>NC_133617.1:559139478-559494478 GCF_048593235.1 Sminthopsis crassicaudata | reverse complement strand
AGAACTAAGGAGATTGAATATAAGTCAACACATGCTATGTTCATTTCTTTTTTATGGTGTTTTTTTTTTTTATCTTTCCCATGGTTTTTTCTGTTTCCTCTAATTTGTCTTTCCCAACATGATTTATAAAGCTATGTATGTTAAAACAACAACAAAAACCCCCACTAAAAATGAAGTGAAAATTTAAAAAAAATAGTGAAACAGCAGATAGGGTGTCATATAAGAGGAGCAGTAAGGATAGAATGACTAGACCAAAAATGATGTAAAAATAAACAATGTCCTTCAAAAGCCTGGAAAAGTACATAGAGGTAAGCTTATGAAATGTTTTAAATTCTAAATGAAGGAATTTGTACTTCATCATGGAGGTGACCAGAAAAATTTATTGATTAGGAGAATAATTTAGTAAAATCTATGCTATAGGAAAATTACTTTGGTAATTCTGTGTTATATCATCCAAGCAACCTGATAGGGTTGTACATGTACCAGGTATGAGGTACTTTCAAAATAGGCTGTCTTCTGTATTATCGAGCAACTAGATACCTCAAAGAACAGAAATTGGGGGTAAGGAAGATCTGAATTCAAAGCCAGACTTAGACATTACCTATGTGACTGGGCAGCAGGATAGTTGTAAAGATCATATGCAATAATAATTACAATGTGATTTATACAGTATCTGTTGTCTAGTAAGTGCTAGTAAATATAGAATATTATTACTATTATGAGTGTTTTTGAAAATATGCTAATATTGTCATGTTTAGCTCCTTTCTTTGCCACTTACTCAAATTCATGTGACTGAACCTATTAGTATCATGAGTACCACTATTTCAGAGACTTCTCTGTTAGGAAATGTTATCTTCTATCAAAATACCCAAAATTTCACCAATGGGTATTTATTTAAAACCTATATGCTACTCAAGAGTGATAAAAAAACAGCCTCTTATTATCTAATTACCTGAGAGTCAGCATGAACATGGCAAACTGTAATGGACCAGAACTCTGGAGAAAGGTGTTAACTCAGTGGAATTGATAAGACATTGATTATCTAGTTTAGCATGGTGATTAATAGTTCCTAGTTCAATATGATTGATTTAATCTTACAACAAATAATGGTTCCCTAGTGATATGGATTGATTTAATTGTAATAGTGTATATAAACTGGGGATAAACTCAGCCACAGATAGAGAAGACTTGACCAGCCTCATGGTGGTTCTCCTGCCTTCATCACTTCTGTACTAAGACTAAGGACTCAGGCTGGTCCCGAGATTCTCCAGAGAGCTTGTCTGGACACTATACTTTAGTCCTCCCTGGTGTGGGGGCTCTAGAAAGCAGGATAGTACTTTTTGATGTGCAGACTTCTGACTAGCTGATTGACTGAGACTGCTGACACAGACTGGGAGACTGAAGGAGACAATAAAGACTTTGGGCTTTATCCCTGATTATTCTTGTGGTGATTATTCTGCTGAGACCAAGGCTGCTCCATAGGCCCTCCAGAAAGCTAACCAGAACATTACATTTGGTGCCCAAACATAGACTAAGGACCTACACTCAACTGACATGATCTTGAGTTCAGTGGAGAAGTCCCTGTGACCCAGAAATAGGGTAAGGACAAAAATAGACAAGCACTTAACCTATCTGGTCCCTTCCATTCACCACTTTCAGGATTTCTCCATATCACCTGGGGATTATCTTGGAGCTGCTTGCACTGGACACTCCCCTTATGTTGGGTTATAAAACCTTTATTCTCCCCAATTGCAGCAAAGTGCATAGAATTTTGGATTTGAAATCATAAATCCTGGATTAAAAGTTGTCTCTGCTACTTTTGTGACCCTGAAAAAAGCACTGAATCTTTTAGAAAACAAACTATATATTCGTAAGAGTTTTATAATGGGGTGTCCTTGATCACTTTAATGAGATCACAGAGTAGTGGTCCTTTGTTTGGGACTTTGCTTCTTTATATGGCTATTCTCATAATCTATTCTCACCTCAGTAGGTATAAAATGATTAGTTAGGACTATTGAAGGACTATGTCAGCCCATCTTTACTCTTTTCTGAATATAAAAAAGAATATTGTAATTGGACTTTGTTTTTTAAGGAATAACAAGACTCTGGCACTACCCACCCCTTACTGAGTTGCAAGTAATGCAGTTGAGACATTCATAGATGGAAAATCAGCAGTTGTTAGATCTCAAGTTACTGGAATACGGGAGTGTGAATTCAAGGCTGGAAAAGCAGTGACAAAAATATGTGATAGTTATGATGAGGAGAGTCCTGAAACTCTTTCATTTTCTCTCTATGACTTTGGGAATGAGACAGAGTTCAGAAAAGAAAAATCAGCAAAGACTGGGATGATTGAAGAAAATATAATAACGAAAGCAAAATGTGAGCTGGACTTTAAAAAAGATAAATTGGATATGTACAGCTCAATACTAAGAATTATTTAAAAAGTAAAATTTTATTTTACCTTGCTTTTGTAAAATCTTAGACCTTAGATCAGGAAAATAGTGTTACTGTGAGCTTAGAAAAGGAGTAAGAACATTTAACATGAACTTGATTATCTACTTGAGGGAAAGATAAGTCTTTTATTTTGTTGGCATTTTTTTTATAACATAGCAATTTTTTTTTTATTTTTAGAAATTGCTTATAGATATTTTGGAAGAAAATAGTAAAGATTAAACTGT
Source organism: Sminthopsis crassicaudata (assembly GCF_048593235.1). Classification (NCBI taxonomy): domain Eukaryota; kingdom Metazoa; phylum Chordata; class Mammalia; order Dasyuromorphia; family Dasyuridae; genus Sminthopsis; species Sminthopsis crassicaudata. The sequence continues at coordinate 559,491,800 of NC_133617.1, read as the reverse complement.
AATTGATAGTGCAAAGTTTAAGGCAAGAAGAACAGCTTGGTTTTGTCTTCTTGCATGTTAGTGACTAGTTAATCAACAAACACTTATTAAATCTCTACTATATATTAGTCATTATGCTTCTTACTGAAAAATACAAATATAAAAAGAAGACTGATTGTGCTCTTTAGAACGTTATTATTTATTAGATGGATATGACATGTTCAAAAGTAAGAAAAATACAGGATATGTACAAAAAAAAAAAAGAAATGTGACTGTGGCAAAGTTAGGGGTAAGGAACTAATGATGATGTGAATCAAGAAAGGGTTTGGGGAGGGGGCAGAGCCAAGATGGCAGAGAAGATACACACCACTGTGTAAGCTCCTTTCTTCCCTCACAACCAACTAGATTTAATCAGCCTCAGAAATAGCGCTGGACTGATAGAATCCACAAGGACTGGAAGCACGACTTACCAGCTGAAGAGAATCTGGAGTTTCAGCAGGAAAGGTCAGCTCACAGGGGAGGAAGAAGAGAGGCCAGCGCAGATGGTGGGGTAGTGGCACACTGCCCCGGTCACTCTGGGGAGGGCTCTGGGATCAGGGAAGCCACTGAGATAAAAGAATCTGGCACAGGCTGTTAGCTCTTCTCTGCTTATAATACAGCAGTTCAGAAGAGAAATCTAAGCAACTTTAAAATTTAAAACCAGATTGGATCTTCCCATATCCCGGGGGTGACTCAGCAGATCTCGGCACTGTGGGTGTGGCTGACAAAGCCAATCCAGGCTTTCACCTTGGAGTAGTTAACAGATTGAAAAGTGGGCCGGGTGGTAACTCATAGTGCCTGGCTCGGCTGGAAGCTGTGGAACAGAAGTCCCAGAGAAGTGGAACCTTTGAACTAGGGACTGTGGTTTCTGGCAGACACTTCCAGTTTGAGCGCAGGGACTTTTCACGTCACCCGCTGCAGACATCCACGCCCCACCAGGACACATAGGCTAGGCTTTGAGTCGCCTTTACTGTTCAGTCTCAAACCTCAGGGAAGCCGCTAAAACACAACGCCCTCAAGGCACAGCAGTGCTGATCACCTCTGAGGCACTTCCAGGGAGGGGGTGGGGAACTCTCTCCCTGAGATCTCTCTTAGCTCAGGCCCAAGAGCCGCTGCATCCATCCAGTCTGGGAGGAAGTTGATAAATAAATAAATAAATAATTTCCTACCCCAGGGACAAACCCCAAAAGATTTTTTAAGTATGAACAAAAAGCCAAGAAAAACCATAGATTACTTCTACACAGAGAAAGAGCGGGTATCCAACCCCGAGGAAGTTAACAGCAGAGAGTCAGCAGATAACAGCCTAAAGGGGAATGATTCCTGCCCCCCATCACATAACTCTCTCCTCGAAGAGACTATTAAAAAGCTAAGAGAGTTTGAAGAAAAATGGGGAAAGGAAAGAGAAGTTATGATAGAGAACAACAACGTTCTGAAATTGGAGTTGGAAAAAATAAAGAATTCACAGGAGATGCAGGGAAACAAAATTAGTGAATTAGAAAAGGTAAAAAAAATCACAGGAAAGTAGGATTTCTGACCTGGAGAAGATAAAAAAGTCTCAAGAAAATAGGATTTCTGAATTGGAGAAGATAAAAAAGTCCCAAGAAAATAGGATTTCTGAAATGGAAAAAGAAAATAATTCTCAAAAAAAAAAAAAAATAGGTAAATGGAAAAAAATTCAATAGAGCAAAATAACTCATTTAAAAACGAAATTGGGCATTTACAAAAAGAACTAAAAACTGTGAATAAAGAAAATAACTCCTTAAAATTCAGGATGGAACAAATAGAAATGAATGATTCACAGAGAACCCAGGAATCAGTCAAACAAAACAAAACAAAACAAAACAAAAAAAAAAAAAAAAAAAAAAAAAAAAATGAAAAGCTGGAGAATAACGTCAAATACTTACTGGGAAAATCTATAGACCTGGAAAATAGATCTAGGAGAGAGAATCTGCAGATTATTGGACTTCCAGAAAACTATGACCAAAAAAAGAGCCTAGATTCTATTTCACAGGAAATTATCAAAGAGAACTGTCCAGAGATAATAGAAACAGAGGGGAAAGTAGATGTTGAAAGAATTCATCGAACTCCTTCTGAAATAGACCCTAAAAAAAGAACACCACGGAATACTGTGGCTAAGCTGCAGAATTACCACACAAAGGAGAAAATCCTGCAAGCATCTAGAAAAAAACAATTTAAATACCAAGGTGCCACAATAAGGGTCACACAAGATCTGGCTGCCTCCACATTAAAAGATAGAAGGGCCTGGAACCTGATATTCCGAAAGGCAAAAGATCAAGGATTGCAACCAAGAATAAACTACCCAGCTAAGTTTAGCATCTTTTTCCATGGAAGAAGATGGTCATTCAATGAAATAGAGGAATTCCATATGTTTCTAAGAAAAAAACCAGACTTAAACAAAAAATTTGATCTACATCCACAAGACGGAAGAGAAACAGAAAAAGGTACACAGAACCTTTGAGAACTATATCTCTGTTGTGGGTATATAGAAAGTACACATGGATAATTTGAATTTACTGATATAAAAGAAAAAAAGAGGAGAGGGTGTAGTAAAGGGAAGGGGGTAGTATCAGAAAAAGAGGAGGGAGTGATAAAAAGAGGGAAACTACATCCAAGGAAGAGGCATAGAAAATACACCATATCTGAGGGAATTTAGAGAGGGGGAGAATCATTGTGTAAATCTTACTCTCATCAGAAGACGCTCAAAGAGTAAATAATTGTCATATTTGTTTTTCAGAGAATTCGCTCTCACCTCATTAAAACGGGGACGAGGAAAAGGGAAAAGGAAAAGGAGAATAAGGGAAGGGACGTGGAGGGAGGGGGGAGGGATACTAAAAAAAAAGTGAGGGCTGCGCATCACAGAGGAGGTCTATAAATTAAATATTGGGGAAGAGGTTCAGGGGGGTCAAGGGAAAAAGCATAATCTGGGGATAATATGATGGCAGGAAATACAGAATTAGTAATTTTAACTGTAAATGTGAATGGGATGAATGCTCCCATCAAATGGAGACAGATAGCAGACTGGATCAAAAATCAGAACCCTACAATATGTTGTTTACAGGAAACACACTTAAAGCAGGGAGATACATATAGAGTAAAGGTAAAAGGTTGAATCAGAATCTATTATGCTTCAGGTAAAGCCAGAAAAGCAGGGGTAGCTATCCTTATCTCAGATCAAGCAAAAGCAGAAGTTGATCTAATTAAAAGAGATAAGGAAGGAAACTATATTCTGCTGAAAGGTAGCATAAATAATGAAGCCAAATCAATACTAAACATATATGCACCAAGTGGTATAGCATCTAACTTTCTAAAGGAAAAGTTAAGAGAGTTGCAAGAAGAAATAGACAGTAAAACTATAATAGTGGGAGATCTCAACCTTGCACTCTCAGATTTAGACAAATCAAACCACAAAACAAACAAGAAAGAAATTAAAACAGTAAATAGAACATTAGAAAAACTAGGTATGATAGACCTTTGGAGAAAACTGAATGGCAATAGAAAGGAATATACTTTCTTCTCAGCAGTTCATGGATCCTATACAAAAATTGACAATATATTAGGCATAAAAATCTCAAAATTAAATGTAGGAAGGCAGAAATAATAAATTCCTTCTTCTCAGACCACAATGCCATAAAAGCTACATTCAGTAAAAAGTCAGGAGTAAATAGACCAAAAAGTAATTGGAAACTGAATAATCTCATCTTAAAGAATGACTGGGTGAAACAGCAAATTATAGAAATAATTAATAATTTCACCCAAGATAATGACAATGATGAGACATCATACCAAAATCTGTGGGATGCAGCTAAAGCAGTAATAAGGGGAAATTTTATAACTTAGAGGCTTATTTGAACAAAATAGAGAAAGAGAAGATTAACGAATTGGGCTTGCAACTTAAAAGGCTAAAAAAAGACCAAATTAAAAACCCCCAAGTAAAAATTAAACTTGAGATACAAAAATTAAAGGGAGAAATCAATAATATTGAAAGGAAAAAAACTATTGAATTAATAAATAAAACCAAGAGTTGGTTTTATGAAAAAGCCAATAAAATAGATAAACATTTGGTAAATCTGATCAGAAAAAAGGAAGAGGAAAATCAAATTGCTAGTCTTACAAATGAAAAGGGGGATCTTTCCACCAATGAAGAGGAAATTAGAGAAATAATAAGGAGTTACTTTGCCCAACTTTATGCCAATAAATTTGATAACTTAAGTGAAATGGATGACATCCTCCAAAAATATAGGCTTCCTAGATTAACATAGGAGGAAATAAATTGCTTAAATATTCCCATTTCAGAAAAAGAAATAGAACAAGCTATTAATCAACTCTCCAGGAAAAAATCCCCAGGACCAGATGGATTTACATGTGACTTCTACCAAACATTTAAAGAACAATTAGCCCCAATGCTATATAAATTATTTGAAAAAATAGGGAATGAAGGAGTCCTACCAAACTCCTTTTGTGACACAGACATCGTACTGGCACCTAAACCAGGTAGATTGAAAACAGAGAAAGAAAATTATAGACCAATTTCCTTAATGAATATTGATGCTAAAATCTTAAATAAGTTTTAGCAAAAAGACTTAGAAAATCATCCCCAGGATAATACATTATGATCAGGTAGGATTCATACCAGGAATGCAGGGCTGGTTTAATATTAGGAAAACTATTAGTATAATTGACCATATTAATAATCAAATTAATAGGAACCATATGATCATCTCAATAGATGCAGAAAAAGCATTTGACAAAATCCAACATCCATTCCTACTAAAAACTCTTGAGAGTATAGGAATAAATGGATTATTCCTTAGAATAATCAGGAGCATATATTTAAGACCATCAGTAAGCATAATATGCAATAGAAATAAACTACAACCTTTCCCAGTAAGATCAGGAATGAAACAAGGTTGCCCACTATCACCATTACTATTCAATATAGTACTAGAAATGCTAGCCTCGGCAATAAGAGCCGTGAAAGAGATTCAAGGACTTAGAGTAGGAAATGAGGAAATCAAACTATCACTCTTTGCAGATGACATGATGGTATATTTAGAGAACCCCAAAGACTCTGCTAAAAAGCTATTAGAAATAATTCAGAATTTTAGCAAAGTGGCAGGCTACAAAATAAATCCACATAAATCCTCAGCATTCTTATATATCACCAACAAAATGCAACAGCAAGAGATACAAAGAGAAATTCCATTCCAAACAAATGTTGAGAGTATAAAGTATTTGGGAATCCATCTACCAAAGAACAGTCAGGAATTATATGAGAAAAATTACAAAATACTTGTCACAAAAATAAAGTCAGATTTAAATAATTGGAAAGACATTCAGTGATCTTGGATAGGCCGAGCGAATATAATAAAGATGACAATACTCCCCAAACTAATCTATTTATTTAGTGCTATACCAATCAGACTCCCAAGAAACTATTTTAATGACCTAGAAAAAATAACAACAAAATTCATATTGAAGAATAAAAGGTCGAGAATTGCAAGGGAACTAATGAAAAAAAAAAAGTCAGAGGAAGGTGATCTAAGTGTACCTGATCTAAAGCTACATTATATAGCAGCAGTCACCAAAACCATTTGGTACTGGCTAAGAAATAGAACGGTAGATCAGTGGAACATATTAGATACAAAGGACAAAAAAGGGTACATCTATAGCAATCTAATCTTTGACAAACCCAAAGATACCAACATTAGGGACAAAAATTCATTATTCAGAAAAAAACTGTTGGGAAAACTGGAAATTAGTATGGCAGAAATTAGACATGGATCCACACTTAACACCATATACCAAGATAAGATCAAAATGGGTCCATGATTTAGGCATAAAGAATGAGATCATAAATAGATTAGAGGAACAGAGAATAGTCTACCTCTCAGACCTGTGGAGGAGGAAGGAATTTATGACCACAGGAGAACTAGAGATCATTATTGATCACAAAATAGAAGATTTTGATTACATCAAACTAAAAAGTTGCTGTACAAATAATACTAATGCAAACAAGATTAGAAGGGAAGTAACAAATTGGGAAAATATTTTTAAAAGTAAAGGTTCTGACAAAGGTCTCATTTCCAAAATATATAGAGAACTGACCCTGATTTATAGGAAACCAAACCATTCTCCAATTGATAAATGATCAAGGGTTATGAACAGACAATTCTCAGATGATGAAATTTAAACTATTTCCACTCATATGAAAGAGTGTTCCAAAGCACTGCTGATCAGAGAAATGCAAATTAAGACAACTTCAAGATACCACTACACACCTGTCAGATTGGCTAAGATGACAGGAAGAAATGATGATGAATGTTGGAGCGATGTGGGAAAACTGGGACACTGATACATTTTTGGTGGAGTTGTGAAAGAATCCAGCCATTCTGGAGAGCAATTTGGAACTATGCCCAAAAAGTTGTCAAACTGTGCATACCCTTTGACCCAGCATTGCTGTTATTGGGATTATATCCCAAAGAAATACTAAAGAGCAGAAAGGGACCTGTATGTGCCAAAATGTTTGTGGCAGCTCTTTTTGTTGTAGCTAGAAACTGGAAGTTGAAAGGATGTCCATCAATTGGAGAATGGTTGGGTAAATTGTGGTATATGAAGGTTATGGAATATTATTGCTCTGTAAGAAATGACGAGCAGGAGGAATACAGAGAGGCTTGGAGAGACTTAAATCAACTGTTGTTGAGTGAAATGAGCAGAACCAGAAGATCACTATACACTTCAACAACAATACTGTATGAGGATGTATTCTGATGGAAGTGGAAATCTTCAACATAAAGAAGACCCAACTCACTTCCAGTTGATCAATGATGGACAGAAATAACTACACCCAGAGAAGGAACACTGGGAAGTGAATGTAAATTGTTAGCACTACTGTCTATCTACCCAGGTTACTTATACCTTTGGTAGCTAATAATTAATGTGCAACAAGAAAATGGTATTTACACCCATAAATTGTATCTAGGTTATATTGTAACACATGTAAAATGTATGGGATTATCTGCCATCGGGGGGAGGGAGTGGAGGGAGGGAGGGGATAATTTGGAAAAATGAATAAAATAAAAAAAAAAAAGAAAGAAAGCAATAAATTTGATATGTCAAAAAAAAAAAAAAAAGAAAGGGTTTGGGGATAGAGCAGGGAGTAGAGTTTCAAACACCACTTATGGTGACCTTGGATAAGTCATTTAATTTTGTTGGACTTCAATATATATATAGATATATCATCTATATAATTTGTAGTTAGAACTTGAAGATTTCTAAAGTACCTTTTAGTTCTTCATCTATGATGCTTTAATTCTAAATTGTAAATGAGACTTGAAAAGACCAAGGAATGCCAAAGAAAAGGAGACAAGAGAATTCTGAGCATGAAATATTGCCTTTTTCCTCTTTCTAAGGAACTGATGCTTTCTCATCCTGGAACATTCCCCTGAAGACTTCTAGTGAAAGTTCCTAATGACCTTCTCCCATTAGCTGGTTCTTCCTTTTACTGAGGGGCCCAGATCAACCATGCTTTGTTTCCTCCCTTGTTCTGCTTCTGGCCATCTTTTCCCCTGTTTGGCTATCTTTCTACCTTCACCTTCCAGATTTTTTTTATCCATTTTCTTTACCCATTAAAAAATAATAGTAGCTGTCTTGGGAGGAAAAAGGAGGGAAGCAAAAAAGAGAAAGAGAAAAAAATAAACTTATATGATAACTTTATATATATATATATATATATATATATATATATATATATATATAATATATATATATATATATATATATATATTTATTTATTTAAAAAGAATAGCAAGGTATACCTAATTGATTTTCATTTTCATGCATAATCATATATTTAAAAATATGTTATATTTCAGAAACGCTTATTTTTATTCCAACAATTAAAACATAAATTAATTTTTAAAATGTAATCTAAGCTTTTGATGGCTACTGTCTTTCCTTTGCTTTTATCTTTTAAAATAATTTAATACCTCTTTTCATTACTTAATATTGTATCTTTGACACTTAGCACACTGCCTGGTTCATATTAATAACTTCAGAAATGCTTGTTACCATTCCTATCTTTGCATGGAGGAAAGAATAGACACATGACATGGATCATCAAGATGGAGAAAAACAAATAGGTCTGTTTGAATAGAGTGCATGAGGAGGCATCATGAATTAGCAGTTTTATAAAATGAACTAGAACAAGATTGTGAGGGACTTAAAATTCTATATAGATAAAATTGCATTTTATCTTAGAGTCAGTAGGGAACCAGTAAAACTTCTTATACAGGCTGATGACATAGCCAAGCCCGCTTTTTTAGAAATATAAATTTGGTATCTCTAAGGAGATAGGATTGTTGTGGGAAAAGGTTGGAAATATGGAAACCAATTAGGTGGCTAACACTCCAGGCTAAAGAGGAGGAGTTTGAATTAAAGATACTATAAGGAAAACAGAAAGGAATGGCTTTGGGGGTGGGGGAATTGGAATTATAATCAATAATATCTGGTGACTGATTTCATTTATTTAGCCAGAGAGTTATATGAAAATGAGAAGTCAGGAATAACTACTGGTTATGAATCTGAATGATTAGAAAAACATTAGTTCTCTTAACAGAGATAAACAAGTTTGAAGGATGGATGTGTTTTTTAATATTTTATTTTCAAAATGTGTGCAAAGATTGTTTCAACATTCACCCTTTCAAAACTTTGTGTCCCCAATTTTTCTCCCTCCCTCCTATCACTCCTCTAAACAACAAGTAATCCAATATATATTAAATATGTGCAGTTTTTCCATACTAATTTTCACATTTATCATGCTTCACAAAAAAAAAAAAATCATATCAAAAAGGAAAAAATGAGAAAAAAATCAAGTAAACAACAAAAAAAGATGAAAATACTATGTGGTGATCCATATTCAGTTCCCATAATCTTCTTTCTGGATGCAGATGGCTTTCTCCATCACAAGTCTATAATTCAACTGAATCATCAATTGTTCAAAAGAGCCACATCCATCACAATTGATGTTATTGCTGTGTAAGATGCTCTCTTTGTTCTACAGTATTTGTAACTTTCTCCAGGCCTTTCTGAAATCATCCTGCTGATCATTTCTTACAGAACAATAATATTCCATAACATTTATATACCATTACGTATTCAGCCATTCCCCAACTGATGAAATATCATAAGGTGTCTCAAAAGAGACACCTTGAACCTATCTTCAAGTCAAGGGACAAAGTTTATGTAATTGTAGCACCAATTGAAGCAGTCTGAATTCCAAGAGAATTTAGCAAAGAAACACAAGGAGACAAACTTATCTAGTGCTTCATGTTTATTAATATGCTAATTTTATGATCCAGAGATAGAACCAAGGAGTGTTCTCTGGAATTTGGCTATCACTGACCAATAGACAATAATAGTTGTTGCTAGAGTGTTAGAACAATAGTATTCTTAGGTTGGGGATGGAGGACCTCAGGGTCACAGATTCCAAAGCTAAAGGACTTTAGAATCACTGACAGATTGTTAGAATAGAAGCTCCTTAAGATCAGGGAACCTTACAATTATTGCTGTCTCCCCTAGAAGCTATATTACATCATTTCCCCTCTCAAGGAGTTTGCACCCAAAATTCATTTAGAGAAAAGAGACAGAGATCTCATCTACTGGAGCTGCTTTATGTTGATAAGGAGTATAGAACTGTTCCTGCCTAGTGGGGTTCAGACTGAGGAGAGTGAGGCAAGCAACTTGAAGATGGTGGCAGCAGCATTCAAAGGGGTACCGAGTGTCAGAATTAATTAGTCAATGGTATTCAAGGTGAATAAATACTTGCAAGTTTATAGCTTGGAGTCTGGAGGAAACAAATCTCCCAATAGAAATGTTAGTTCTCCTGATCTTAATTTATAAGAAATAAAGCCATTATTATTCATATCCAGTCATATGAAAGAGTGTTCCAAATCACTACTGATCAGAGAAATGCAAATTAAGACAACTCTAAGATACCACTACACACCTGTCAGATTGGCTAAGATGACAGGAACAAATAATGATGAATGTTGGAGGGGATGTTGGAAAACTGGGACACTAATACATTGTTGGTGGAGTTGTGAAAGAATCCAGTCATTCTGGAGAGTAATTTGGTACTATGCCCAAAAAGTTATCAAACTGTGCATACCCTTTGATCCAGCATTGATGCTATTGGGCTTATATCCCAAAGAAATACTAAAGAGGGGAAAGGGACCTGTATGTACCAAAATGTTTGTGGCAGCTCTTTTCGTAGTAGCTAGAAACTGGAAAATGAATGGATGTCCATCAATTGGAGAATGGTTGGGTAAATTATGGTATATGAAGGTTATGGAATATTATTGCTCTGTAAGAAATGACTAGCAGGAGGAATACAGAGAGGCTTGGAGAGACTTACATCAACTGATGCTGAGTTAAATAAACAGAACCAGAAGATCTCTGTACACTTCATTGTTGTATGAAGATGTATTCTGATGGAAGTGGATATCTTCAACATAAAGAAGATCCAACTCACTTCCAATTGATCAATGATGGACAGAAACAACTACACCCAGAGAAGGAACACTGGGAAGTGAATGTAACTTGTTAGCACTACTGTCTATCTACCCAGATTACTTATACCTTAGGAATCTAATACTTAATGTACAACAAGAAAATGGTATTTACACACATATATTGTATCTAGGTTATATTGTAACATATGTAAAATGTATGGGAGGGGATAATTTGGAAAAATGAATATAAGGGATAATATTATAAAAAATACTCATGCATATATACTGTGAAAAATATTATGAATAAATAAAATTTTAAAAAATGTTAGTTCTTAGGATATCATAAAAAAAAAAAAAGCTTCAAGGAAAATGCATTATAAAGTAGAAGCATTATAAGTGAGTTTGCCAGAAAAAAATTGAAATGGATACTCTACAGTTATTATGTAGGTAAGAGATTCTTTCTGGGAAGAAAACAGGGGATAGTCAAGTTAAAATTATTCTCCTGGGGGATAGCTAGTATAATGGGGTGGCATCCAGGGTGGAGATGGTAACATTTGGGAATGGGGCCTTTGCAAATAATCCATCAGGTCACATATGTGGGCTGCCTTGAGGATGCTGATGACACATCCAACAATCCTGAAAACTCCTACTGCCCACAGAGTTCCTTAGCCTGATTAAAGAAGAAGGAATTATCTCCCCACATGCAGGGGCCACAAAGTAATATCAAGAGAGCTGGAGAGAAAATACTAGGAACAAAGCTCTCATCCTTGCAGAGTTGTTAAAAGTAGACCTGAAACAAGAAAGAAAGAAAATTATAGTGAGGAAAGAAGGACACACAGACTCTTCTCTATCTAGTGTGTTTCCAGTGTTTCCAAGAGCAGGAGTCCAGGAGAAAATTAAAAGAAGATAGGATAATTTACCCCTCAGATCTGTGGAGAAGGAAGGAATTTGTGACCAAAGAAGAACTGAAACTCAAAATTGAACACCAAATAAATAATTTTGATCACATTAAGCTAAAAACTTTTTGTACAAACAAAACGAATGCAGATAAGATTAGAAGAAAAAGCAATAAATTGGGGGAAATGTTTTTATATTTAGGGGTTCTGATAAAGTCCTCATTTCTAAGATATACCTAGAATTTACTCAAATTTATAAGAATTCAAGCCGTTCTCCAGTTGCTAAAGGGTCAAAGGAGATGAACAGACAATTCTTAGATGAAGAAATTAAAACCATTTCTGGGGCAGCTAGGTGGCGCATTGGATAGAGCACCAGCCCTGAATTCAGGAGGACAAGAGTTCAAATCTGTTCTCAGACACTTAACACTTCCTAGCTGTATGACCCTGGGCAAGTCACTTAACGCCAGCCTCAGGAAAAACAAAACAAAACAAAACAAAACAAAAAAAACAAAAAACATTTCTAATCACATGAAAAGGTGCTCTAAATTATTATTGATCATCAAAATGCAAATTAAGACAACTCTGAAACATCACTAAACACCTCTCAGATTGGCTAAGATAAGAGGAAAAGATAATATCAAAAGTTGGAGGAGATATGGGAAAACTGGGAAACTAATACATTGTTGGTGGAATTGTGAATGGATCCAGCCATTCTGGAGAGCAATTTGGAACTATACTAAAAAAATGATCAAACTGTTCATACCCTTTGAACCAGCAGTGTTTCTACTGGCCCTATAATCCGAAGAGATCTTAAAGGAGGGAAAGGAACCTACATGTGCAAAAAATAAATAAATAAATAAAAATTGATGTATATGACTCTTCAACAATTGGATGAGTGAGGCCATTTTCAATGATCTTGTCATGAAGAGAGTCATTTATACCCAGAAAGAGTGAAGGAGAGTGAATCAAAGTAATGATGTCCTAGTTAGCCCTTAGTTAATTGAGGGATAGCAGAGAAACCCTGAAGCATGGGAAGAATTATAATACTATTGGGTTGTGGCACCATTTCTGATAAAGTAAAATAGGCACAGGACTGATAATATGTAATAGATTCAGGAAAGAAGTAGATTTGAAATAGCATAATTGTAAAGACTATTGTAAAAACTTCAATATACTTGAAGAAATCAAATTAAGCATCTATCATAAAAGAGTGCTATTTTATTTATGTGAAAATAGCTTCACAGACTAAAGTAATTATAATTCAGAGTCCTAAATGAATGTGTGGTTTGTGTATTGGGGTCTTCTAAAGTCTAAAAAGAAGAGATGTTTGTTAACAATAGGATGGGAGTTCTATTAGGTGCAATCTGAGACAAAGGTAAAGCACCAGGAATTAAATCCTAACTACTTTTGGCCTTGGAAAAGTCAATTCATTGCTTTGGGCCTCAGTTCCCTCATTTGTAAAATGGGGAAGAATGAACTAAATTAAATTTCATGTCTCTCTGAGCTCTAAATCAATAATCCTATCATCTCAATTTTGACCAAAAAATATTTTGGTACTCTTCTAGAAGGAAGCAACAAAATTATTTTCATGGGTAGATAATATATTTGTGGGTTTTAAATCTTCATTGTGCTAAGAAAACAAGATTCAGTGGTCCCAGAAACAAGGGCTTTCAGTAAATTGTGGAGCCTAAGGGGCAATCTGGAATGTTTAAGCTTAAGTACTTAGCACAAGCACTATATTTACATATCCTTCAATTCCCTTTATACAAACCCTTCCCAGGAGAGTTTGTCTCACCAGTCAATTAATCATGCAGCAAGTCTGGAAGCCTAAAGCAAAAGGCTCCTTAACCCAATTTGACTGGGTAGTGAAAATGCTTTGGGCAGCTTAATGATCAGCAAATCATTCGATATTTTCCCCACCTTTAAAAATATCTCTTTCCATCTCTTTTACACATAGTAGGGGATTAATAAATCTTTGTTGAATTCAAATTCAAAAATTTAATAACTTTTAAAATTTGAAGTTATAAAGATAAAAGGGGAAAAAAGATGGGTTTGTCACGTGAAAAGAAAGAGGGATTTAGATAAGTGCTAATAGTATCAATTCTTAATTTCAGAAGAATTAAAGGAAGACTATCAGAACCATGATTATGGAACTTTTAAAAATATATATTTATTTTTAATATACATTACCTTATAAAATTTATTCAGAGAGAAAAAATCAAACCAAAAGGGAAAAACCACAGGAGATATAAACAGGAAAAAGAAGTGAACATGAAGAGGTTTAAATTTGGGGAACCCAAATGAAACTAGGGTTTCTGGTGGTCAGGGAGTTAAATAAGATTTAGGGTCAGGTTTGGGGTTCAGTGTAGGTTTTGGTACCAGAGTAGGGAGTTTTGGGGACTCCTTTCTGGTGGTGCAAGAAGTTCTCTGTAAAGGAATTTACAGACCTGAAAACCTAGATTGACAAAAGGTTTATTATGGGGATTGGAATTAAGGTTAAAGTCTAATTAGGGAAATAGATGAGGGTAAAGAGAGGATAGCACTCGAAACAGTATTCCACTGGGCAGAGGCCCTTGGCGTGCCAAGCATAGCATAACACGGCATGTTTGGAACCTCTGCAAAGAGAGGATTTTAGTTTGGCTCTTTTTATAATGAGAGATTTAGCTAAAGGGGGTCTGTGGGTGGAGTCCCAAGTTAGCTCCTCTCTGGGTTTCCGCTAGGGCTAGAATTTGAATTGAATTCAATGGGTTTCAGGACTGAGCACACCCCACACAGATAACAAAGATGAAACTGTTTGTCCTTTGGGATGGAGTCCCTCACTAAGGCAGAGTTTAAAGGGATTTTCTTAAGGATTTTCAGAGTTTTGGGTCCCCCTCTTCAAACATAACATGGGTTGATTTACATTCAGTCTCAATACTTCTTTTTTCTGGATGCAGACAGCATTTTCTATCCAAACTCTTTTGAGATGCTTTGTATCATTGATTCATTGAAGAGAACCAGGTTTTTCATAGTTGATCATCATACAGTTTTGTTATTATTATGTATAGTGTATTATTGGTTCTGCTTGTTTTGCTTAGCATCAGTTGATGTAAATCTTTCCAGGCCTTTCTATGATCATCATGTTTTATAGGACAAGAATGTTCTATTTTCTTTGTAATTGTTGTTTAATTATTATTTTTTTAAAAAATTGAATATTTTTTATTTACCAGATATATGCATGGATAATTTTACAACATTGACAATTGCCAAACATTTTGTTCTAATTTTTCCTCTCCTCCCTCCCCTTCCAGATGGCCAATACATGTTAAATATGTTAAAATATAAATTAAATACAATATATGTATACATGTCCAGACAGTTGTTTTGCTCTACAAAAAGAATCAGACTTTGAAATAGTGTACAATTAGCCTGTGAAGTAAATCCAAAATGCAGGGGAACAAAAAATAGAGGGATTGGGAATTCTATGTAGTGGTTCATAATCATCTCCCAGAGTTCTTTCATTGGTGTAGCTGGTTCAGTTCATTACTGCTCTATTGGAACTGATTTGGTTCATCTCATTGTTGAAAATGGCCACATCCATCAGAATTGATCATCATATAGCATTGTTGTTGAAGTATACAATGATCTCCTGATACTGCTCATTTCATTCGGCATCAGTTCATGTAAGTCTCTCCAGGACTTTCTGAAATCATCCTGTTGTCCATTTCTTTTTTTTTTTTTTTTTTTTTTTTTTTTTAATTAAGAACAGCTTTTTATTTTTCTTTTTTTTTATTTTTTTTAATTTTTTTTATTATATATATATATTTTTTATAATATTATCCCTTGTATTCATTGTTCCAAATTACCCCCCCTCCCTCTATTCCCTCCCCCCGATGACAGGCAATCCCATACATTTTACATGTGTTACAATATAGTCTAGGTACAATACATGTGTGTGAGTATCATTTTCTTGTTACACAATAAACATTAGAATCCGAAGGTACATGCAACCTGGGCAGACAGATATTAGTGCTAACAATTTACATTCACTTCCCAGTGTTTCTTCTCTGGGTGTAGCTACCTCTGTCCATCATTGATCAACTGGAAGTGAGTTGGATCTTCTTTATGTTGAAGATTTCCACTTCCATCAGAATATATCCTCATACAGTATTGTTGTTGAAGTGTACAGTGATCTTCTGGTTCTGCTCATTTCACTCAGCATCAGTTGATTTAAGTCTCTCCAGGCCTCTCTGTATTCCTCCTGCTGGTCATTTCTTACAGAGCAATAATATTCCATAACCTTCATATACCACAATTTACCCAACCATTCTCCAACTGATGGACATCCATTCATCTTCCAGTTTCTAGCTACAACAAAAAGAGCTGCCACAAACATTTTGGCACATATATGTCTCTTTCCGCTCTTTAGTATTTCTTTGGGATATAATCCCAGTAGTAGCGCTGCTGGGTCAAAGGGTATGCACAGTTTGATAACTTTTTGGGCATAATTCCACATTGCTCTCCAGAATGGCTGGATTCGTTCGCAACTCCACCAGCAATGTATTAGTGTCCCAATTTCCCCACATCCCCTCCAACATTTATCATTATTTGTTCCTGTCATCTTAGCCAATCTGACAGGTGTGTAGTGGTATCTCAGAGTGGTCTTAATTTGCATTTCTCTGATCAGTAGTGATTTGGAACACTCTTTCATGTGAGTGGATATAGTTTCAATTTCTTCCTCTGAGAATTGTCTGTTCATATCCTTTGACCATTTATCAATTGGAGAATGGTTCGGTTTCTTATAAATTACGGTCAGTTCTCTATATATTTTGGAAATGAGACCTTTGTCAGAACCTTTGTTTTTAAAAATATTTTCCCAATTTGTTACTTCCCTTCTAATCTTGTTTGCATTAGTATTATTTGTACAGAAACTTTTTAGTTTGATGTAATCAAAATCTTCTATTTTGTGATCAATAATGATCTCTAGTTCTCCTCTGGTCATAAATTCCTTCCTCCTCCACAAGTCTGAGAGGTAGATTATCCTGTTGTCCATTTCTTACAGAACAATAATATTCCATAATATTCATATACCACAATTTATTCAGCCATTCTTCAATTGATGGGCATCCACTTAGTTTCCAGTTTCTGGCCACTACACAGAGGGCTGCCACAAACATTCTTGCACATACAGGTCCCTTTCCCTTCTTTAAGATCTCTTTGGGATATAAGCCCAGTAGTAACACTGCTGGGTCAAAGGGTATGCACAGTTTGACAACTTTTTGAGAATAGTTCCAAATTGCTCTCCAGAATGGCTGGATGTATTCACAATTCCACCAACAATGTATCAGTGTCCCTGTATTCCCACATCGCCTCTAACATTGCGCATTATCTTTCACTGTTATTCTAGCCAATCTGACAGGTGTGTAGTGGTATCTCAGAGTTGTCTTAATTTGCATTTCTCTGATTAATAATGACTTGGAGCATCTTTTCATATGACTAGAAATAGTTTAAATTTCTTCATCTGAGAATTGTCTGTTCATATCCCTCGACCATTTATCAATTGGAGAATGGCTTGATTTCTTATAAATTAGAGTTGATTTTCTTTATATTTTGGAAATGAGGCCTTTATTGGAAACTTTGACTGTAAAAATGTTTTCCAAATTTATTCTTTCCCTTCTAATCTTATCTGCATTAGTTTTGTTTGTACAAAAACTTTCACTTTTGTACTTTGTGATCAATAATGATCTCTAGTTCTTCTTTGTACATAAACTCATTTCTCTTCCACAGGTCTGAGAGGTAAACTATCCTATGTTCCTCTAATTTATTTGTAATCTTTTTATGCCTAGGTCATGAACCTATTTTGACCTGATTTTGGTGTATGGTGTTATGGTCAATGCCTAGTTTCTGCCATATTAATTTCCAATTTTCTCAGCAATTTTTGTCAAACATTGAGTTCTTATCACAAAAGCTGGGGTCCTTGGGTTTGTCAAACACTAGATTATTAAAGTTATTGATTATTTTGTCCTTTGGACCTAACCTATTCCACTGTTCAAGTAGTTTATTTCTTAGCCAATACCAAATGGTTTTGGTAACCACTGCTTTATAATATAATTTTAGATCTGGTATAGCTAGGCGACCTTCATTTGATTTTTTTTCATTAATTCCCTTGAAGTCCTTGATCTTTTGTTTTTCCATATGAACTTTGTTTTTATTTTTTCTAGGTCATTAAAATAGTTTTTTGGGAGTCTGATTCGTATAGTGCTAAATAAATAGAGTAGTTTAGGAAGTATTAATGAAAAAAATACATTATTAGTGTTCCAGATTTTCTATATCTCTTCCAAGATTTAACATTATAGTTTCCTGTCACCTTATCCAATCTGAGAGGTGCAAGATAGTACCTTAGAGTTGTTTTAATTTGCATTTCTTTAATCAGTGCTGATTTACAGCATTTTTTCATATAATTATAAATGATTTTAATTTTGCCATCTGAAAATCTTTTGACCATTTATCAATTGGGGAATAACTTGTATTCTTATAAATTTGATGTAGTTCTACATATTTTTAGAAATGAGGTCTTTTTTAAAAGTTAAATTGTTTATATTATTCTATAGGAAGTTAATATATGTAATTCCTAAGAAATTTTTATTTATGTATTATTATTATTATTATTATTTGGTTAAAGCTTTTTATTTAAAAAACATATGTATGGGTAATTTTTCAACATTGACCCTTACAAATCTTTCTCTTCCTAATTTTTCCCTCCTTTACCCTACCCCTTCCCCTAGATGGCAGGTAGTCCAATACATGTCCAATATGTTAAAATATATGGTCAATCCAATATATGTATACATATTTACACAGTTATCTTGGTGCACAAGAAAAATCAGATCAAGGAGGAAAAAAAAAACCCTGAAAATGAAAACAAAATTCAAGCAAACATCAACAGAAAGATAGAAAATGCTATGTTGTAATCCATACTCAGTTCCCATGGTTATCTCTTTGGGTTTATATGGCTCTCATCATCACTAAACAATTGGAGTTGATTTGAATTATCTCATTGTTAAAGAGAGCTAAGTCCATCAGAACTGATCATCAGATAGTCTTGTTGCCATGTATATTGATCTCACTTAGCACCAATTCATATAAGTCTTTCTAGGCCTCTCTGAAATCATCCTATTGGTCATTTGTTACAGAACAATAATATTCCACAACATTCGTATACCAAAATTTATTCAGCTGTTCTGCCATTTCATGGGCATACATTCACTTTCCAATTATTTTCCATTACAAAAAAGAGCTGTCACAAACATTTTTTGTACATGTGAATCTCTTTCCCTCTTTTAAAATCTCTTTGGTATATAAACCCAGTAGAAACACTGCTAGGTCAAAGGGTATGCACAATTTGACAACTTTTTGAGCATAGTTCCAAATTGCTCTCCATAATGGTTGGATCTGTTCACAACACCTCCAACAACACAAAACCTCCAGTTTTCCCACATCCCCTCCAACATTCGTCATTATCTTTTCTTGTCATCTTAACCTATCTGACAGGTATGTGGTGGCATCTCAGAGTGGTCTTAATTTACATTTCTCTGATCAATAGTGATTTGGAGCACCTTTTCATATGACTAGAAATACTTTCATTTTTTTTCATCTGGAAATTGACTGTTCATATCCTTTGACCAATTATCAATTGGAAAATGGCTTGAATTTTTATAAATTTGAATTAAGTATATATTTTAGAAATGAGGCCTTTGAATGTAAAAATGTTTTTACTTCTCTTCTAATATTGTCTGCATTAGTTTTCTTTGTACAAAACTTTTTTAAATTAATATAATCAAAATTATCTATTTTGTCATCAATGATGATCTCTAGTTTTTCTTTGGTCACAAATTCCTTCTGCCTCCACAGATCTAGAGGCAAACTATCCTATGTTTTTCTAATTTGTTCATAATATCATTATTTGTGTGTAGATCAGGAACCCATTTCAACCTTATTTTGGTATAAAGTGTTAGGTGTGGGTCAATGCCTAGTTTCTGCCATACTAGTTTCCAATTTTCCCAGTAGTTTTTTGTCAAATAATGAATTTTTATTCCAAAAGCTGTGATGTTTCAATTTGTTAAAGATTATATTACTATAGTCATTGACTATTTTGGCTTGTGAACCAAACGTATCCACTGATCAACAAGTCTATTTCTTAGCCAGTAATAAATGGTTTTGATGACCACTGCCTTATTATATAGTTTTAGATCTGGTACAGCTAGGTCACCATTATTTGAATTTTTCATTAATTCCCTTGAAATTCTTAACCTTTTGTTCTTCCAGATGAATTTTGTTGTTATTTTTCTAGGTCAATAAAATAGTTTTTGCAAGACTGATTGGTATAAACTAAATAAAAGACTGATTTAGGTAATATTGTCATCTTTATTATATTCACTTGACCTATCCAAGAGCACTTGATATTTTTGCAATTGTTTAGATCTGCCTTTATTTGTGTAGAAAGTGTTTTGTAGTTTTGCTCATATAATTCCTGACTTTCCCTTGCAAGATAGATTCCCAAATATTTTATACTATTGATGGTAATTTTAAATGAAATTTCCCTTAATATCTTTTACTGTTGGATTTTGTTGGTGATGTATAAAAATGCTGATGACTGTGTGGATTTCTTTTGTATTCTGAAACTTTGCTAAAGTTGTTGATTTCTAATAGTTTTTTACTTGATATTCTAGGTTTCTTTAAGTATAACATCATATCATCTGCAAAAATTGATAACTTGGTTTCCTCATTAGTACTCAAATTCCTTTAATCTCTTTTTCTTCTCTTATTGCCAAAGCTAGATTTTCTAGTACAATAGTAATGGTGATCATGGACAACCTTGTTCCACCCCTGATCTTATTGGGAATGGTTCCACTTTATTCCCATTTCATGTGATAGTTACTGATGGTTTTAAATTGATGCTACTATTTTAAGGAAAAGTCCATTTATTAATATACTGTCTGGTGTTTTTTATAGGAATGGATATTGGATTTCATCAAATGCTTTTTCTGCATCTATTGAGATAATCATTGGTATTTGTTAATTTGGTTATTGATATAGTCAATTATGCTAATAGTTTTCCTAATATTGAATCAGCCCTGCATTTCTGGTATAAATCCTATTTCGGGAAGGATTTTCTGTAATCTCTTTGCTAATATTTTATTTAAGATTTTTGCATCAATATTCACTAGGGAGATTTTTCTATAATTTTCTTTCTCTGTTTTCATCCTACCTGGTTTAGATATCAGTTCCATGTTTGTGTCATAAAAGGAATTTGGTAGGACTCCTTCATTCCCTATTTTTTCAAATAGTTTATATAGTATTGGGGTTAATTGTTCTTTACATGTTTGGTAGAATTCACACGCAAAACCATTTGGTCCTGGGGATTTTTCTTTGGGAGTTGATTAATAGTTTGTTCTGTTTTTTTTTTTTTTTTCCTAAAATGGGGACTAGTTAAGTAATTTATTTCTTGCTCTGTTAATTTGGAAAATCTATATTTTTGTAGGTATTCCTCCATTTCCCTTAGTTTATCAAATTTATTGGCATAAAGTTGGGCAAAGCAATTCTAATTATTGCTCTTATTTCTTCTTTATTGGTGAAAAGTCCTCCCTTTCCATTTTTAAGACTAACAATTTGATTTTGCTCTTTCCTTTTTTTAATCAAATTAACTAAAGGTTTAGCTATTTTCTTGATATTTCATAAAACCAACATTTAGTTTTATTTATTAATGTAATAGTTTTTTTTTTACTTTCAATTTTATTAATCTCTCCCTTTATTTTTAGAATTTCAAGTTTGCTATTTGATTGGAGGTTTTTAATTTGTTCTTTTTCTAACTTTTTAAGTTGCAAGCCCAATTCATTGATCTTCTCTTTCTCTATTTTATTCAAATAAGCATCTAGAGATATAAAATTTCCCCTTATTACCGCTTGGCTGCATCCCACAATTTTTGTATGTTGTCTCATTGTCATTCTCTTGGATGAAATTATTAATCATGTCTATGATTTAATGTTTTACCCATTCATTCGTTAGGATGAGGTTATTTAATTTCCAATTATTTTTTGGTCTGTTTTCCCCCAAATTACATCATGATCTGAAAAAAAATGCATTTATTATTTCTGTCTCTCTACATTTGAGTTTGAGGTCTTTATGTCCTAATATATGGTCAATTTTTGCATAGGTGCCATGAACTGCTGAAAGAAACTTCACTCCTTTCTGTCTCCATTCAATTTTTTCCAACAATCTATCATACCTAACATTTCTAGTATTATATTTGTCTCTTTAACTTCTTTCTAATTTATTTTGTGATTTTATGTATCTAGTTCTGAGTGAGCAAGGTTGAGATCTCCCACTATTATAGTTTTGCTGTCTATTCTTTTGAAGCTCTCTTAACTTCTCCTCTAGGATTTTGGATCCTATACCAGTTGGTGCATGTGTTTGGTATTGATATTGCTTCTTTATCTATGGTACCTTTCTTATCTCTTTTAATTGGATCTATCTTTGCTTTTACTTGATTTGAGAATAGGATTGCTATTCCTGCTTTTTTTTTTTTTTTTTTTTTTTTTTACTTCATCTGAAGCATAATAGATTGTGCTCCAGCCATTTGCCTTCAGTTTGTTTGTATGAGTATGCTTTAAATATGTTTCTTTTAAACAACATATTGTAGGATTCTGGCTTTTAATCTAGTCTGCTATTTATTTCCATTTTATGGGAGACTTTATCCCATTTATATTCACAATTAAAATAACTAATTTTTGTATTTCTATTTACCCAAAGTTGTGCTTTTCTTTTTCCTTTTCCCCTTTCTTTATCCCTAGTATTTTGCTTTTGATGACCACCTCCCTCACACAGTTCTCCGCCTTTAGAATCTCTCCCCTTTTTTATATGTTTCCCTTAATACTTCTGTTTTTCCTTCTTACTCTTTACCTTTCTTTTCCCTCTTTCCCTCCCATTTACCTATATGGTGAGACAAGTTTCTCTTTGAAACCAAATATGCCTGATATTCTCTTAGAACCAAATCTGATGAGAGTAAAATTCATACAATGCTCATCATCCTCCCTTCTTTTCCTCAATTATAATAGATTTTCTGGGACTCTTCATGACATGTAATTCCATTATTTTACCTCTTTTTTTTCTTTTTTCCAGTATGATCCCCTTTCACCTCTATTGTATTTTTCATATTATCATAATAAAATCAATTTATGCTTTCATTCTCTAAATATACCCATAACAGAAGCATAGTTCTCTTTTTACCTTTTTATGCTTCTCTTGAGTTTTGTGTTTGGAAATCAAATTTTTTGTTCAGTTCTGGTTTTTCATTAGAAATAGATGAAATTCACCTATATCATTGAATGTCCATCTTCTTCCCTGAAAGATAATGCTCATTTTAGCTGGATAGCTTATTATTGGCTGTAATCCAAGTTCCTTTGCCTTTCAGAATATCAGATTTCAGGCCTTTCGATCCATTAAGTTGGAAGTTGCTAGGTCCTGGGTAATCCTAATTGTGGCTCCTCAATATTTAAATTGTTTGTTTCTGGCTGCTATCAATATTTTCCTAGGTTCTATAGTTCTTAAATTTAGCCAAGATATTCTTTAGGGATTTAATTTTGGGGTCTCTTTCAGGAGGTGATTAGTGAATTCTTTCTATGACTATTTTACCTTCTGATTCTAAAATATCAGAGCAGTTTTCTTTTATGATTTCCTATGAGGTAATGTCTAGGTTCTTTATTTCATCATTGCTTTCAGGAAGTCCAATAATTCTTAAATTGTTTCTCCTAGATTTATTTCCAGTTGTTTTTCCTAAGAGATATTTCATGTTTTAATATTTTTTTTGTTTTTGTTTGAATGACTCTTCTTGAGTCATTCACTTCCATTTTTCAATTCTAATTTTTAGTGTATTATTTTCTTCAGTTATCTTTTTTGGCTCCTTTTATAATTGGCCAATTGAATTTTTTGTTCATTGCATTCTTTTTCCATTTCACAAATTTTGTTTTTCAGTGAATTGGCATCTTTTTCATATCTCTTTTGTAAGGTATTATGTATTTTTCCCATTCCTTCTTGCGATGATCTCATTTCATTTCTTTATTTTTCTTCTAATTCTCTTTTAAGATCCTTTATGCAATCTTCCATGAAAGCTTTGTGAAATGCAGATCAGCTAATGTCCCCCTTTGGGCTTCATCTAGAGTTGCTTTGCCTTTAGGAACATCAGAAATTGAGGTCTGTTCTCCCCATAAAAGCTATCTATGTTGAGAGTTCTTTTTGGTTTTTAATTAATTTTTTTAAGGCTTGAGGTCTGTTCTATGCAAAGAAGTGATAGCTGCTTTAATTTGCCCTGGGGCAGTTCTGCTGATTGATTTCCAGTGCTGGGGTAATGGTGGCTAGGTCCAGTGTTCTTCCAGGTTCAATGGTTTACAATTTGTCTTTTGTAGCAAATCTTCCAAACCACTTGCTTGTAACCAGGACAGCATTGCCTAAGAAGCTCATACAAGATTCCCAGGTACATGGAAGCTACAATGCTCTGACTCCCCACTCCAGCTCCTAGGGCCAGTCTCCCTATGCTGCAGTCTGACTCAACAGATAATCCCCCTTCCTGTTGGAAACAGAACTTTTCTGAAGTTCTTCCAAGGTATCTTCTTCTGGGTATGTGTAGTACTTCAAATAGTTGTGGATTCTTTGATTCCATAACCACTTTAGAGACATAAGCTGTTGTTGGTTTGAGAGAAGGTCAGAGGAGGTCACAAAAAGTCATGTCTGCTCTCAGCCATCTTGGCTCCATCTCCTAAATGAGATCTTTATAAGAAATGCTTGTAATTTTTTTTTTTATTATCTCAGCTTCATACTTCACTTTTAATCTCATTTCTGTTAGCTTTGTTTTTGCAAAACACTTTTAATTTAATATAATCAAAGTTGTCCATTTTGCCTTTCATAATTATCTCTAATTCTTCTTTAGTCATAAATTCCTCCCTTGTCCAAAGATCTGATAGGTAAATTATCCCTTGCTCTCCTAATTTGTTTATGGTATCATCCTTTATGCCCAAATTATCTAATAATTTGACCTTATTTTGATATGAGGTATAAGATGTAGGTCTTTGCCAACTTTCTGACATTATTTTCCAGTTGTCCCAGAAAATTTTGTCCCAGCAAGTGAGTTCTTATTTCAGAAGCAAGAATTGAGGGGTTTATCCAATACTAGATTACTATAAAGTCTTGATTATTGTGTCTTTTGTATCTATTCACTTGTTTCAGGGGATCTATTTCTTAGCAAGTACCAAATGGTTTTGATGACTGCTGTTTTGTAATATAGTTTTAGGTTTGGCACTGCCAAGCCTCCATCCTTTGTATCTTTTTTTCATTAACTTCCTTGATATTCTTGATCTTTTTTTCTTCCAGATGAATTTTGTTATTATTATTTCTAGCTCTATAAAATAATGTATTTACAGTTTGAATAGTATGGTACTGAATAAATAAATTAATTTAGCCAGAATTTTAATTTTTATTATATTAGCTCAGCGTAGCAATGAGCAATTGATATTTTCCTACTTGTTTAGATCTACTTTTATTTTTGTGAGAAGTGTTTAGCAATTGTGTTCACATAGACCTTGTGTTTGTCTTCACAGGTAGATACCCAAGTGTTTTATTTTGTCTGCAGTAATTTTAAATGTAATTTATTTATCTCTTCTGATGATTTGTCTGAGTTTATTTTATATCATGCAACTATAATAAAGCTGTTAATTGTTTCCAGTAGGTTTTTGAATGATTTTCTAGGATTTTCTATGTACACAATAATATCTGCAATGAGTGATAGTTTTATTTCCTCATTGCCAAATCTAATTCCTTTAATTTCTGTTTCTTTCTTATGGCTCAAGCTAATATTTCTAGTAAAATGTTGAAATTAGGGTGATAATGGGCATCCTTATTTCACTTCTTATCTTATTTGGAATGCATCCAGTTTCCTTTCTTACAATAGTTGCTATTGTTTTCAAATAGATAATGTTTTTTTATTTTAAGGAAATGTCCCTTTATGCTTATGTTCTTTTGTGTTTAATAGGAATGGATGCTGTGTTTTGTCAAAAACTTATTCTGCATCTTTTGAGATTATGATATGATATTTATTGAGTTTTTATTGATATGGTTATGGTAATAAATTTCCTGATACTGAACCATCCCTGTATTCCTGGTATAAATACCCCTTATTCATAGTGTATTATCCTGCTGACAAATTGCTGTAATCTCTTTGTTAATGTTTAATTTAAATTTTTTGCATCAATATTCATTAGAGAAATTGGTCTGTAATTTTCTTTCTTTTGGCTCTTCCTGGTTTTGGTATCAGAACCATATTTGTATCATATAAAAATTTTGATAGTACTATTTATTTACCCATTTTTCCCAAATAGTTTACATAGTATTGGAATTAATTGTTTTTCATTAGTGAATCCATCTGGCTCTGGAGATTTTTTCTTAGGCAATTCATTAATAGCTTGGTCAATTTCTTTTTCTAAAATTGGACTATTTGGGGACTTCTGGCCAAGATGGTGGAGAGGACACACACATGCACTTAAGTTTTGTGTTTTCTCTAAGAATAATTTATCTCATAAAAAGTCTTTTTTTTGTTATTTATTTTTTAATTTATAATTTTTGACAGTATATATGCATGAGTAATTTTTTATAATATTATCCCTTGTATTCATTTTTCCAAATTATCCCCTCCCCCTCCCTCTATTCCCTCCACTTGATGACAGGCAATCCCATACATTTTACATATGTTCCAATATAACCTAGATACAATATATGTGTGTAAATACAATTTTCTTGTTGCACATTAAGTATTAGATTCCAAAGGTATAAATAACCTGGGTAGATAGACAGTAGTGCTAACAATTTACATTCACTTCCCAGTGTTCCTTCTCTGGGTGTAGTTATTTCTGTCCATCATTGATCAACTGGAAGTGAGTTGGATCTTTTTTATGTTGAAGATATCCACTTCTACCAGAATACATCTTCATATAATAGTGATCTTCTGGTTCTATTCATTTCACTCAGCATCAGTTCATGTAAGTCTCTCCAAGCCTCTCTGTATTCCTCCTGCTGGTCATTTCTTACTGAGCAATAATATTCCATAACCTTCATATACCATAATTTACCCAACCATTCTCCAATTGATGGACATCCATTCATCTTCCAGTTTCTAGCCACTACAAAAAGAGCTGCCACAAACATTTTGGCACATACAGGTCCCTTTCTACTCTTTAGTATTTCTTTGGGATATAAGCTCAATAGCAGCAATACTGGATAAAAGGATATGCACAGTTTGACAACTTTTTGGGCATAGTACCAAATTGCTTTCCAGAATGGCTGGATTCTTTCACAACTCCACCAACAATGTATCAGTGTCCCAGTTTTCCCACATCCCCTCCAACATTCATCATTATTAGTTCCTGTCATCTTAGCCAATCTGACAGGTGTGTAGTGGTATCTGAGAGTTGTCTTAATTTGCATTTCTCTGATCAGTAGTGATTTGGAACACTCTTTCGTATGAGTGGATATAGTTTCAATTTCATCATCTGAGAATTGTCTGTTCATATTCTTTGAACATTTATCAATTGGAGAATTGTTGATTTCTTATAAATTAGGGTCAGTTCTCTATATATTTTGGAAGTGAGACCTTTATCAGAACCTTTAACTATAAAAATATTTTCCCAATTTGTTACTCCCCTTCTAATCTTGTTTGCATTAGTATTATTTGTACAGAAACTTTTTAGTTTGATGTAATCAAAATCTTCTATTTTGTGATCAATAATGATCTCTAGTTCTCCTCTGGTCATAAATTCCTTCCTCCTCCACAGGTCTGAGAGGTAGACTATTCTCTGTTTAATCTAATGTATTTATCATCTCATTCTTTATGCCTAAATCATGGACCCATTTTGATCTTATCTTGGTATATGGTGTTAAGTGTGGATCCATATCTAATTTCTGCCATAATAATTGCCAGTTTTCCCAACAGTTTTTTTCCAAATAATGAATTTTTATCCCTAATGTTGGTATCTTTGGATTTGTCAAAGACTAGATTGCTATAGATGTACCCTTTTTTGTCCTTTGTATTTAATCAGTTCCAAAGATCTACTGGTCTATTTCTTAGCCAATACCAAATGGTTTTGGTGACTGCTGCTATATAATATAGCTTTAGATTAGGTACACCTAGACCACCTTTATCTGACATTTTTTTATTAGTTCCCTTGCAATTCTCGATCTTTTATTCTTCCATATGAATTTTGTTGTTATTTTTTCTAGATCATTGAAACAGTTTCTTGGGAGTCTGATTGGTCTAGCACTAAATTAATAAATTAGTTTGAGGAGTATTATCATCTTTAGTATATTTGCTCGAGCTATCCAAGAGCACTGAATGCCTTTCCAATTATTGAAATCTAACTGTATTTTTGTGGCAAGTGCTTAGGAAATTTTCTCATATAATTCCTGACTATTCTTTGGCAGATGGATTACCAAATACTTTATACTCTCAACATTTGTTTGGAATGGAATTTCTCTTTGTATTTCTTGTTGCATTTTGTTGGTGATGTATAAAAATGCTGAGGATTTATGTGGATTTATTTTGTATCCTGCCACTTTGCTAAAATTCTGAATTATTTCTAATAGCTTTTTAGCAGAGCCTTTGGGGTTCTCTAAGAATACAATCATGTCATCTGCAAAGCATGATAGTTTGATTTCCTCATTTCCTACTCTAATTCCTTGAATCTCTTTCTCGGCTCTTATTTTTTTTTTTTATTTTTTTTTTCAGGGATCTTGTATTTTATTAGGCAAGAAAACACACACTTATAACACACACTTATCTAAGTAAAAATCTTAATAATTACAAAATATATAAAAGGCATTGAGAAGTTAGAGATACTAATATTTGCAAGGATCAGGAAAGACTTCATTTAGAAAGTCCAGCTAGAGGAGACCAAGAAAACAAAGGGCGATGTGTGCCCATTCCAGTTACTATAGTGCTGAACTTGGTTCCATATCCTGAATTTGAATATAAGTGATGTCTTTTATTTATTGTGTTATCTTGATAGGTTAATACTCTTCTCTACAATTCAGTCTCTTCACCTCTGTCCATCATTGATCAACTGGAAGTGAGTTGGATCTTCTTTATGTTGAAGATTTCCACTTCCATCAGAATACATCCCCATACAGTATTGTTGTTGAAGTGTACAGTGATCTTCTGGTTCTGCTCATTTCACTCAGCATCAGTTGATTTAAGTCTCTCCAGGCCTCTCTATATTCCTCCTGCTGGTCATTTCTTACCGAGCAATAATATTCCATAACCTTCATATACCACAATTTACCCAACCATTCTCCAATTGATAGACATCCATTCATCTTCCAGTTTCTAGCTACAACAAAAAGAGCTGCCACAAACATTTTGGCACATATATGTCTCTTTCCGCTCTTTAGTATTTCTTTGGGATATAATCCCAGTAGTAGCGCTGCTGGGTCAAAGGGTATGCACAGTTTGATAACTTTTTGGGCATAATTCCAGATTGCTCTCCAGAATGGCTGGATTCTTTCACAACTCCACCAGCAATGTATTAGTGTCCCAATTTCCCCACATCCCCTCCAACATTTGTCATTATTTGTTCCTGTCATCTTAGCCAATCTGACAGGTGTGTATTGGTATCTCAGAGTGGTCTTAATTTGCATTTCTCTGATCAGTAGTGATTTGGAACACTCTTTCATGTGAGTGGATATAGTTTCAATTTCTTCCTCTGAGAATTGTCTGTTCATATCCTTTGACCATTTATCAATTGGAGAATGGTTCGGTTTCTTATAAATTATGGTCAGTTCTCTATATATTTTGGAAATGAGACCTTTGTCAGAACCTTTGTTTTTAAAAATATTTTCCCAATTTGTTACTTCCCTTCTAATCTTGTTTGCATTAGTATTATTTGTACAGAAACTTTTTAGTTTGATGTAATCAAAATCTTCTATTTTGTGATCAATAATGATCTCTAGTTCTCCTCTGGTCATAAATTCCTTCCTTCTCCACGAGTCTGAGAGGTAGATTATCCTCTGTTCCTCTAATCTATTTATTATCTCTCTCTTTATGCCTAAATCATGGACCCATTTTGATCTTATCTTGGTATATGGTGTTAAGTGTGGATCCATATCTAATTTCTGCCATACTAATTTCCAGTTTTCCCAACAGTTTTTTCCGAATAATGAATTTTTATCCCTAATGTTGGAATCTTTGGGTTTGTCAAAGATTAGATTGCTATAGATGTACCCTTTTTTGTCCTTTGTATCTAATCTGTTCCACTGATCTACCGGTCTATTTCTTAGCCAATACCAAATGGTTTTGGTGACTGCTGCTATATAATATAGCTTTAGATCAGGTACACTTAGACCACCTTTCTCTGAGTTTTTTTTTTATTAGTTCCCTTGCAATTCTTGACCTTTTATTCTTCCATATGAATTTTGTTGTTATTTTTTCTAGGTCATTAAAATAGTTTCTTGGGAGTCTGATTGGTATAGCACTAAATAAATAGATTAGTTTGGGGAGTATTGTCATCTTTATTATATTCGCTCGGCCTATCCAAGAGCACTGAATGTCTTTCCAATTATTTAAATCTGATTTTATTTTTGTGGCAAGTGTTTTGTAATTTTTCTCATATAATTCCTGACTTTTCTTTGGTAGATGGATTCCCAAATATTTTATACTCTCAACATTTGTTTGGAATGGAATTTCTCTTTGTATCTCTTGCTGTTGCATTTTGTTAGTGATATATAAAAATGCCGAGGATTTATGTGGATTTATTTTGTATCCTGCCACTTTGCTGAAATTTTGAATTATTTCTAGTAGCTTTTTAGCAGAGTCTTTGGGGTTCTCTAAGTATACCATCATGTCATCTGCAAAAAGTGATAGTTTAATTTCCTCATTTCCTACTCTAATTCCTTGAATCTCTTTCTCGGCTCTTATTGCCGAGGCTAGCGTTTCTAGTACTATATTGAATAGTAATGGTGATGTGGGCAACCTTGTTTCACTCCTGATCTTACTGGAAAAGGTTGCAGTTTATTTCTATTGCATATTATGCTTACTGACGGTCGTAAATATATGCTCCTGATTATTCTAAGGAATAGTCCATTTATTCCTATACTCTCAAGCGTTTTTAGTAGGAATGGATGTTGGATTTTGTCAAATGCTTCCTCTGCATCTATTGAGATGATCATATGGTTTTTATTAATTTGATTATTAATATGGTCAATTATACTAATAGTTTTCCTAATATTAAACCAAACCTGCATTCCTGGTCTAAATACTGTTTGATCATATTGTATTATCTGGAGGATGATTTTCTGAAGTCTTTTTACTAATATCTTATTTAAGATTTTAGCATCAATATTCATTAAGGAAATTGGCCTATAATTTTCTTTCTCAGTTTTTGATCAACCTGGTTTATGTATCAGTACCATGTCTATGTCATAAAAGGAGTTTGGTAGGACTCCTCCATCCCCTATTTTTTCAAATAATTTATATAGCATTGGGTCTAATTGTTCTTTAAATGTTTGGTAGAATTCACATGTAAATCCATCTGGTCCTGGGTATTTTTTCTTGGGGAGTTGACTAATAGATGATCTATTTCTTTTTCTGAAATGGGACTATTTAAGCAATTTCTCTCCTCCTCTGTTAATCTAGGAAGCCTATATTTTTGGAGAAAGTCATCCATTTCACTTAAGTTATCAAATTTATTGGCATAAAGTTGGGCAAAGTAACTCCTTATGATTTCTCTAATTTCCTCTTCATTGGTGGAAAGATCCCCCTTTTCATTTGTAAGACTAACAATTTGATTTTCCTCTTTCCTTTCTCTGATCAGATTTACCAAAGGTTTATCTATTTTATTGGCTTTTTCATAAAACCAACTCTTAGTTTTATTTATTAATTCAATAGTTTTTTTTTCCTTTCAATATTATTGATTTCTCCTTTTAATTTTTGTATTTCAAGTTTAATTTTTTTGCTGGTGGTTTTTAATTTGGTCTTTTTCTAGCTTTTTAAGTTGCAGGCCCAATTTGTTAATCTTCTCTTTCTCTATTTTGTTCAAATAAGCCTCCAAAGATATAAAATTTCCCCTTATTACTGCTTTAGCTGCATCCCACAGATTTTGGTATGATGTCTCATCATTGTCATTATCTTGGGTGAAATTATTAATTGTTTCTATAATTTGCTCTTTCACCCAGTCATTCTTTAAGATGAGATTATTCAGTTTCCAATTACTTTTTGGTCTATTTACCCCTAACTTTTTACTGAATGTAGCTTTTATTGCATTGTGATCTGATAAGAAGGCATTTATTATTTCTGCCTTCCTACATTTAATTTTGAGATCATTAGGTCCTAATATATAGTCAATTTTTGTATAGGATCCATGAACTGCTGATAAGAAAGTACATTCCTTTCTATTGCCATTCAGTTTTCTCCAAAGGTCTATCATACCTAGTTTTTCTAATGTTCTATTTACTGTTTTAATTTCTTTCTTGTTTGTTTTGTGGTTTGATTTGTCTAAATCTGAGACTGCAAGGTTGAGATCTCCCACTATTATAGTTTTACTGTCTATTTCTTCTTGCAGTTCTCTTAACTTTTCTTTTAGAAAGTTAGATGCTATACCACTTGGTGCATATATGTTTAGTATTGATATGGCTTCATTATTTATGCTACCTTTTAAGAGGATATAGTTTCCTTCCTTATCTCTTTTAATTAGATCAACTTCTGCTTTTGCTTGATCTGAGATAAGGATAGCTACCCCTGCTTTTTTTGCTTTACCTGAAGCATAATAGATTCTGCTTCAACCTTTTACCTTTACTCTGTATCTCCCTGCTTTAAGTGTGTTTCCTGTAAACAACATATTGTAGGGTTCTGATTTTTGTTCCAGTCTGCTATCTGTCTCCTTTTGATGGGAGCGTTCATCCCATTCACATTTACAGTTAAAATTACTAATTCTGTATTTCCTGCCATCATATTATGCCCAGATTATGCTTTATCCTTTGACCCCCCTGAACCCCTTCCCCGATATTTAATTTATAGACCCCACTTGTGATGTGCAGCCCTCCTTTTTTTAGTATCCCTCCCACCTCCTTCCAAGTCCCTTCCTTTATTCCCCTTTTCCTTTTCCCTTTTCCTCTCCCCCCTTTTCATGAGGTGAGAGAGAATTCTCTGAAAAACAAATATGACAATTATTTACTCTTTGAGCCTCTTGTGATGAGAGTAAGATTCACACAATGATTCTCCCCCTCTCTAAATTCCTTCAGATATGGTATATTTTCTATGCCTCTTCGTGGGATGTAGTTTTCCTCTTTTTATCAATCCTTCCCCTTTTTCTGATACTACCCCCTTCCCTTTACTACACCCCCCTTTTTATATGAGTAAAATCAAATTATTCATGTGGACTTTCTATATACCCACAACAGAGATACAGTTCTCAAGGGTTCTGTGTACCTTTTTCTATTTCTCCCCAGTCTTGTGGATGTAGATCAAATTTTTTGTTTAAGTCTGTTTTTTTCTTAGAAACATATGGAATTTCTCTATTTCCTTGAATGACTATCTTCTTCCATGGAAAAGAATGCTAAACTTAGCTGGGTAGTTTATTCTTGGTTGCAATCCTTGATCTTTTGCCTTTCGGAATATCAGGTTCCAGGCCCTTCGATCTTTTAATGTGGAGGCAGCCACATCTTGAGTGACCCTTATTGTGGCACCTTGGTATTTAAATTGTTTTTTTTTTTCTAGCTGCTTGCAAGATTTTCTCCTTTGTTTGGTAATTCTGCATCTTAGCCACAATATTCCGTGGTGTTCTTTTTTTAGGGTCTATTTCAGAAGGAGTTCGATGAATTCTTTCGACTCCTATTTTCCCTTCTGTTTCTATTATCTCGGGACAGTTCTCTTTGATGATTTCCTATAAAATAGAATCTAGGCTCTTTTTTTAGTCATAGTTTTTGGGAAGTCCAATGATCCTCAGATTATCTCTCCTAGATCTATTTTCCAGGTCTATGGATTTTCCCAGTAAGTATTTGACATTATTCTCCAGATTTTCCTTTTTTTTTTTTTTTTTGTTTTGTTTTGTTTTGTTTTGTTTGACTGATTCTTGGGTTCTCAATGAATCATTCATTTCTATTTATTCTGTCCTGAATTTTAAGGAGTTATTTTCTTCATTCACAGTTTTTAGTTCTTTTTGTATATGCTCAATTGAGTTTTAAAATGAATTATTTTGCTCTATTGAATTTTTTTCCCATTTCCCTAATTTTTTTAGAGAATTATTTTCTTTTGCCATTTCATTAATCCTATTTTCTTGAGACTTTTTTTTTTATCTTTTCCAATTCAGAAATCCTATTTTCTTGAGATTTTTTTATTTTTTCCAATTCAGAAATCCTACTTTCCTGTGATTTTTTTTAACTTTTCTAATTCACAGATTTTGTTTCCCTGAATCTCCTGTGAATTCTTTATTTTTTCCAACTTCAATTTCAGAACGTTGTTATTCTCTATCATAGCTTCTCTTTCCTTTCCCCTCTTTTCTTCAAACTCTCTTAACTTTTTAATAGGCTCTTCTAGGAGAAAGTCATGTGAATGGGGGCATGTATTGTTCCCCTTTAGGCTGTTATCAGTGACTCTCTCCTATTAACTTCCTCGGGGTTGGATACCTGTTCTTTCTCTGTGTAGAAAGAATTGATAGTTCTTCTTGGCTTTTTACTCATATTTAAAATATCTTTTGGGGTCTGTCCCTGGGGTAAGAAGTTTTTTTTTATTTATTTTTTTACTAGCTTCCCCCAGAAAGGATGGATACAGGGGCTCCTGCACCTGAGCTAAGAGAGAGCTCTGGGAGAGAGTTCCCCACCCATTCCCTGGAAGTGCCTCAGAGGTGATTATCACATCTGTTCTTTGAGAGCATTGTGTGTCCTAGCAACTTCCCTGAGGTTTAAGACTGAACAGTAAAGGCAACACAAAGCCCAGCCTATGAGTCCCGTAGAAGGTGGATGTCAGCAGCTGACATGAAAAACCTCTGTGCTCAAATTGGAATTGTCTGCCCAGAAACTGTGTCCCTATTTCAAAGGTTCTGCTTCTCTGCGACTTCCGCAGCTGAGTTCCACAGCTTCCAGCTGAGCCAGGCAGTATGTGTTGCCTTGGGCCGTGTCTGAGCTTTTCAGTCTCTTAAGTACCCCCATGTGAGGCCCCTGGACAGCTGAAGTTGGCCACACCCACAGTGCCGAGATCTGTTACATCACTTCAAGATTGTGGTGGTTTTAGTATCTGGCTTTATATTTTAAAGTGGCTTGATTTCTCTTCTGAACTGCTGTTTTATAAGCAGAGAAGAACTAACAGCCTGTGCCAGATTCTTCTATTTCAGTGGCTTCTCTGATCCCAGAGCCCTCCCCAGCCTGATCGGCTCAGTGTGCTAGCACTTAACCTTGCCTGTGCTGGCCTCTTCTTTTTTTCCTCCCCTGGAAACCAACCTTTTCTGTTGAAACTCCAGATTCTCTTCAGCTGGTAAGTTGTGCTTCCAGTCCTTGTGGTTTCTATCAGTCTAGCATTATTTTTGAGGCTGATTTAACAAATTGGTATTGATGGAAGAAGGGAGCTCACAAAATCGCGTGTATCTTCTCCGCCATCTTGGCTCCGCCCCCATGAAAAGTCTTGAAATTAGTGCTTGCCTGGAAAAACCCACAAATAATTACCAACAGAAGACATCCTTGAAATTCACCAGAAAAGTCTGTTTTTGCTCAGGGATGGGTCTAACCAAATAGGGCATAAGCTGAGGGCAGGCAGCTCAAGCTTGGTAGGCAGCTCATACTGAGCAGACTAGAGGGGGGAGGGGTGCAATCTTTGTCATTTCTGCAGAAAGACCTTTACCACAGTGTGGATATTCTGTCTTGGCAGCAAACCAGGAACAGCAGAGAAGCTGTAAACACATGAAGTAAAGACTATAACCCTAAAAAGCTAGCATCTCTCAGGACATGGCCATTCCCACTCAGAGTGTCTTAGTACATTCTTAGAGTCTCAGAGTCTCAGAGGATAGACACAGTGAAGCCATTGCTGTCCTGCTAGTGCCTCATTGCTGCTCCCTGCAGGCTGTAGAGAAAGCCTGGTAACACCATCCAAACCCCCCCAAAAAAGCAGATTGCATTTGTTTTTCTTATTAGTTTGTTTTCTTTGATTCTGCTCTGGCAAAGTGAGCAAAAAATTAAAAAGGATTCTAATCATTGATAGCTTCTATATGGATAGAGAGCAGACTTTAAACTGAGGAGACTAAAAACAGACAATCTCCAGATGAATCCCCTAATAGAGATATGATCTCTCCTTAATACACAAGACCCTTATAGAAGAAAATAAAAAGGCTATCACAAGAGAGCTAGAAGAAAAATGGGACAAGAAAAGGGAAGCTTGGCAAGAGAATCTGGATAAGTCATCACACTCATTTAAAGATAGAGTGGATAAAGAAATCAAATACTTCAAAAACAAAATTAGTGAGTTGGAAAAAAAAAAAACAATAGCTCTCTAAAAAATAAAATTGGCAAAATGGAAAAAAAATCCATAAAACAAAACAACTCACTTAAAAGCTTAATTGGACAATTAGAAAAAAAGATATAAAAAAGGTGAGTGAAGAAAATACTTAAAAATCAGAATCGAACAAATAGAATTGAATGACTTGAGGAGACACCAAGAATCAGTCAAGCAAAAACAGAAAAATGAAACAATGGAAAAAATGTCAAATACCTTCTTGGGAAAATAATAGACCTGGAAAATAGAACCAGGAGAGACAATATGAGAACTATTGGACTCCCTGAAAAATATGATGAAAAAAAGAGCCTAGACACTATTTTCCAGGAAATTATCAAAGAGCGCTGCCAGATGTTTTAGAAACAGAGGGTAAATTAGACATTGAAAGAATTCATTGATCACCTACTGAAAGGGACCCTAAAATCAAAACACCAAGAAATATAGTGGCCAAATTCCAGAACCATCAGATGAAGGAAAACAATACTGCAAACTGCTAGAAAACAAATCAATTCAAATATGGAGGAGCCACAATAAGGATTATGCAGGATCTAGCAGCATCTACATTAAAGGATCAAAGGGCCTGGAATATGATATTCTGAAAGGTTAAGGAAATTGGTATGCAGCCAAAAGCCTACCCAGCAAAAATGAGAATCTTTTTCCAGGGAAGAAGATGGACATTTAGTGAAATAAATGAATTTCATCTATTATTGATCTAAACAAACAGTTTGATCTCCAAATAT
The DNA here is from genome assembly GCF_048593235.1 of Sminthopsis crassicaudata. Lineage (NCBI taxonomy): Eukaryota > Metazoa > Chordata > Mammalia > Dasyuromorphia > Dasyuridae > Sminthopsis > Sminthopsis crassicaudata. The sequence continues at coordinate 559,455,070 of NC_133617.1, read as the reverse complement.
AGAACTCAAGAGATTCCTAAAAAAGGTAAAAACAAATCTTGAGAACTATATTTCTACCATAAAGATATATAAAGAACACATGTATAATTTCTTTTCGAAACTAGAGGTGGAAAGGAAATTGTACCAAAGTGTAAAGTGGTGGTAACATATCTCACAAAGAGGCAAAAGTAATATATTATATCTGAGAGAAAGAATGGAGGGGGATGAATATAGTGTGTATCATATTCTCATTAGAATTGGCTTAAAGAGGAAATATATTTGATTTATGGTAAAACTCCTTCTACTTCATTGAAAAGTGGGAGAAAAAAAGTGAAAAGGGAAGGAGTAAGCTAAATGGAAGGGAATACAGAAATTGTGAGAAAAAGTAAAAAAGGTGGAAGAATTCTAAAGTACGGGAGTGATGCTAAACAGGGAGGGCTGTGAGAAGAAAGTGGTGCTCACAAGTTTAATACTGGGAAGGGGGGTAAGGGGGAAGGAAAGGAGAAAAGCATAAGCAGGGTTAACAAGATGACAAGTGATACAGAATTAGTAATTTTAACCATGAATATGAATGGGGTAAACTGCCCCATAAAGAGGAAGTGGTTAGCAGACTGGATTAAAAGCCAGAATCATAAAATATGTCGTTTATAGGAAACACACCTGAAGCAGGGTGATACAGAATAAAGGTAAAATGTTGAAGCAGAATCTACTGTGCTTCAGGTGAAGCCAAAAAAGCAAGGGTAGCCATCCTCATCTCAGATCATGCAAAAGCAAAAACTGATCTAATTAAAAGAGATAAGGAAGTGCACTACATCTTGCTAAAGGGTAGCATAGATTATGAAGCAATATCAATATTAAACATATATGTACCAAGTGGTGTAGCATCTAAATATTTTTTTATTTTTTTTATTATATATATATATATATTTTTTTATAATATTATCCCTTGTATTCATTTTTCCAAATTACCCCCCCTCCCTCTATTCCCTCCCCCCGACGACAGGCAATACCATACATTTTACATGTGTTACAATATAGTCTAGGTACAATACATGTGTGCGAATATCATTTTCTTGTTGCACAATAAACAATAGAATCCGAAGGTACATGTAACCTGGGCAGACAGATATTAGTGCTAACAATTTTGATTCCCCTCCCAGTGTTTCTTCTCTGGGTGCAGCTACCCCTGTCCATCATTGATCAACTGGAAGTGAGTTGGATCTTCTTTATGTTGAAGATTTCCACTTCCATCAGAATACATCCCCATACAGTATTGTTGTTGAAGTGTACAGTGATCTTCTGGTTCTGCTCATTTCACTCAGCATCAGTTGATTTAAGTCTCTCCAGGCCTCTCTATATTCCTCCTGCTGGTCATTTCTTACCGAGCAATAATATTCCATAACCTTCATATACCACAATTTACCCAACCATTCTCCATCTGATGGACATCCATTCATCTTCCAGTTTCGAGCTACAACAAAAAGAGCTGCCACAAACATTTTGGCACATATATGTCTCTTTCCGCTCTTTAGTATTTCTTTGGGATATAATCCCAGTAGTAGCGCTGCTGGGTCAAAGGGTATGCACAGTTTGATAACTTTTTGGGCATAATTCCAGATTGCTCTCCAGAATGGCTGGATTCTTTCACAACTCCACCAGCAATGTATTAGTGTCCCAATTTCCCCACATCCCCTCCAACATTTGTCATTATTTGTTCCTGTCATCTTAGCCAATCTGACAGGTGTGTAGTGGTATCTCAGAGTGGTCTTAATTTGCATTTCTCTGATCAGTAGTGATTTGGAACACTCTTTCATGTGAGTGGATATAGTTTCAATTTCTTCCTCTGAGAATTGTCTGTTCATATCCTTTGACCATTTATCAATTGGAGAATGGTTCGGTTTCTTATAAATTAAGGTCAGTTCTCTATATATTTTGGAAATGAGACCTTTGTCAGAACCTTTGTTTTTAAAAATATTTTCCCAATTTGTTACTTCCCTTCTAATCTTGTTTGCATTAGTATTATTTGTACAGAAACTTTTTAGTTTGATGTAATCAAAATCTTCTATTTTGTGATCAATAATGATCTCTAGTTCTCCTCTGGTCATAAATTCCTTCCTCCTCCACAAGTCTGAGAGGTAGATTATCCTCTGTTCCTCTAATCTATTTATTATCTCCCTCTTTATGCCTAAATCATGGACCCATTTTGATCTTATCTTGGTATATGGTGTTAAGTGTGGATCCATATCTAATTTCTGCCATACTAATTTCCAGTTTTCCCAACAGTTTTTTCCGAATAATGAATTTTTATCCCTAATGTTGGAATCTTTGGGTTTGTCAAAGATTAGATTGCTATAGATGTACCCTTTTTTGTCCTTTGTATCTAATCTGTTCCACTGATCTTCTTATAAATTACGGTCAGTTCTCTATATATTTTGGAAATGAGACCTTTGTCAGAACCTTTGTTTTTAAAAATATTTTCCCAATTTGTTACTTCCCTTCTAATCTTGTTTGCATTAGTATTATTTGTACAGAAACTTTTTTAGTTTGATGTAATCAAAATCTTCTATTTTGTGATCAATAATGATCTCTAGTTCTCCTCTGGTCATAAATTCCTTCCTCCTCCACAAGTCTGAGAGGTAGATTATCCTCTGTTCCTCTAATCTATTTATGATCTCCCTCTTTATGCCTAGAATCATGGACCCATTTTGATCTTATCTTGGTATATGGTGTTAAGTGTGGATCCATATCTAATTTCTGCCATACTAATTTCCAGTTTTCCCAACAGTTTTTTCCGAATAATGAATTTTTATCCCTAATGTTGGAATCTTTGGGTTTGTCAAAGATTAGATTGCTATAGATGATACCCTTTTTTGTCCTTTGTATCTAATCTGTTCCACTGATCTACCGGTCTATTTCGTAGCCAATACCAAATGGTTTTGGTGACTGCTGCTATATAATATAGCTTTAGATCAGGTACACTTAGACCACTTTCCTCTGAGTTTTTTTTTTCATTAGTTCCCTTAACAATTCTTGACCTTTTATTCTTCCATATGAATTTTGTTGTTATTTTTTTCTAGGTCATTAAAATAGTTTCTTGGGAGTCTGATTGGTATAGCACTAAATAAATAGATTAGTTTGGGGAGTATTGTCATCTTTATTATATTCGCTCGGCCTATCCAAGAGCAACTGAATGTCTTTCCAATTATTTAAATCTGATTTTATTTTTGTGGCAAGTGTTTTGTAATTTTTCTCATATAATTCCTGAACTTTTCTTTGGTAGATGGATTCCCAAATATTTTATACTCTCAACATTTGTTTGGAATGGAATTTCTCTTTGTATCTCTTGCTGTTGCATTTTGTTAGTGATATATAAAAAATGCCGAGGATTTATGTGGATTTATTTTGTATCCTGCCACTTTGCTGAAATTTTTGAATTATTTCTAGTAGCTTTTTAGCAGAGTCTTTGGGGGTTCTCTTAAGTATACCATCATGTCATCTGCAAAAAGTGATAGTTTAATTTCCCTCATTTCCTACTCTAATTCCTTGAATCTCTTTCTCGTGGCTCTTATTGCCGAGGCTAGCGTTTCTAGTACTATATTGAATAGTAATGGTGATAGTGGGCAACCTTGTTTCACTCCTGATCTTACTGGGAAAGGTGGTTGCAGTTTATTTCTATTGCATATTATGCTTACTGACGGTCTTAAATATATACTCCTGATTATTCTAAGGAATAATCCATTTATTCCTATACTCTCAAGAGTTTTTAGTAGGAATGGATGTTGGATTTTGTCAAATGCTTTTTCTGCATCTATTGAGATGATCATATGGTTCTTATTAATTTGATTATTAATATGGTCAATTATATTAATAGTTTTCCTAATATTAAACCAGCCCTGCATTCCTGGAATAAATCCTACTTGATCATAGTGTATTATCTTGGAGATGATTTTCTGAAGCCTTTTTGCTAATATCTTATTTAAGATTTTAGCATCAATATTCATTAAGGAGATTGGTCATAATTTTCTTTCTCAGTTTTCGATCTACCAGGTTTAGGTATCAGTACCATGTCTGTGTCATAAAAGGAGTTTGGTAGGACTCCTTCATCCCCTATTTTTTTCAAATAATTTATATAACATTGGGGCTAATTGTTCTTTAAATGTTTGGTAGAATTCACATGTGAATCCATCTGGCCCTGGGGATTTTTTCCTGGGGAGTTGATTAATAGCTTGTTCTATTTCTTTTTCTGAAATGGGACTATTTAAGCAATTTATCTCCTCCTCTGTTAATCTAGGGAGCCTATATTTTTGGAGAAAGTCATCCATTTCACTTAAGTTATCAAATTTATTGGCATAAAGTTGGGCAAAGTAACTCCTTATTATTTCTCTAATTTCCTCTTCATTGGTGGAAAGATCCCCCTTTTCATTTGTAAGACTATCAATTTGATTTTCTTCTTTCTTTTTTTTGATCAAATTTACCAAAGGTTTATCTATTTTATTGGCTTTTTCATAAAACCAACTCTTGGTTTTATTTATTAATTCAATAGTTTTTTTACTTTCAATTTTATTGATTTCTCCTTTTAATTTTTGTATTTCGAGTTTAATTTTTGGTTGGGGGTTAGCATCTAAATTTTTAAAAGAGAAATTAAGAGAGTTTCAAGAAGAAATAGACAGCAAAATTATAATAGTGGGAGATCTCAATCTTGCACTCTCAGAATTGGATCCTATACAAAAATTGACCATATATTAGGACATAAAGATCTCAAAATTAAATGTAGGAAGGCAGAAATAATAAATGCCGTCTTCTCACACCATAATGCAATAAAAGCTACATTCAGTAAAAAGTTAGGGATAAATAGACCAAAAAGTAATTGGAAACTGAATAATCTCATCTTAAAGAATGACTGGGTGAAACAGCAAATTATAGAAACAATTAATAATTTCACCCAAGATAATGACAATGATGGGACATCATACCAAAATCTGTGGGATGCAGCTAAAGCAGTAATAAGGGGAAATTTTATATCTTTAGAGGCTTATTTGAACAAAATAGAGAAAGAGAAGATTAATGAATTGGGCCTGCAACTTAAAAGGCTAGAAAAAGACCAAATTTAAAACCCCCAACCAAAAATTAAACTTGAAATACAAAAATTAAAAGGAGAAATCAATAATATTGAAAGGAAAAAAAACTATTGAATTAATAAATAAAACCAAGAGTTGGTTTTATGTAAAAGCCAATAAAATAGATAAACATTTGGTAAATCTGATCAGAAAAAAGAAAGAAGAAAATCAAATTGTTAGTCTTACAAATGAAAAGGGGGATCTTTCCACCAATGAAGAGGAAATTAGAGAAATAATAAGGAGTTACTTTGCCCAACTTTATGCCAATAAATTTGATAACATAAGTGAAATGGATGACTTCCTCCAAAAATATAGGCTTCCTAAATTAACAGAGGAGGAGATAAATTGCTTAAATAATCCCATTTCAGAAAAAGAAATAGAACAAGCTATTAATCAACTCTCCAGGAAAAAAATCCCCAGGATCAGATGGATTTACATGTGAATTCTACCAAATATTTAAAGAACAATTAGCCCCAATGTTATATAAACTATTTGAAAAAATAGGGGATGAAGGAGCCCTACCAGACTGCTTTTATGACACAGACATAGTACTGATACCTAAACCAGGTAGATCGAAAACTGAGAAAGAAAATTGTAGACCAATTTCCTTAATGAATATTGATGCTAAAATCTTAAATAACATATTAGCAAAAAGACTTCAGAAAATCATCCCCAGGATAATACATTATGATCAAGTAGGATTCATACCAGGAATGCAGGACTGGTTTAATATTAGGAAAACTATTAGTATAATTGACCATGTTAATAATCAAATTAATAAAAACCATATGATGATCTCAATAAATGCAGAAAAAGCATTTGATAAACTCCAACATCCATTCCTACTAAAAACTCTTGAGAGTATAGGAATAAATGGATTATTCCTTACAATAATCAGGAGCATATATTTACGACCGTCAGTAAGCATAATATGCAATAGAAATTAACTGCAACCTTTCCCAGTAAGATCAGGAGTGAAACAAGGTTGCCCACTATCACCATTACTATTCAATATAGTACTAGAAATGCTAGCCTCGGCAATAAGAGCCGAGAAAGACATTCAAGGAATTAGAGTAGGAAATGAGGAAATCAAACTATCACTCTTTGCAGATGACATGATGGTATACTTAGAGAACCCCAAAGACTCTGCTAAAAAGCTATTAGAAATAATTCAGAATTTTAGCAAAGTGGCAGGATACAAAATAAATCAACATAAATCCTCAGCATTCTTATATATCACCAACAAAATGCAACAGCAAGAGATACAAAGAGAAATTCCATTCCAAACAAATGTTGAGAGAATAAAGTATTTGGGAATCCATCTACCAAAGAACAGTCAGGAATTATATGAGAAAAATTACAAAACACTTGCCACAAAAATTAAAGTCAGATTTCAATAATTGGAAAGACATTCAGTGCTCTTGGATAGGCCGAGCGAATATAATAAAGATGACAATACTCCCCAAAATAATCTATTTATTTAGTGCTATACCAATCAAACTCCAAAAAAACTATTTTAATGACCTAGAAAAAATAACAACAAAATCCATATGGAAGAATAAAAGGTCGAGAATTGCAAGGGAACTAATGAAAAAAAAGTCAGAGGAAGGTGGTCTAAGTGTACCTGAGCTAAAGCTATATTACATAGCAGCAGTCACCAAAACCATTTGGTACTGGCTAAGAAATAGAACGGAAGATCAGTGGAACAGATTAGATACAAAGGACAAAAAAGGGTACATCTATAGCAATCTAATCTTTGACAAACACAACGATACCAACATTAGGGACAAAAATTCATTATTCGGAAAAAAAACTGTTGGGAAAACTGGAAATTAGTATGGTAGAAATTAGACATGGATCCACACTTAACACCATATACCAAGATAAGATCAAAATGGGTCCATGATTTAGGCATAAAGAATGAGATCATAAATAGATTAGAGGAACAGAGAATAGTCTACCTCTCAGACCTGTGGAGGAGGAAGGAATTTATGACCACAGGAGAACTAGAGATCATTATTGATCACAAAATAGAAGATTTTGATTACATCAAACTAAAAAGTTTCTGTACAAATAATAATAATGCAAACAAGATTAGAAGGGAAGTAACAAATTGGGAAAATATTTTAAATGTAAAGGTTCTGACAAAGGTCTCATTTCCAAAATATATAGAGAATTGACCCTGATTTATAGGAAAGCAAACCATTCTCCAATTGATAAATGGTCAAAGGATATGAACAGACAATTCTCAGAGGAAGAAATTGAAACTATATCCACTCACATGAAAGAGTGTTCCAAATCACTACTGATCAGAGAAATGCAAATTAAGACAACTCTCAGATACCACTACACACCTGTCAGATTGGCTAAGATGACAGGAAGAAATGATGATGAATGTTGGAGGGGATGTGGGAAAACTGGGACACTGATACATTGTTGGTGGAGTTGTGAAAGAATCCAGCCATTCTGGAGAGCAATTTGGAACTATGCCCAAAAAGTTGTCAAACTGTGCATACCCTTTGACCCAGCATTGCTGTTATTGGGATTATATCCCAAAGAAATACTAAAGAGTAGAAAGGGACCTGTATGTGCCAAAATGTTTGTGGCAGCTAGAAACTGGAAGATGAATGGATGTCCATCAATTGGAGAATGGTTGGGTAAATTATGGTATATGAAGGTTATGGAATATTATTGCTCTGTAAGAAATGACCAGCAGGAGGAATACAGAGAGGCTTGGAGAGACTTACATCAACTGATGCTGAGTGAAATGAGCAGAACCAGAAGATCATTATAAACTTCAACAACAATACTGTATGAAGATGTATTCTGATGGAAATGGATACCTTCAACATAAAGAAGATCCAACTCACTTCCAGTTGATCAATGATGGACAGAAACAACCATACCCAGAGAAGGAACACTGGGAAGCGAATGTAAATTGTTAGCACTATTGTCTATCTACCCAGGTTACTTATACCTTCTGAAGCTAATAATTAATGTGCAACAAGAAAATGGTATTTACACCCATAAATTGTATCTAGGTTATATTGTAACACATGTAAAATGTATGGGATTACCTGCCATCGGGGGGGGAGGGAGTGGAGGGAGGGAGGGGATAATTTGGAAAAATGAATAAATAAAAAAAAAATAGATGCAGAAAAAGCATTTGATAAAATCCAACATCCATTCCTACTAAAAACTCTTGAGAGTATAGGAATACATGGATTATTCCTTACAATAATCAGGAGCATATATTTAAGACCTTCAGTAAGCATAATATGCAATAGAAATAAACTGCAACCTTTCCCAGTAAGATCAGGAGTGAAACAAAGTTGCCCACTATCACCATTACTATTCAATATAGTACTAGAAATGCTAGCCTCGGCAATAAGAGCCGTGAAAGAGATTCAAGGAATTAGAGTAGGAAATGAGGAAATCAAACTATCACTCTTTGCAGATGACATGATGGTATACTTAGAGAACCCCAAAGGCTCTGCTAAAAAGCTATTAGAAATAATTCAGAATTTTAGCAAAGTGGTAGGATACAAAATAAATCCACATAAATCCTCAGCATTCTTATATATCACCAACAAAATGCAACAGCAAGAGATACAAAGAGAAATTCCATTCCAAACAAATGTTGAGAGTATAAAGTATTTGGGAATCCATCTACCAAAGAATAGTCAGGAATTATATGAGAAAAATTACAAAACACTTGCCACAAAAATAAAGTCAGATTTAAATAATGGGAAAGACATTCAGTGCTCTTGGATAGGCCGAGCGAATATAATAAAGATGACAATACTCCCCAAACTAATCTATTTATTTAGTGCTATACCAATCAGACTCCCAAGAAACTATTTTAATGACCTAGAAAAAATAACAACAAAATTCATATGGAAGAACAAAAGGTCGAGAATTGCAAGGGAACTAATGAAAAAAAAAGTCAGAGGAAGGTGGTCTAAGTGTACCTGATCTAAAGCTATATTACATAGCAGCTGTCACCAAAACCATTTGGTACTGGCTAAGAAATAGAACGGTAGATTAGTGGAACAGATTAGATACAAAGGACAAAAAAGGGTACATCTATAGCAATCTAATCTTTGACAAACCCAAAGATACCAACATTAGGGACAAAAATTCATTATTCGGAAAAAAAACTGTTGGGAAAACTGGAAATTAGTATGGCAGAAATTAGACATGGATCCACACTTAACACCATATACCAAGATAAGATCAAAATGGGTCCATGATTTAGGCATAAAGAGGGAGATAATAGATAGATTAGAGGAACAGAGAATAGTCTCCCTCTCAGACCTGTGGAGGAGGAAGAAATTTATGACCACAGGAGAACTAGAGATCATTATTGATCACAAAATAGAAGATTTTGATTACATCAAATTAAAAAGTTTCTGTACAAATAATAATAATGCAAACAAGATTAGAAGGGAAGTAACAAATTGGGAAAATATTTTTAAAATAAAGATTCTGACAAAGGTCTCATTTCCAAAATATAGAGAACTGACCCTAATTTATAGGAAACCAAACCATTCTCCAATTGATAAATGATCAAGGGTTATGAACAGACAATTCTCAGATGATGAAATTGAAATTATTTCCACTCATATGAAAGACTGTTCCAAATCACTACTGATCAGAGAAATGCAAATTAAGACAACTCCGAGATACCACTACACACCTGTTAGATTGGCTAAAATGACAGGAATAAATAACGATGAATGTTGGAGGGGATGTGGGAAAACTTGGACACTGATACATTGTTGGTGGAGTTGTGAAAGGATCCAGTCATTCTGGAGAGCAATTTGGTACTATGCCCAAAAAGTTATCAAACTGTGCATATCCTTTGATCCAGCATTGCTGCTATTGGCCTTATATCCCAAAGAAATACTAAAGAGGGGAAAGGGACCTGTATGTACCAAAATGTTTGTGGCAGCTCTTTTCGTAGTAGCTAGAAACTGGAAGATGAATGGATGTCCATCAATTGGAGAATGGTTGGGTAAATTATGGTATATGAAGGTTATGGAATATTATTGCTCTGTAAGAAATGACCAGCAGGAGGAATACAGAGAGGCTTGGAGAGACTTACATCAACTGATGCTGAGTGAAATGAGCAGAACCAGAAGATCACTATACACTTCAACAACAATACTGTATGAGGATGTATTCTGATGGAAGTGGAAATCTTCAACATAAAGAAGACCCAACTCACTTCCAGTTGATCAGTGATGGACAGAAATAACTACACCCAGAGAAGGAACACTGGGAAGTGAATATAAATTGTTAGCACTACTGTCTATCTACCCAGGTTACCTATACCTTCGGAAGCTAATAACTAATATGCAACAAGAAAATGGTATTTACACACATATATTGTATCTAGGTTATATTGTAACACATGTAAAATGTATGGGATTACCTGTCATGGGGGGAGGGAGTGATGGGAGGGAGGGGATAATTTGGAAAAATGAATAAATAAAAAAAAAAAAGAAAAAATAAGGAATGAAGAACTCCTACCAAATTCCTTTTATGGAACACGTGATATTGATACCTAAACCAGATTGGATGACAACAGAGAAATAAAATTCCAGACCAGTCTCTCTAATGAATATTGATGCAAAAATCTTAAATAAAATATTAGCAAAGATATTCCAAAAATTATCCCCAAAATCATACATCATGACTAAAAGCATGATTTATACCAGGAATACAGGGCTGGTTAGATATTAGGAAAACTATTAGCATAATCAACTATATCAATAACCAAATTAACAAAAACCTTATGATCATCTCAATAGATGCAGAAAAAGCATTTGAAAAAATCCAACATCCATTCCTAATAACAACACTTGAGAGTATTGGAATAAATATACCATTCCTTAAAATAGTCAGAAGCATATATTCAAAACTTTCAATCAGCATCATATGGAATGGGGATAAACAGGAACCTATCCCAGTAAGATCAGGCATGAAACAAGGTTGCCCACTATCCCCATTGCTATTCAATATTGTATTAGAAATACTAGCCTCAGCAATGAGTCAAGAAAGAGAGTAAAGTAATAACAGTAGGTAATGAGGAAACCAAACTATCACTCTTTGCAGATATATGATGGTATACTTAGAGAACTCCAGAGATTCTACTAAAAAGCTGTTAGAAATAATGCATAACTTTAGCAAAGTTGCAGGATACAAAATAAATCCACATAAATCCTCGGGATTTTTATACATCACCAACAAAATCCAACAGTAAGAGATACAAAGAGAAATATAATTCAAAATAATTGCTGATAGTATAAAATATTTGGGAATCTATCTACCCAAGGCAAGTCAGGAATTATATGAGCATAATTACAAAACACTTGCTACAAAAATAAAGTCAGATTTAAATAATTTGAAAGACATTAAGTGCTCTTCAATAGGCTGAGAGAATATAATAAATATGTCAATACTCCCTAAACTAATATATTTATTTGGCGCTATACCAATCAAACTCCCAAGAAACTATTTTAATGACCTAGAAAAAATAACAATAAAATTCATATGGAAGAACAAAAGGTCGAGAATTTCAAGGGAATCAATAAAAAAAAATCAAATGAATTAATGAAAAAAAAAAAATCAAATGAAGGTGGCCTAGCTGTACCTGGTCTAAAACTATATTGTAAAGCAGGAGTCACCAAAACCATTTGGTATTGACTAAGAAATAGATTAGTTGGTCAGTGTAATAGGTTAGGTTCACAAAATAAAATATATAATAATTATAATAATCTAGTGTTTGACAAACCCAAAGATCCCAATTTTAGGGATAAGAATTTATTATTTGACAAAAACTCTGGGAAAACTGGAAATTAGTATGGCAGAAATTAGACATGAACACACACTTAACACCACATATCAAGATAAGCTCAAAATGGGGCCATGATTTCGGCATAAATAACAAGATCATAAATAAATTAGAGATACATAGGATAGTTTACCTCTCAGACTTATGGAGGAGGAAGGAATTTATGACCAAAGAACTAGAGATCATTATTAATCACAAAATAGAAAATTTTGATTACATCAAATTAAAAAGCTTTTGTACAAACAAAACTAATGCAAACAAGATTAGAAGGGAAGTAACAAACTGGAAAACATTTTTTATAGTTAAAGGTTCTGATAAAGACCTCATTTCCAAAATATATAGAGAACTGACTCTAATTTATAAAAAAAATCAAGCCATTCTCTAATTGAAAAATAAAGAATATGAACAATTTTCAGATGATGAAATTGAAACTCTTCCCACTTATATGAGTATTCCAAACCACTATTGATCAGAGAAATGCAAATTAAGACAACTCTGATATACTACTACACACCTGTCAGATTGAATAAGGTGACAGGAAAAAATGATGATGAATGTTGGAGGGGATGTGGGAAAACTGGGACACTAATGCATTGTTGGTGGAGTTGTGAACGAATCTAACCATTCTGGATAGCAATCTCGAATTATGCCCAAAAATTTATCAAACTGTGCATACCTTTTGATCCAGCAGTGCTATTACTGGGCTTATATCCCAAAGAAATACTAAAGAAGGGAAAGGGACCTGTGTGTGCCAAAATGTTTGTGGCAGCCCTTTTTGTAGTGGCTAGAAACTAGAAAATGCATGGATGCCCATCAATTGGAGAATGGTTGAATAAATTGTGGTACATGAATGTTATGGAATATTATTGTTCTGTAAGAAATACCAGCAGGATGAATACAGAGAGGCTTGGAGAGACTTACATGAATTGATGCTGAATGAAATGAGTAGAACCAGGAGATCATTATACACTTCAACAACAATACTATAATAGGATGTATTTTGATGGAAGTGGATATCTTTGAAAAAGAGAAGATCTAATTCAGATCTACTTGATTAATGATGGACAGAATCAGCTACACCCAGAGAAGGAACACTGGGAAATGAGTGTAAACTGTTTGCATTTTTGTTTTTCTTCCAAGGTTATTTTTACCCTCTGAATCCAATTCTTCCTGTGCAACAAGAAATTTGGTTCTGCACACATATATTGTATTTAGGATATACTGTAACATTTCTAACATGTATAAGACTGCCTGCCATCTAGGGGAAGGGGTGGAGGGAAGGAAGGGAAAAATCGGAACAGAAGTGAGTGCAAGGGATCATGCTATAAAAAATTACCCATGCAATGTACTGTAAAAAAAAAGTTATAACTATAAAATTAAAAATAAATAAAAATAAAATTAAAAAAATAAAATTAGACTATTTAAATAATTTATATCCTCTTCTGTTAATCTAAGCAATTTATATATTTGTAAATATTCATCCATTTCAGTTTGATTGTCAGAAATGCTGACTTACAGTTGGGTGAATATATATTCTAATCATTGCTTTAATTTCTTTTTTATTGGTAGTAAGTTCAATGTTGGTTGGTAACGGAGGTATGTTCTTTTTTTTCTTTTTCTAATCAAGCTTATAAAAGGTTTATTTACTTTGTTGTTTTTCATAAACTATATCTTAGTTTTATTTATTAATTCAACAATTTTCTTAGTTTCAATGTTATCAATATTTTCTTTGAGTTGCAGAATTTTCCGTTGTTATTTAATTGGGGGATTTTAATTTTTGTTATTTAATTGGGGGATTTTAATTTTTTTTCCAGCTTTTTAAGTTTCATGCCCAATTTGTCACGCTTCTCTTTCTCTATTTTATTCATGTAGCTATTTACAGATATAAAATTTCCCTAAGAATATCTTTGGCTGCATCGCATGGTTTTTAGTATGTTGTCTCATTATCATCATTCTGTTGGATGAAATTATGGATTGTATGTGTATTTTGTTGTTTGATGCACTTATTTTTTAGAATTAGATTATTTAATTTCCAATTGCTTTTTAATCTATTTTCCCTGCCTCTTAATTGAATATATTTTATTGCATTGTGGTCTGAAAAGGAAGCATTTACTCTTATTGCCTTTCTACATTTGTTTGAGAGGTTATTGTGCCCTAATAAAAGTCAATTATGTGTAGGTGCCATATACAGCTGAGAAAGAGGTGGATTCCTTTCTGTGCCTACTCAGTTTTCTCCAGAGGTCTATCACATTTCCATTTTCTAGGATTCTATTACCTTTCCCATTTACTTTCTTATTTATTTTGTAGTTATACTTGTTGTCTATTCCTTCCTGTAATAGGGTTAAAACCTTCTTTGGGAATTTTACTGCTCTACCACTTGGTGCAGTCACATTTAGCATCTTAATATTATCTTAATATTATATTATATTATTTAGCATCTTAATATTATCTTCATTGTTTATTGTATCATTCATCAAGATGTACTTTCTTCCTTATCTCTTTTAATAATATCTGTCTTTAGCTTTGCTTTATCTGAGATCAGAATTGCTACTTCTCACTTCAGCTAAAATATAATAAATTCTGTTCCAGCCTTTTTTACCTTTACTTTTTACCTTTACCTAACGTCATATTGTAGGATTTTCTTTTTAATATACTCTGAAATTCATTTCTGTTTTATGGGAGAATTCATCTCGTTCTTATTCAGTTATGATTATCAGTTCTGTATTTTCATTCATCCTATTATCTCTCCATATGTACTTTTGTTCTCTCTCTCCACCCTGTCCTTAGTAGTTTTTTTTTTTTTTTTTTTTTTTTTAATCTGCTCACCCACTACCTTATCTCCTATTGCCCTTTCCCCTTCTCTTAGTAATGGTATATTTAATTTACCTCACCCACTACCTTATCTTCTATCACCCCTTCTTCCCTTCTCTTACTTTTCTCCCTAGAGTTTCTACCCTCCCTTCTAAATGTCCCTCCCTTTTCTTTCCTGTTTATCCTCCTAGTTCTTTATAAGGTTAAAAAAATTTCTATATTCAACTGAATGATTGAATTATTCCCTTTTAGAGCTAAAACTGATGAGCTCAAGCTTTAGTCAATGATCATCCCCCTTTTTTTTTCCCCTCAATTGTAATAGGTCTTTTCTGCCTCTTCATGTTATTTAACTGTTCCATTATACCCACCCTTTCCTCTTTTTACAGTACAAACCTTTTTCAACATCTTAATGTCTTTTTTTTCATATTATTTGGTCTATATTTGGTATATTTTTGGTATATATTGGTAATTCCAGAGAAACTGAGCAAGATAGAGATTAGAGAGTATTTAATACAGATTTTATTAATTGAAGAGATTTACTGGGACCAAATGGATCCATGGTTTGGTCCCAGGGCTGAATGAGACTATCGTCTCCAAGAATCCAGCAGTGAATGTCAGATACAAGATCATTTTAGGGGGTAATAAGAACAATGGCATAATGGGGGAGGTACTGGAGAGGATCCTGATATTCTAATAATGCCTAAAATGGATAAAGACCTTTATCCCATCAAACATTAAGAGGAAATGGTCTAAGATATAAGACCTTTATCCTAACATTAAGAGAGAATGGTTATAACCTGAGCCAGAGTAACTGAATAGCACAATTAGGGAAACTGTGTCAGGACATTAAAAGAGAACTGTAGCACAACTTCATCATATCATAGTCTATTCATAACCACGTCCTCAGTCAATGTGATTCCCTCCTCTGCCTTCCTCAGTGATAGATAAAATTCTCAAGAGGTACAAGTAATTTTCCTATGTAGGGATGTAGACTATCTAACCTTTAAATAATATATATTTTCCCCATTTACTTTTCAATACTTTTTTGAGTTCCATGCTTGAAGATTAAATTTTCTATTTAGTTCTGGATTTCTCAATAGAAATGATTGAAAGTCTCTTACTTCATGGAAGATCAATTGCTTTACCTGAAAGATGATGCTCAGTTGCTCAGTCTTACTGGGTAATTAATTCTTGGTCATTTCCCTAGGCCATTTGCCATGCAGAATATAGTATTCCAAGCCCTCTGATCTTTTATTGTAGAAGCTACCAGATCCTGAGTAATCCTGACTGTTTTTCTTTAACATTTGAATTACCTTTGTTTGAAAGCTTGCAGTACTTTTTTCTTGAGATTGTAGTTTTGGAATCTTGCAACAATATTCCTTAGGGTTTTCCTTATAGGATTTCTTCTTTCTATCAGTATTTTCCTCTCTGTTTCTTAAAATATTGGGTCAGTTTCCATTAATGATGTCTTGAAGAATACTATCCAAGTGCTTTTTTTGGTCATGGCTTTCAGGTAGGCCAATAATTTTTAAATTGTCTCTTTTGAATTTATTTGCCAAATTGACTATTTTCCCAATGAGGTATTCACATTTTATTCCATTTTTTTCATTCTTTTTAATTTGATTGATTTTTTCTGTCTCACAGAATCATTAGCTTCCATTTGCACGTTCTAGTTTTTAATGTGTGGTTTGAAGAAAACCACAGTTTTTGTATCTCTTTTTCCATTTTGTTAATTCTATCTTTGAAGGTATTATTTTCTTCCATGGATTTTTTTTCATTCTGTCAACTGTATTTTTAAGAAGTTGTTTTCTTCAGTCATTTTTTCCCTTTCTTTTCCATCTGTTGACTCTCTCACACATACCTCTCATTTCTTTTCCCTTTTTTTTCTTCTAACTCTCTTATGTGTCCTTTAAAGTCTTTTATGAGCATTTCCAAGAAGTCTCTTTGTGCTTGATGTTAGGATTACTAGGTGAGAACTCAGGTTGTCTGGACAGTGACAAGGTGAGAATTCAGGTTGGACAATTACAAGGTGAGAACTCAGGTTGACTTGATAGAAGGAGCAAGCTCATTGGCTGAAGTGGTTCTTCCCAGAAGCCCTTGCATTATCCCACACCCATTCTCTGGGAGAATAAAAGAGAGGACACCCAGAGATAGAAGAAGACTCTGCATTGCATCAGGCTTGACGGGGCTCTCTGCAGGATGGGAAGTCACTTCTCTGGACAAGAGTTAACAGCAACTGCCTGGAGACAATGGTTCGTTACAGGAAGCAGAATCTGTCGGAGAGATTTGAGTAGAAGACACAGCAGATCTCTTCCCAGAGAGTGATCCGGCAGCTTCTGGAGACGACAGCTCGCTACATTTGGCGTCCACACGTGGGGCAAGGACTTTTGCTTATCCTGACAAGAGGAGCTAGACCAGACCTTCGCACTTGAGACCAATTTATATCACTCTTGGAGATTTACTCTTTGGACATTTTGTCCTCATCTGAGTTGTTTTTTTGGTCTTCATTGTTACCATAGTAGCTTTCTATGATCCAGGTTCATTTGTTTCTTCCACATTTTCTTTCCTTTTGGTATTTCCTCTTTTTTTGCTTTTATGGTTTAGCTCTACTCCTGTAGTAAAGGTAGTCCTCTCCCAAATTTCCTGTGCAATTTCTAGCCTTGGCTTTGAGGCCTGGGGCCCCTTGTATTTTTAGGGGTTGATTTTGCCTGCTCTTTTCAGGAAATAGCCTGGCTTCCCAGAGTTGCCTTCTGAGATGGATCTGGAAGCAGCTCCACTGATTAGCTCCTCTACTAAGCCAGGACTGAGAGTCTTAGTTGCTGCTTTGCTGTGATTAGGACTCTCTTACCAGCTTTCCCAATTTCTGTCTGAACTGGGTGGAACAAACTTTTCACTCTGGTGAGACTGACCTTTCTACAAATTTGTCTAGTTGACCTTGAGCTGGGGAGGATTTTCATTCCATCAGACTCTTCAAAATCTTGGTTTCATGTGGTTTTTAAGGGAACCTGGGAAAGCTCAAGCTGCTTTCCAACTTCACTCTACCATCTTGGCTTTACCCCCCAGAAAAATTTTAGGACTTGTAAGAAACTTTTAGGAAGAAAAATGTCAAACAGGTTGAGACAACCTGATTTAGCTACAATAATCTGTACTGCTCAATGATATCATATACCAATCATTGACCTAGTATAATATGGAAAAGTATTAGTTCCTACAAAGAGAGCAAGTATAGTGTAGTAGAGAAATTACTGGTTATGTATAAAAGACTGGTTTTGAAATTCTGTTTCTGATACTTTTTAGCTGATGGAGTGAATAAAACCTCAGAAAAAAATATGCCAGTTCCTTGGTAGCTAGGTGGGCTAATGGGAAGGACAGTGATAGGAGAAGGTTTTTATTTAATTAAAGTGGCTCTTTGATGCAATAGACCCTAGTTGAGTTCCTATAATTACTCCATGAGCCAAGAAAGGAGGGCATTTTTTCTTTACATGGGTCTTTTATTGCAGTGGGCTTTTGTTGAAATCCTTGCCAAATTCCTTGCATTAACAAAATTATCATGACCCCATAGATACTTTATAAAATCAGAAGGTCAATCTATAGATGTAATTTACTTGGGTATTTTTCCCTTATAAAAGAACCTACAGGTACCACAGTTCATCACTATTTCCTTTTACTAACTTACCCTGCTTTATGGCTTGCTAGTTCATTTGGAACTTAATCCTTATATGACATCTTTCCCCTTGTTAATCAAACTCATTTTTGGGCCTTAGCTTGTGGCCAGTAGCAAAATAAATTTTGCCTCTTGATTTGAAGACTGTCTAAGCTTATACATTATTTTTAAATATTTCACAATACCTGAAACTTCAATATATAACCCCTCATTCCATTATAGTCATCTTACCTTGAGCAAATTCTTTAATTCTTTATATATTAGCTTCCTAATCCTTTGGGTATAATACAATTTTACTTCTCCTAGAGATATTGTGCTATTTGTATAATTTGTAGATACATTTGCATATTCACACACTTTTTGGCAATTTTTTTTTTTTGTTGATTAGTCATATGTGAGTCTGTGACTCATTTGAAGTTTTCTTAGCAAAGATAATAGAATTGATGCAACTTACTCTCTTCCTTGGTTGGGAAGTAGTTATTATTATCAGATAATTATAATTACCAGACTATAACAATTGTAAAGAACTCTTTAACAATGCCCATTGTTTACCCTCAACCTCTGGGTATCTTTAAACAACTTTTTGAGATGTTGATTAACACATTTTTAGACAGATCTGAAACTTGGTCTGTCAGATACATTTCATCTTGCTCCTTGAATCCCCCTTGAGCCTCCTGACACTTCCTATCTTTTTGACACTCCCTCTGAATTCCTGCCTTTACTTCTCTAGGCTCTCTGACAAAACCCCCCAAAGCTGTATTTCCCCTATGAATGATTTGGTTATAATGAAGGTATTTGCCAAGTTCTTTTCTGGACTAAGTCCACTATGAATTTACCCTGCCCCTTCATAGTACCTTCCCTTTAATGACATCTTTCTTCTTACTCTAACATAATTTTTTTCCCCCATTGCACTATCTCAATGTTTAGAATTGGGAAGATTAGGTCATAGTTTAGCTTATTTCTACAGAACACAGACCCAGTTTCTAGTCCAAAGCCTCATTTAGACATGAGAAGCAAATACTCTGGCTTCTCAGTGCTTTTATAATGAGGCAAGTATCTAATGGATGCCACTATATTATACTATGTGGAATCCTAGTTTCAAAGGTCACTATCCTTGAATTTCTAGGTCTCAATAGGCAGGTACCTACAAATCAATAAAGACAAATAGCATAGGACAAAAACAAACAATTCCAGGTATATTTATCCTGAACCTGCATAAAATAGAAATCAAGAAGGTGAAGTCAAGAAGTCTTCCATTTTCCTGATTCAATTCATGAACTCTAAACTGTGCATGAACTGTGATCTTCATTTTCTGGAAGCAATAAGAAGTGTAAATCAGGACAGATTCAGGTTCTTCTATTTTAAATATGGTGCCTTTTTTGAACCCTTTCAAATTGTGACTTTTGCAAGTCCCTTGGATAGCAAAGACACCAAATCATTCATTACTTAGAGAAATTAATTTAGACAATTCATTAGAAGGAGAAATATTGAAGCTGAAACTTCAACACTTTGGCTATGTAATGAGAAGACAGAAGACCCAGATGTTGGAAAATATTGAAGGCAAATGGAGAAAGGGATGGCAGAAAATGACATGGATAATTAATGCTGTGAAAGCAAGACTATGACCTTGGACACATTTCAGAATATAATGGAAGATACAAAGGCCTGGTGTGCTATGGTCCATGGGGTGAAAAATTGTCAGATAGGACTGAACAATTGAACAACAAGTCAATCTAAGGAACTTAGCCCATACTTCTAACAGGGAACTTTGGGAATGGTCATGTTAGAGAATCTAGAAATATTCAGGTAATTATTAAGGGATATCCCCATGTTAAGTAATCCACAATTACCTATCTATTAACATACATATATATGTTAGGTTCTTACTAAGTGCTAATGAGATAATGAGATATTAGGTTCTTACTAAGTGCTAAATTGATACTTGACAATTCTCTAGTTCCGGTCTTTACTGGGAGTTTTTACTTGTGAATTCCTGGGGAAGAGCTTGCATGCTTAGGAGGAGCAAGTTCATTGGTTGAAGTAATTTTTCCCAGAAGCCCTTGCATTATCCCATGCCCTTTCTCTGGGAGGCTAAAAGAGGGAAGTCACTACTCTGGACCATAGTTAACGGCAACTGTCTGGAGACAATGTTTCTCTACAGGAAGAATTTGTCCGAGATATTTGAGTTGATACAGCAGATCTCCTCCCTGAGAGTGATCGGCAGCTTCTGGAGACAACAGCACATTACACATTGCCATCCACAATGTGGGGCAAGGAATTTTGCTTATCCTGACAAGGACTTATTCTGAGCCCTTCAGAGGAGCTAGACTGGACCAATCGCAATTTGGCACCAGAACAGGGACAGACACTATCCTGATTCCAGTGGAAAAGCCTCTGATCCAGATCTCAGTCTCTATGACCCAGAACTGTGAGTAACAAGGAAACTTTGTTAAAGATTACGTGAGTGTTCTAATAGACAAATAAGGAACTTAACTTGTTAAGGGCTAAACCAGCAATCTCTTATAGTGAAATGGGACAAATGCCTTCTGTTCAAGGAAAATGTTTAGAGAGCATCATCAAGGTTATGAAAAGCCAAGGATTGATTATAATTTTGGAGGAGATTATTGAATTTTTAAAAACTGTGAAGGTCATATGTCCTTGTTTTTCTCTGGAAAAAGAATTGGATCCAGATGAATGGGAATTAGTAGGAAAGCAATTAGGTGAACACTACAATTGCCCTTGTGACATTTTGCCCTTTGGTTCCAGACCAAACTCCATTTCCAAAGATACACTTCATACCTACAATTTAATCCAAATGGCTTTAAAATATGTTATTCTAAAGGAAGAGAAGAAGGAGCAAAATGGGGAAGTGTCAACTAAACTAGGTGAAAAGGATGAATCAAATAACAATGAAGTTAAGTACAATTCTGAGCAACAGGAGCATTTCCCATTTCCTCCCTCAATTAACTCTTCAGGGGTGGAGCAAGAAGGAGGAGGGGAAGAGGCAGAAACAGAAACAGAATTGCCTGTGAAGCAGCCTAAGCCTATGACAAGATTAGAAAAAGCATTGGTTAAAGCTAAGAGAGAAGGACAGGATATAAGTGATTTTATACAGGCATATCCTGTGATTGAAGATATTGACTCTGTAGGTCAAAAAAGGAGAAGATATGTACCTTTAGATTTGAATAAAATTAAAGATTTGAAAAAAGGTTATACCCTTTATGGGGCTACATCATCTTATGTTAAAATATTTCTAGATTGTTTGTTTTATGAAGTCCTAACCCCAAATAATTGGAAATCTGTAGCGTGCTGTCGTCTCTAGAAGCTGCCGGATCGCTCTTTGGGAAGAGATCTGCTGTGTCTACTCAAATCTTTAAGACAGATTCTTCTTCCTGTAGTGAACCATTGTCTCCAGGCAGTTGCTGTTAACTCTTGTCCTTAGAAGTGACTTCCCTTCCTGCAGAGAGCCCCGTCAGGCCTGATGTAATGCAGAGAGTCTTCTTCTTTCTGTAACGAACCGTTGTCTCCAGGCAGTTGCTGTTAACTCTTGTCCAAAGAAGTGACTTCCCTTCCTGCAGAGAGCCCCGTCAAGCCTGATGCAATTCAGAGTCTTCCTCTTGAATCCTGGCTGTGAATCTCCTCCAACTCTTATCCTTCTTCAGGCCGATCTGCTCTCTGCGCCCAGTGCTGTCTCTTTTTATCCTCCCAGAGAATGGGTGTGGGATAATGCAAGGGCTTCTGGGAAGAACCACCC
The DNA here is from genome assembly GCF_048593235.1 of Sminthopsis crassicaudata. Lineage (NCBI taxonomy): Eukaryota > Metazoa > Chordata > Mammalia > Dasyuromorphia > Dasyuridae > Sminthopsis > Sminthopsis crassicaudata. The sequence goes on along the minus strand of NC_133617.1, from coordinate 559,432,886 downwards.
CAGCCAATGAGCTTGCCCCCTCTATCAAGTCAACCTGAGTTCTTACCTTGTAATTGTCCAGAAAACCTGAATTCTCACCTTGTCACCATCCAGACAACCTCAGTTCTCACCTAGTAATCCCAACATCTCCCCCTTTCTTTTGATTTAGAACATAGGACAGTCATGACCTTGAAACATAAATCCATCAATATGGGAAGTATTACAGATAATTACATAAATTACATAAGCACATAGTAACATAGTAACATAACACATGCTAGAAGTATATAACATAATCATAATCATAAATTGAAAATTTATAAATGTCCATAAGTCCATTGTCCATTATTCTAATCTTGTGTGAGGAAGTCCAATGATTCCTGCTGGTTTTTAAAGTTCTTTAACAGTCTTCTTATTATCCATGCTCTTTCAGTGTCAGATGTTTCTTAGATCTTCTCCTTTATTTTGAGGTCTTTCTCTTTTTCTGTCTCTCTCTGATGGACAAGCCGAATATGACTCGTTGGCACCCATCTGATTCCTTCTCCTGCTGAAGAAATACAAGCAAACCCTCTCTCCCAGGCAGTTAACCTATCTAATTTCCTTCTATTTACCACTTTCTAAATCTCTTCTCATCATCTGACAATTACATTGGAGTTGTTTGCACTGGGCACAGCCCTGTTGGTTTAAAAGGCCTGTATTCTCCCCAAGTGTAATCCATTTTTGCAATCTGATTGCCTTTTGGCTGACTGATTGGGTAATCCCTTTCTGCCATGTGATTGCTTTTCTGCTGGTTGATTAAATCAGAGTCCTGGCCTTCTAAAGATTCTTTGGGTGTAACATCAGCTGCCATCATGCCCCAAGTCTTTTTTGCCTGGGGCCCTGGACCTGGGCCCCTCATCCCATTTCCCTGAATTATTCTACACTCTGATGCCCAATGGAGTCCTCTGTTGCATTTTGGACATGGGGTTTTAGGTCTTCTTTCACCCTGTCTTCTCACTGTATCTCCATACCTACACTGAGCTCTTAGATGCCCAATTTTTCCACATTGAAAACATCGCCGAGTTTCTCTAGAAGTCCCTTGCCAGGAGGGATCCTGTCTTTCCACGTTCATCATTGTCCGGGTGTAAAAAGCATTTGTTCCCACTGTAGCACAGCGTCTTATGATCTCCTCTAAAGGAGCATCTTTGTCTAATCCCCATATAATTCTTTTGCAAATCTCATTGGCATTTTCCTTAGCCAGATGTCTGGTCATTATTTCTGTAGCTGAATTTTCTCCAATAGTTCTTTTGACAGCAGTTTGCAAACGTCCCACAAAATCTGCAAAAGGTTCATTGGGACCTTGCTGTATTTTAGTGAAAGCCTCTCCACGATCTTTCTGTCCAGGAAGGACACCCCAAGCTTTTATTGCAGCCTTAGCAATTTGCTCATATATTGTCATGGTATAATTAATCTGTTCCGAATTCTCTCCATACTGACCTTCACCAGCTAAGTGCTCAAAAGTGAATTGTGTGTTAACTCCTATTTCCAAATTGCATCTGACTTGAATTTTACATAATTCATGAAATTCCGCAAGCCATAATAAATTTTCTCCAGGTTCCAGACATGTCCTTGCTATGGATTTCCAATCATTCGGGGTTAGGACTTCATAAGACAAACCATCTAGTAACATTTTGACATAAGCTGATGTAGCCCCATAAAGGGTACAACCTTTTTTCAAATCCTTAATTTTATTCAAATCTAAAGGTGCATATCTTCTCCTTTTTTTACCTACAGAGTCAGTATTTTCAATCACAGGATATGCATGTATAAAATCACTTATATCCTGTCCTTCTCTCTTAGCTTTAACCAATGCTTTTTCTAATCTTGTCATAGGCTTAGGCTTCTTCACAGGCAATTCTGTTTGTGTTTCTGCCTCTTCCCCTCTTTCTTCCTCCATCTCTGAAGGTGGGGTTGATGTGGGCCTGTCAATAATCTGTTCTCTAGGCAGGGTTGAAGCTTCTTCAAGAGAATCATACCATAATTCCTCATTTAAATCCTCTTGCTCTAAGGAAAGATCTTGATCTTTCCTTTTTTCCTCACACTTCCTCCTCTGTTCATTTTTAGAACTTTTCCTTCTCCTACAACTTGCTTGATAGTTTAAGGCTAATTGAACTATGTTGTAGATATAAAATACTTCTGCAGAAATTGAACGAGGCCCATTTTTTGCTTGAAATTCTTTCATTTCATATCCCACTAGCTTCCATTTATCTACATCTATCTTTTCTTCCTCTAAGAACCAAGGGGATGTGCGTCTTAATGCAGCCAAGAGTTTAGCAATCTGTACCCAGGTTACAAGTAAACTCTGCTCCTCAATTATGTTGATTATACTCTCTATAGTACCACTCCTGAATGGAGCTGAGGTTGCGTCTGGGGCTGAGGTTGAGTCGGCTGAGGTCCAGGGATTGAATATAGCTAACATCTGCCCCATTTCAGCTATGAGATTCCTGGTTTAGCCCTTAACAAGTTAAGTTCCTTATTTATCTATTAGCACGCTCACTTAATCTTTAACAAAGTTTCCTCGTTACTCACGGTTCTGGGTCAGAGAGACTGAGATCTAGATCGGAAGCTTTTCCACTGGAATCAGGACTGTGTCTGTCCCTGTTCGGGCGCCAAATTGCAAAGGTCTGGTCTAGCTCCTCTTGTCAGGATAAGCAAAAGTCCTTGCCCCACGTGTGGACGCCAAATTGTAGCGTGCTGTCGTCTCTAGAAGCTGCCGGATCGCTCTTTGGGAAGAGATCTGCTGTGTCTACTCAAATCTTTAAGACAGATTCTTCTTCCTGTAGTGAACCATTGTCTCCAGGCAGTTGCTGTTAACTCTTGTCCTTAGAAGTGACTTCCCTTCCTGCAGAGAGCCCCGTCAGGCCTGATGTAATGCAGAGAGTCTTCTTCTTTCTGTAACGAACCGTTGTCTCCATCCAGACAACCTCAGTTCTCACCTAGTAATCCCAACATCTCTTTCTCTGAGAGTCCTCTCTTTTATTCTCCCAGAGAATGGGCGTGGGATAATGCAAGGGCTTCTGGGAAGAACCACCCCAGCCAATGAGCTTGCCCCCTCTATCAAGTCAACCTGAGTTCTCACCTTGTAATTGTCCAGAAAACCTGAATTCTCACCTTGTCACCATCCAGACAACCTCAGTTCTCACCTAGTAATCCCAACAGAAATCCATAGCAAGGACATGCCTAGAACCTGGAGAAAATTTGTTATGGCTTGCAGAGTTTCATGAATTATGTAAAATCTGAGTCAGATGCAATTTGGAAATAGGAGTTAACACACAATTCAGTTTTGAGCAGTTAGCTGGTGAAGGTCGGTATGGAGAGAATTCAGAAAAGATTAATTATACCATGACAATATATGGGCAAATTGCTAAGGCTTCAATAAAAGTTTGGGGTGTCCTCCCTGGACAGAAAGATCGGGGAGAGGTTTTCACTAAAATTGAGCAAGGTCTCAATGAACCTTTTGCAGATTTTGTGGGACATTTGCAAACTGCTGTCAAAAGAACTATTGGAGAAAATGCAGCTACAGAATAATGACCAAACATCTGGCTAAGGAAAATGCCAATGAGATTTGCAAAAGAATTATATGGGGATTAGACAAAGATGCTCCTTTAGAGGAGATCATAAGACACTGTGCTACAGTGGGAACAAATGCTTTTTACACCCGGACTATGATGAACGTGGAAAGACAGGGTCCCTCCTGGCAAGGGAGTTCTAGAGAAATTAGGCGATGTTTCCAATGTGGAAAAATTGGACATCTAAGAACTCAGTGTAAGTATGGAGATACAGTGAGAAGACAGGCTGAGAGAAGACCTAAAACTCCATTTCAGAAATGCCACAAGGGACTCCACTGGGCCTCCGAATGTAGATTGACCCAGGGAAATGAGAGGCGGGGCCCAGCTTCAGCCCCCAAGTGGGGCATGATGGCAGCTGAGGTTACATCCAGAGAATTTTAAGACATGATCAATCAGCCAAAAGGCAATCAGATGGAAGAAAGGGATTGAAATTAGGAAAAATAGAGTTGTGTGCAGTAGAGACTACTGAGATACTCCCTGGAGAAGTGAAATCTGTTCCTTTTGAGCCTATGGATCCTTTGCCTCCAGGCACAGTAGGATTGACCATTTCACCTTCTGAGAGTGTCTACAAAACAGTGTCCATCCATACACTGATGTGGGAAACTGGAGACCGTGTAGCTAATATCCCAGTCACTAACACAGGTAGACAATGTGTGATTTATCAACCAGGAGAAGTAGTAGCATCAGGCTTATTGTTACGTACCCCTAATAAGCAACCTGGTGATAGTCGCCTACATTCTGACTCCAATGAACAAAATCCAGGAATATATTGGACAGCAGCTGTGATAGCTGACCGACCTATGTTTACTATTTATATAAATGGAATATCATTTGAGGATTTGTAGACACAGGTGTCTACAGATTGTACAGTTATTAGAGGTGACAATTGACCCAGTCACTGGCCAAAGGTTAAGGCAGACACTTACATGTCTGGGGTAGGAGGATCAATAGCAGCAGAAGTTAGTGCTAGGCCTTTGGGATGGATATTTGAAGGTGAAACAGGAGTTTTTACTCCTTTGTGGTTGAAAAAAATCTCCATCAATCTGTGGGGAAAAGACATTTTACAGCAGATAGGATTACAAATAAGCACTTCGGCTTTTTAGGCAGGGCTGCTGTTGAAGGCCTACCTGCACTTTCACCAGCTCCTATTCAGTGGAAGAATTATTCACCAGTGTGGGTAGAACAGTGGCCCTTAATAACTGATAAAATTCAGGCCTTATTAGACATAGTGCAAGAACAACTTGACCAAGGACACTTGCGGCCTTCTCTAAGTCCTTGGAATTCCCCAATATTTGTGGTGAAAAAGAAATCTGGAAAATGGAGGATGTTAACTGATCTAAGAAGAATAAATGAACAGATAGAAACTATGGGAACTCTTCAGTCTGGACTTCCATCTCCTACTCAGTTGCCAAGAGAATGGACTCTATGGGTTATAGACATTAAGGATTGTTTCTATTCTATCTCTCTAGATAAGGAGGATATGAAAAGATTTGCTTTTTTCAGTGCCTAGTGTTAATTTGGCTGAGCCTTATAAAATATATGAATGGACAGTTTTGCCACAGGGAATGAAAAACAGCCCTACTATGTGCCAAATGTATGTTGCTGCTGCTCTTGCTCCAGTAAGAAAAGCCTTTCCAAAAATAATATTGTTACATTATATGGATGTTATTTTGGGATGTGCATCTGAGGAACAAATGTTAGAAGCATGTCTACAAAAGATCATGGGAATACTAAAGTACTACAAACTGCATATAGCTACAGAAAAAATTCAAAGACATGCTCCTTTTCAATATTTGGGATATGAAGTATATCCTAAGACACTCACAGTACAAAAGCTTTCTTTAAGAACAGAGAAGTTGAATACCTTAAATGATTTCCAAAAATTAATAGGAGATATCCAATGGATGTGTCCAGTGTTAGGCTTAACTACCAATCAACTACAACCTCTATATGACATTTTAAGGGGAGACAGTGCTTTAAATTCACCATGCCAGCTTACAAAAGAAGCACAAGAGGCTTTGAGAGAAGTTGAACTGGCTTTATCCAATGTGGTCGAAAGAGTCACTCAAAAACCCTTGGAAATATCAGTTTTTGCTACAAAAGAGGCACCCACAGCAGTCCTTCATCAAGGAGACAGTGTGATTGAGTGGGTGAACCTCCCAGCACAATCAGAACAAAGCCTTACTCCTTACCCAGTGCTTGTGGCTAGGATTTTATTAAAGGCTATTAAGAGAGTAATACAATTATCTGGAATAAGTCCTGAAAAAATATACACATTCTGTACTAATGCACAAATTAATTTATGCTGTGAGACCATCCCAGAATGGCAAATTTTATTGGCCACAGCTCCAAATTTTGCACATGGATCTCCATTAAAGATAACCTGGCTACTACATAATTGGCAATGGATTTTTGAAGAAAAGGTTTCTAAGGTTCCTCTTAAAGGACCGACAATCTTTACAGATGCTTCCAAAGAAAATATTTGTGCTGTATACTCTCATGATTTAACCATAAAGAGAGTAGTCAGGACTCCTTTTCAGTCCACTCAACAGAATGAATTATTTGCTGTCTTGCTAGCTCTTACTTATTACCCAGGATATGTAAATATAATTACTGATTCAGCCTATTCAGTAGGTGTAGTACAAAGAATTGCCACAGCCCAAATAAAATTTGCAGCCTCTAATATTTATCAGCTCTTTAAGGAACTTCAAAAGCAAGTGAGAAAACATCCAGGCAAGATTTATATCTTGCATGTCCACTCACATAGTGGACTTCCAGGTCTTATTTTTGATGGAAATTCAAAGGCAGATAGCCTTCTAACCATGTTAGCCAGTAATCCTTTATTTCAAGAAGCACAAGAATCTCATTCTAAATATCATCAGGCTGCTCAAGCTTTACATTTACTATTTGAAATCACAAGAGAGGAAGCTAGGAGCATAGTAAAAAACTGTACAGCTTGTCTTCCTTTCCACACTCCTACACTCCCTCCAGGGAATCCTTATGGTTTGAGACCCAGTGAAATCTGGCAAATGGATGTGACCCACTATAAATCTTTTGGTCTGTCTTTCATCCACATGGTAGTAGATATCTTTTCAGGATTCACTTTTGCAGTGCCAACAGCAAAAGAGACAGCCCGAGTGGTCACTGAATTCCTTATACAAGCATTTGCAATTATGGGTGTGCCACAAGAAATAAAAACAGATAATGGGCCTGCATATAGTTCTAAACATTTTGCGCACTTCTGTGCGCAGTATAAGATATTACACACTACTGGAATACCTTTTAATCCACAAGGTCAGGTAATAGTAGATAGAAGAAACAGAGACATCAAGACACTCCTCCAAAAACAAAAGAAAGCGGGAGCCACAGGTAACCGTAGAGAACTTCTAAATTTAGTTCTGTATACCATTAATTTTCTAATTTTTGACAAAGATGCACTGGCTCCAGCAGACAGGTTTTATAAACCACCAGAAGGGCAGTGTCCAGTGCGAGCAGCTCCACTGTCCTTAGATAATCACTAGGTGATGTGGAGAGACCCCGAAATTGGTGAATGGAAGGGACAAGATAGGTTTACTGCTTTGGGGAGAGGGTTTGCTTGTATTTTTTCAGATGGAGAAGGAATCAGGTGGGTGCCAACGATTCATATTCGCCTTGTCCATTGGAGAGAGACAGGAATAAAGACCTCAAAACAAAGGAGAAAATCTAAGAAACATCTGACACTGAAAGAGCATGGCTAATAAGAAGACTGTTAAAGAACTTTAAAAACCAGCAGGAATCATTGGCTTTCCTAACACAAGATGAGACTAATGGACAATGGACTTATGGACATTTATAAATTCTCAATTTATGATTATTTGATCATGTTATTTGTTACATGTGTTATGTTACTATGTTACGATGTTACTATGTGTTTATGTAATCTATGTAATTATGTGTAATGCCTCCCATATTGATGGATTTATGTTTCAAGGTCATGACCACCCTATGTTCTAAATCAAAAGAAAGGGGGGGATGTTAGGTTCTTACTAAGTGCTAATGAGATAATGAGATATTAAGTTCTTACTAAGTGCTAAGTCGGTACTTGACAATTCTCTAGTTCTGGCCTTTACTGGGAGTTTTTACTTGTGAATTCCTGGGGAAGAACTTGCATGCTTAGGAGGAGCAAGTTCATTGGTTGAAGTAATTTTTCCCAGAAGCCCTTGCATTATTCCACACACATTCTCTGGGAGGCTAAAAGAGGGAAGTCACTACTCTGGACCATAGTTAACAGCAACTGTCTGGAGACAACGTTTCTCTACAGGAAGAATTTGTCCGAGAGATTTGAGTTGATACAGCAGATCTCCTCCCAGAGAGTGATCGGCAGCTTCTGGAGACAACAGCACGTAACACATATACACACCTCTTGGTGTACCTGCATGTTAGATGATACACACATGCACATATATGTATACATGTGCAATAATACACATACCATATATTGTGTGTTGTATGTCTATATGTGTAATTTATTTGAATTTATGAATCTGCATGTGCATATCATGTACATTATATACATGAACATCTATATATTTTAATATTGTACAATCATGCACATAGAAAATATTATGAGGATAATATGTAAAACTATTTTTATTTCTAGGTAGAGGTTAATTTAAAAGATTTTGTGTTAATTTCTTGTTGCATATAAGGTTTTTCTGATTTATGGCTTGCCTCCTTCTTTTATATTGCTTTTTTGTAACTCTACATCTGTCTCATTTCTCTTCTCTTTTCTCTGACAAATGTTATTTTAAAATGATGTATACCTATTTTTCCTTTTGTTTTTTATTCTTTTCCTACTTAAAACTGTGCAGCAAAAGTTTCAATTCACATTGTAATGAGCATGTACTCCTAAAAGTCATAGAAGACTTTCTATTATAGATTCCAATGGTCCCTGTTCTAATTTCTCTTCTTTTTTTCCCCCTCTACATTAGGACTGTTGTCTACTTCCATCTTTCATTCTCAATCCAATTTCATGGAATTGACTTTTTTCTTCTATAAATGAGACCATATATTTTTTTCTAATTCTCTTTATTTCTTTTTTTGCTTTGCAAGATCTTCTTCTTCCTCCCCTCCCCCTTAATCATGCAATCTCTCTAAGGCTTCATCTCTAATGTTTGGCACTTAGTTTAAATTTTCTTCTTTACCTAGATATCTAAAATCTCTATGTTTAGTAATCTACCTTCCACATATATTCTTAATACAACCCAGAAATGTTTAAGCAACTACTGATAATTCCATTTGAATGTATTATTTCCATGGCAAACTGATTTGCTTATACTGAACTTATTATTTTCTCCTTAAAATAAGGGGTCTTAGAGGGCAGCTAGGTGGCGCAGTGGATAGAGCAACAGCCTTGAATTCAGGAGGACCCGAGTTCAAATCTGATCTTAGACACTTAACACTTCCTAGCTGTGTGACCCTGTGCAAGTCACTTAGCCCCAGCCTCAAAAAAAAAAAAAAAAAAAAGGGGGTCTTTTTCTAAATATTTCTGTTGCTGTGAATATTAAAACGATTATTTCAAACAGAATGGATTGAAATATTGGAGTCATCTTTGACTTTGACTTTTATAATCTCTGTATTGAGTATCTATCTCATACTTTGCATTATGACCACAACAACCCCTGTTCACATAATTTCTTGTATGCATCTTTATAAAAGAGGATTTTTTTTGTTGTTTGTTGTTTACTTATTTGTTTGTTTGTTTTTGATCTGAGCTCTAGATTCTACTTTTCTTATTATCACTACATGAATCTTCTTTTTTGTAGTAAGTTTATTTATTTTTAATACACATTTACTTTATGAGTCATGTTGGGAGAGAAAACATGGGAGAGAGAAAAATAAAAACAAGTAAATTAAGTGAACATAGCATATGTTGATTTACATTCCATCTCCTTGAATCTTTTTCTGGATTCAAGATGGCATTTTCTGTCCAAAGTCTATTGGGGTTGCTTCAGATCACTGAACCATTGAGATGAACCAAGCTTTCATAGTTAATCATTGCACATTCTTGATGTTATTTTGTACAATCTATTACTGGTTCTGCTTGTTTTTCTCAACAGCAGCTCATGTAAATCTTTCCAGGCCTTTGTAAATCAACTTGTTCATCATTTTTTATAGAACAATAGTATGCAATTACCTTAATGTACAACAGCTTGTTCAGCCATTCCCCAGCTGACAGGTATCCACTCCTTTTCCAATTCTTTGCTATCACAGAAAGAGCTGCTACAGATATTTTTTGCTCATGTGAGTCTGTTTTTCCTCTTTTATGATTTCCTTGGAATACAGACATAGTAAAACACTGCTGGGTCAAAGGGATGATGAATATTCTTTAAGCATAATTTTAATAATGTCATCTCCTTAAAAAATCAGTTGCTTTTTAATTAATTTGTAACATTAAATCTCAACCCATGTCAGGATTTCACATCCCCAATTATCTAGTTAGATATATATACAGATTTATTCTTTTCTCTTCATGCTGCTATCCTAATAGATTTATGAAACTTCAATGTCCAGTGTTTCTAGGCTAAAGATGTTACTAGTTCTACATTTATCTTTAATAACTGAAAAAAACTTGATGATTTGCTTAGGAAATAAGAGAAAATAAATAATGATTTTAGAAGGCTGAGGAAATATATCCCCTATGTTATGTCAGAGAAACTAAAGACTAAAGGTATAGAATGAGACATATATCTTCATACAATACCAACTGCTTAATCTGGCTTGTCTGATTATATGGGTTAGTCCAAAGAGGACACAAATGTAAATTTTTTTGATATTTTATCAAGTGAAAATAAATGTTTCTTTTAAAATGAAGTGGGGCAAGAATGCTTCTGGTTGTGGGCACTTGAAGGAGAGTAGAGCTTTCTGTTTGGCGTTCCAGGTTAGGGAGGAGAGCTGAAGTGGAGCTAGAGGCACCATTCCCCTTCCTCTCCCCCCAAAGATTAGAGGTGCTTATATTACTATTTCTCACAAAAATCTGAACATGTAATGAAGAAAGAAACAAATCACAGAAACTTAATATGAAAATAGGGAAGACTAAAGTTCATCATCACAGTAGGACCATGAAGTAAAAAAAGCCTCTTCTATCCCAAATAGTTATGTTAGATGATTATCTACCCAGAAAAAATGTATAGAAGAACTGAAAAAAGACTTCAAAAATCAAAAGACAGAGATTGAGCTATAACTTAAAAAATAATAATGGTTATAACAAGAAGATTGGGGGGGGGGAACATTAATCAACTGAAAAAGGAGATCCATTGTCTTAAAGAAGAAAATAATTCTTTGAAAATTAGAACTGGGCAAGGAGAAGTCAGTGAAGATGTAAGAGACCAAGAAATTACAAAACAGAACGCAAATAATGAAAAAATAGGAAAGAAAGCAAAACACTTTATAAATAAAACAACAGATCTAGAAAACATATTAAATAGAGAAAACAAAGAATATTTGAACACTCAGAAAACTTTGACCAAAAAAAAAAAAAAAACCCCTAATGCAATAATGCAAGAAATAATCAAGGAAAATTGTCCTGAAATAATAAAACAAGATGGGACAGTAGAAATAGAAAACAAAACAAAACAAAACAAAACAAAAAAAAAAAAACTACTTATTGCCATCTCAAAGAGATACTACATGAAAAACATTGGAATATCATTTCTAAATTTGAAAATTCCAAGGTCAAAGAGAAAATTTTATAAGAAACAAAACAAACAAACAAACAAAAAAACAATTCAAACATACTTAGGTCATAATTAGAATAGTACATAATTTATCAGCAGTTAAAATAAAAGGCAGCAGATCCTGGAATAATATATAACAACAATCAATAGAACTAGGTCTGCAGTGAAAAATATCATATCCAGCAAAACTAACATAATATTGAATGAAAAAAAAATGTACATTCAATATACTTGAAGATTTTCAGGATTTTGTCTCAGCCAAACCTCAACTTAATAAGAAGTTGAAGTTATAAGGGACAACCCAAAAATTAATTTTAAGAAACTCCATCAGGACAAATTACTTATTTTTTAAATAAGGAAATACATGCCACATGCTTAAGATTGACATTAGCAACTGGGTACCCTAAAAGAAAATTTGATGCAGAGCTGAGTGTAATCTGAGCCTAAAAAGCAAAACTGTAGGAAAAGGTAAAAATAGTAATTATGCAATACAAACGAGATGCAGAGGAAGAACTTACACAAAGGCATTTGAGGAGGGAGGAGGGCTGGCAGTTCTAAAGATCGACTCACATCAGAAATGGGTTAAATCAGAGGGGGGAAATATATATGTATTTATACATATACGTATATATGTATAAATGTGTACATAAACACACACACACACACACACACACACACACACACACTCACACACACACCATACCATGAAAGATAGCACCTTCCAAAATCTATGAATAGGAAATAGAATAACATAGGGTATAAAAGGATGTGAACATTTATTGTAGTGTGAAAAGCATGTAAATTAATGGAAAGATAATGTCCAGGTTAGCTCTCTGGAGGACCTTGGAATTAGCCTGAGTCCTTGGTTTTAGTGGAGGAATGAAGGAGGCAGGACATTTATCAGAAGGCTGGTCTCAAAGGGAATGAATCATTTCCAGTCCTTCTCAGGTCTTATATACTTTAGTACAATTACATAATTACAGCATACTGAATATGTGTGAATATGTGAACTAGAGAACCATTACATCACCATACTAAGTATATATGTGAAGTAGATAACCATCATTTCATCAATTCCATTGAGTTAACACCTTGTTTCAAGTATCCTTCTCCAGAGATCTGGTACTCTATAGAAAGAAATAAAGAGGGAGAAAATTAAAGGAGAATAGCATTTCCAAAATAAGAGCTACATTACAAAGTTTATGAAAACTATTTGATATTGGAAAAAATAGAAAAGTCAATATGTGAGAGATTATATAAGGAACAAAAAAAAAAACAACCTCTATGTGTGATGAATCCAAGATATACATTTCTTGAGTAGAAATAACTACTATTATTAAAGAACTTCTGGAAAAACTGGAAAAGAGTTCAGCAGAAATTAAGTTTAGACCAGTTATTTACAGTATACATCAGATATTGCTCAAAATAGATATAAAATCAGTATGTAAAAAAAAGTTTTTTCTAAAAGACTGAAATGACATGAGGTATCCTTTACAATTATGGTCATATAGATGATTCATTTAATTTATATTTTCTGATTATTATCAAGTTAATTGATATGATGATATAAATCAGTATTCTTACTTATTAGGACATAAGGATCATAAAAATATGTTGCAGAATTGATTTTTAAATCCAAGCCCTCTATCTCCAAATCCTACCTTAGACATTTCAATATAGAAAGAAAAAGAGAAAAAGATTATATATGAAAATTGGTATTTCCACTTAGTTATTTTTAAAGTGTTAAAGTGTATTATTAAATTAACCACAGATTAACAAAAATCTCCTGAATGCCCATGACCCTCTTCTGAATTTCTCTCTCATCTCTTCTTTGTTTGCATATGTTTGATGTTTTCTGTCTCCAAATTCTGTCTTCCTACTGACTTAATAGAATTTAACTGAAGGGAGGTGGTATAGGTGTGTTGGGAGGGGAATGCAGAACACAAGTTTTGCCTCTCAAAGATAGAGTTCACAATCATTGCTACTTATTAATTCCATGATATTGGATAAGTCAGCTTTACTTTCCTCTTCTAGGAAGAGTAATTTAAAAGAAAAATCATGCCTGGATCCTGTGTGCTTAGCAGTTTTTGGAAATGCTTAATTATGTATCCATTATATAATTTAGTATGTTGATATCACCAACATGGGATATCGGGACTCTTCACATAGGTGTTTCTTGTTTTATGAAGTGAATCTGTCTATAAAAATTGAAGCCGAATTTTATTATTTAGTGATGTTTTTCTATATCATATCCTGAACTATATCATGAGTGATAAAATCACTGAGTTTTCTGACATATAAAAAATAGAGAAAGCAATAACAGAATAACTCAGTGATGATGACTTTAAATCAAATTTAATAATAATAATATAGTTAGTATTTATATTGGCTTTAAAGTTTGCCATTATTTTGATGTCATCATTCATCTAATAAAAGCTCATTTTCACTTTTAGGAAATGAGAGGGCTACTGTGATTTCTTTCTTATTCCACTGCAAAAGTGATATTGTAGTATAAAATTTGAGAGATGAAAAAAAATTTTTTATAACTGTTAACTGAATGTAATTTAACTCTTGGTACTCTTAATGAACATACTCTGATAACAAATGATTTGCTATGATGTTAATAGAATGGAGCAATATTTGTTTGTTATGTTATCACTAAAACTGAATTAGTTCATTAAACAATAAGCTGCTTCATGTCTTTTCTTCTCATAAAAGCAAAGATCATGGCAGAGTTGGTTCTATCAGGTGCTGAGAGATAACAAAAAATACAATAAATTTCATAAAACCTTTGGGCATATAAAGTCATAATGAGCAAAATTAAACATTACCTTAAAGAGCAGATGGGTGGCTCTGGACAGAGCACAGAATGTGGAGTAAGGAAATTATGACTTCACATCGAATCTCAGACACTTAATAGTTTTGTGACCCTGGGCAAATCAATTGACCTCTGTCTGCCTCAGTTTCCTCATCTCATGAAATTTATAAGTAAAAACATTTTGTATCTACTGATTCTGAGATGCTTCCAAGTAAAAGTTGGCAGGAGGGAATAAAGTGAAAATAATAACAGAAAATATCATCCATTCATGTTAAAGTCATGAAAAGAATTAAAAAATGCAGGCTTTATATCTTTATTTTATAAATACTGAAGTATTTCATGTGAATACCAACACACACATAAAAAATACTACAAAAGAATATAATTAAATAAGTGACAATATTTCAAAATCAACTTTCTATGTTTAATCATATTATTGATTGATTAGAATATAAATGCTAGAAAAATACAATGAAGAATGAAAACATTTTGTGTAATGACTCCAATGATATTTTGAGGAAATAAATCTATTAAACAACAAGAAAAAAAAAAGAGTGAAGACTGGTTCTATTGCCATTTCCCAAAAAAGCTTAACAAATGTAATACATGTGTGACAAATAATAAGGACCAAAAAAACTTAACTGACTTGCCAAATGAAGAGTCATAGCAGTTAATATTAACATTGGGGTAAAATCATCTTTAGTTGATTAAGGTAAATTTTGGAAGGAGTTTGTTTGGTAAAAAACAGAATCACATTTTTTCTATCAGATCTTTGGAGAAGGGAGGGATTTATAACCAAAGAAGAAATAGAGAATATTTTGGAAGGCAAAATGAACAACTTTGATTACATTAAATTAAAAACTTTTTACACAAACAAAAGCAACAGAAACTAGACTAAAATGGAAGTAGAAAGCTGGGAAAAAAACCCTTTACAGCCAGGGTTACTGATAAAGGTCTCATTTCTAAAATATATAAAGAACTGTGTCAAATTTATAGGATTTGAACAGACAATTTTCAGATGACAAAGTTAAAGCCATCTATAGTCATATGACAAAATTCTCTAGATCACTATTGATTAGAGAATTGCAAATTAAAACAATTCTGAGGTAGCATTTCACACCACTCAGATTGGATAAAATGACAGGTAAAGATAATGATAAATCTCCCAATCATTATGGAAAGTAATCTGGAAACTATGCCCAAAGGGTTATCAAACTTTGCATACCCTTTGACCCAACAGTGTCACTATTGGATTTGTATCTCAAGGAAATCATAAAAGAGGGAAAATGACACACCTGTGAAAAAAATGTTTATAGAAGCTTTTTTTTTTCTTTTTTCTTTTCTTTTTTCTAGCAAAGTATTGGAAAATGAGTAGATGCCCAGTACAATGGCTGAATAAGTTGTGGTATAGGAAGGTAATGAAATAATATTGTTCTGTAAAAATGATGAACAAGTTGATTTTAGAAAGGTCTGAAGGGGGTGGAGCCAAGATGGCACAGAAGGCACACTCGACTTTCTAAGCTCCTCTTATGCCCTCATGACCAATCTTTGAATTCAGCCTCAAAAATAACACTTGACTGGTGAAATTCATGAAGATTTAAGGTACAATGACTAATGAGCAGAAGATAATCTGGAGGACCTCCAGAGAAGGTTTGTCCTGAGGGGTGGGAACAGACTTGGGCAGGAAGGGAGATATGAAAGACTGGCATCCTGAGCAGACAAGGGACTGGGGTAGCCTCTGTGGCCAGAAAAGTAGTGGAAATGATTCTGCCATAGGCTGATTGCTTTCTCTTGCTTGTAAAGCAGTGGACCAGCAGAGAGATTAGAGCCAGAGGTACAGGGTACTCTAAAAATGCCAGAACCTAACAGGATCTGGCTGTAACCATCCCAATCCAGAAGTGGCTCAGCATAGATCAGCACAACAAATTTACATGGCAAGGGGGTGCAGCCTGGGGCAGCTTCTAATCTGCAAAGTGGGGGGCTCGGCCTAGGGCAATAGAATTTCCCAAGATCGACTGTGCTTCACTAGGCAGAGTCACTTCCTGTGTCTTGTGGGACTATTCACTGGGCAGATAATACTAATACTAATACCCACAGACCCACAGTGGGCTTTGGCTTGGGATAGTGACACTTCCACTGCTCAGCCTCTTGCCTCTGAGCAGTTGTTAATCCACACAGTGGAGTTCTTCACAGGGCACCTCCACTGTACAGGCCTGAGTCACTTCCATTGGGGAACTATTTCCCAGAGCACTCACGTACCTACCTGGCCACTATTTGTAGCCAGTTGGCAGGCCATCCATACACTTATCCATGTTCTTCAGAGGAAGCTGGTAACCTCATGGTCCTGAAGGCAGACCCTAGAGGCTTTAAAAAATGAGTAAAAAAATCAAAAAGACAATAAATGGCTTCTATACAGAAAGAAAGCAGGTTTTCAACCCTGAGGAGACTACTATCAGACAGTCTCCAGACAATTGTTGGTCCCCAACACAAAAGGCTCTCCTAGAAGAGAGACTATTAAAAATCTTATAAGGGAGCTAGAAAAAAAATGGGGAAAGGAAAGAGAAGTTATGCAAGAGAGTAACAACTTCCTGACATGTGAATTGGAAAAGGTAAACAACTTCCTGAAATGTGAATTGGAAAAGGTAAAAAACTCCCAGGAAGTGCAGGGAAACAGAATTTGTGAATTGGAGAAAGTAAAGAACTCCCAGGAAAGTAGAATTTGTGAATTAGAAAAAGAAAATAACTCATTAAATAAAATTAGTGAAATGGAAAAAAAAATTCTGTAGAGCAAACCAACTCATTTAAAAACTCAATTGGACATATACAAAAATAAGTAAAAAAAGCTAATGAAAATAACTCATTAAAAATCAGAACTGGCCAAACAGAAACGAATGATTCATTGAGACACCCAGAATCAGTCAAGCAAAACCACAAAAATGAAAAAAATAGAAAGAAACATTAAACATCTACTTGGAAAAACAACAGACCTGGGAAATAGATCTAGGAGAGATAATCTGAGGATTATTGGACTTCCCGAAAATTGTGATTAAAAAAAGAGCCTAGATACTATTTTACAGGAAATCATCAAAAAGAACTGCCTAGAGGTAATAGAACCAGAAGGGAAAATAGGCATTGAAAGAATTCATCAAACATTTTCTGAAAAAGACCCTAAACAAAAAACTCCACGGAATATTATGGCCAAATTTCAGAACTATCAGACTAAGGAAACAATATTATAAGCAGCCAGGAAAAAAACAATTCAAATACAGAGATGCATCAATAAGGGTCACTCAAGACCTGGCTGCCTCCACATTAAGGGATCGAAGGGCCTGGAATCTGATATTCTGAAAGGCAAAAGAACTTGGAATGCAGTCAAGAATAAACTATCCAGCTAAGCTGAGCATTTTCTTCCATGGAAGAAACAAATTCCATTTATTTCTAAGAAAAAAACAAGACCTAAACAAAAATTTTGATCTCCAACCATAGGACTCAAGAGAAACAGAAAAAAAGGTAAAAGGAACTCTTGAAAACTGTATTTCTGTTGTGGATATACATAAAGACCACATGTATAATTTGATTTTACTGATATAACAAAAAAGGGAAGTAGAAATGGAAAGGGAATAATGTCAGAAAAAGGGAAAAGGGGAGATAAAAAGAGGAAAACTGCATCTCACAAAGAACTAAAAAAAACCTTTCATCTCAATTGTGTGAATCTTATTCTCATCAGAGTTGGCTGAAAGAGAAAATAATTGACATATTTGTTTTAGAGAGAATTCTCTTTCAACTAATTAAAAAGTGGGAGAGGGAAAGGGAAAAGGAAAAGAGTAATAAGGGAAAAGTACAAGAAAGGGGGAGGGATTTAAAGCAAGGAGGCAGGGATACTAAAGAGGGAGGGCTGTGTGACACAAGTGGGGCCCATAAGTTTAATACTGGGGTAGGGGTTCAGGGGGGCAAGGAAAAAAAAGCATAGTCTGGGGATAATATGATGGCAGAAAATACAGAATTAGTAATTTTAACTGTAAATGTGAATGGGATAAACTCTCCATTAAGGGGAGGCGGGTAGCAGACTGGATCAAAAGTCAGAACCCTACAGTATGCTGTTTACAGGAAACACATTTAAAGCAAGGAATGATAAAAAAAAAGGCCTGGAAAGATTTGCATGAACTGATGCTGAGCAAAATAAGCAAAACTAGATATACATTGCACAAAATAATACCAAGGATATGTGATAACCAACTTTGAAAGACTTGGTTTTCCTCAGTGGTTCAGTGATCCAAAGCAATCCCACTAGTCTTTGGACAGAAAATGCTAACTGCATCCAGAAAAACAACTAAGGAGACTGAATGTAAATCAACATACACAATCCTTTTTTTTTTTTTTTTTTTTTTTCTGTTTTTTTCTCTCTCCCATGTTTTTTCCTATTGCTCTGCTTTTTGTTTCCCAAAATGATTCATAAAGCAATATGTTTTAAAATAAAAATTAATTAAAAATTAAAGCAACTAAAATATTTATCAAAGCTCCTGAAAAACCTTAATGTATCTTTTCCCAATAGCAATCTCTGGAATGATCTCAGATCCATTGAGCTATATGCGATTATAAAGCTTGTTCTTGATTCTTTATGAAAAAACTCATAATAAATGTACCCCTCAAGGCATTAAAAATCACAATCACAAAGGCATGGAAGGGTTGCCATTTGACTTATTGATGGGAGAATCCATACTGATAATAATGCAGATCTTTCAAAGTAACATATCAAAATAAATTCATTGGAAAGGAGAAAGATCATTAATTTCACATGAGTCAGAGATAGTTTAAGAGTGTAAAAAGTAGTTGTTTTGGTGTTGAGCTTTCAGATGGTCATTTTTGATGTCTTTGTTATATGGTCGTTTTGAAATAGCTGAAAAAATAACATAAATCTTCAAAATGCTGAGTCTCATTTCTCTGCAGAAAAATTTTCTTTCATCCAGTATATTCTAACCTTCAGATAACTCCATAAAACAGTCATTAATGTGTGTCTGAGTCCTCTAATCTGTATTTGTGAATATGCTTATGTTTAACAGTGTGCATATATTAATTTTACAAGTTAAACCATACATAATATAGATTTCCAATAATTTATCAAAACATCTTATTTTGTATTATTTTCAAACATAGCTCTAACTTTTAAAATGTAAAACAAAACCTTGCCCTAGAATGTGAACACTGATTAAAGTCACAACAGGCTCTTTTGTGGTGCTGTTTTTAATAAAATATTATCAGTGGTAAAATGTAAATAAAAAAGCAAATTGCTTCATTCATCATGTATTTTAAGCAGTTAAAATGAATGAACTCTCCTTTGAGAAAACATCTGACTAAGCAAAATAATGGTTATGAGTTTATGAAAATGTTTAATGAACTTACTGGTTAAAATGCAGTTGTTATTTTAGAGCCCATTACTGTGTCTTTTAAATTAATTGAGACTATTCCTGAAAAGCTTTATCTATTTATTTATTTATTTTTATTTCAGACTCAATGTACCCAGATAAGTGACCTAACATGATAGATATGTGATTAAAAAGTCAAACAGAAAAGCCCAAAGTAGAAGAATTTGTGTCCATGAATCTTTTTTTTCCCTGATCATTTCTCTGGTGTCAGTTCAAAGGCAGAGAACTTGCTAGCGATCAAATACATTTTTTTCTTTAAACAGCTCTTGTTCTACATATTCTAGCTGGTATTCATTTTCTGTTTGTTCTTGTACCTGAAACATATATATTAACTGGCAGTGTTAAGACTTGTATCTTATGTTTAAAATAATATGTTCTTGCCTATAGAATGAAATATTTCAAATAACCTAAAATGCTTTAGTTTAGGAAAAATGAGAAATTAATTTACTCTAAGAATTTAAGTCAAAGCCTCTGGTATTTTAAATAGAGGATACATTTTTATGAAACTTACTTATGCCAATATTAAATTAATTTGAAATAAACTTAAAAATCCAGTCCTATGATTTCTAAAGACTATTATATATTTTAATCATGTCTTTAATCAGTATTTTTTAAAATGAAATTTAATCAATTTTTGTGTTTATAAAACTGAAAAAGTCCTACTAGTGATTCACCACTAGTACCACATTTTGTGAAAACACATGTGGTTTACATGGTTTTTATTTATATTTATTTATTTATTTTTAATACACATTATGAATCATGTTGGGAGAGAAAAATCATAGCAAAAGGTCAAAAACATGGGAGAGGTTAAAAAAACATAGTAAAAAAAAGTAAACATAGTATGTATTGATTTACATGCAGTCTCCTAAGTTCTTTTTCTGAATACAGATAGAATTTTCTATCCAAAATTTGTTTCGCTCTCTAAACTACTGAGAAGAACCAAATCTTTCTTGCCAGATCATTACACATTCTTGCTGTTATTCTGTGCAATGTATCCCTGGTTCTGTTTGTTTTGCTCAGCATCAGTTCATGTAAATCTTCCCAGGTCTTTCTAAAATCACTTTGTACATCATTTCTTATAGAAAAATAATATCCCATTATATTCACAAACCACAACTTGTTCAGTCATTTCCCAAATGATGTGTATCTTTAATTTTCCAATTCTTTGTTCCAAAAAAAGATCTGTGAAAAACATTTTTTGCACATGTGGGTGCTTTTCCCTCCTTTAAGATTTTCTGGGGATTCAGACCTAGTAATAGCACTTCTGGGTCAAAAGGTATATATAAGTTTTATAGCTCTGTTGGCATAGTTCCAAATGGCTCTCCAGAATGGTTGAATCATTTCACAATTCCACCAACAATGCATTAGTATTCTTGCTCTCCCACATCCCCTCTAATATTTATCATTATCTTTTCCATTATCATATTAGCCAATCTGAGAGGTGTGAGGTGGTATCTCAGAGTTATTTTAATTTGCACTTTTCTAATCAATAGTGATTTAGAGCATTTTTTCCATGTAACTATAGGTCACTTTAATTTTGTCATCTGAAAATTGTTCATGTCCTTTGACCATTTATCAATTGGGGAATGATTTGCATTCCTATAAATTTGACAGTTTTTAAAAATATATATTTTAGAAATGAGACCATTATCAGAAACACTAGCTATAAAGAGTTTTTCACAGCTTTCTACTTCCCTGTTAATCTTGTTTCTGTTGGTTTTGTTTGTGTAAAAATGCTTCAATTTAATATAATCAAACAATTTTTCCTTTCATGATGTTCTCTAGTTCTTCTTTGGTCATAAAATCCTCATTTTCCCAAAGATCTGATACATAAATTAGCCCTTGATCTAATGTGTTTATGGTATCATCATTTATGTCCATATCATATATTTATTTTGACCTTATTTTACTGACCCCATGAGATTTGGGTCTATGCTGAGTTTCTGACATATTATTTTCAGATTTTCTCAACATGGAATTTTGGACATTTTTATTGGGGGAGGGAATTAAATTAGATGTGGTGATAGTAATACAACTACAAAGTTAAAAGTTCCCTCCCTAGAGTGACTTTAAGTTAAGCTCCAAGAAAAACTACTTAGATGCTAGTGTTCAGCTAGTGAAAAGAACTGAATAGAACTCACTCATCCCAAATAAAATATCTAACCAATCTGAAGGTATTCCTCTTAAAGTAAAAGGACAGCCTTGAGCTAAAAGATTTTTTTCATCTGTCTTGATATATCTGGTATGACTTGCAAAAGAACTGATATAGTTTTAGTCTATATGCTGTCTCACCAAAAACAAAAAGTTGTTAACATTCCTTGTTGCAAAGGCAGTTAAGTATTTCAAATTTAGTGGAGAAACAATCTAAAGCAATTATAGGCCAAGAGAAATTTGATTAGTAATAGTCAAGTTGAGGCTCATTAGAGGGAAGTAGTGGGGAAAAAAAAGAAAAGAAATCACAGATGGTATCTAAATAGAAAAAAATGAATGCAGAAGTTCCAAGAAAAATTAGAAAACAGTAATTTCTGATGCAGACATTTGGTCTAACCTTAGCTGCATAAATTTTCTAAGCAATATGTTTTTCCTCTTCTACTAATTAATTGGGGAATCAATCAGTGAAATAATGTTCAGTTATGTATGTAGATATGGGCGTTTGTTTTTTAATTATTATAGCATCTGGATGAGGGGTTGGAGAGAAGGAGGGAAAAATTGGAACAAGAAGTTTTGCAATTGTCAATCCTGAAAATTTACCCATGAATATATCTTGTAAATAATTAGTTTTGTTTGTACAAAATACTTTCAATTTGATGTAATCAAAATTTTCTATTTCGTGATCAATAATGATCTTTAGTTTTTCTTTGCTCATAAATTCCTTCCTCCTCCACAGGTCTAAAAAGTAAACTATCCTATGGTCTTCTAATTTATTTATAATCTTATTCTTTATGCCTAGGAGATGGGTGTTTGTTATTTTTTTTATTATTCTATTTAATTAAATGATTTTACTTTGAATTCTGACCTTGAATTTTGATCTTGTAAAGAGGAACACTGAATGTCAAATTGTGGGCTACAGTTTAAGCATATATTGAATTTAGGGATTATTTTAGGGAATTATGTCAGTACAAGGCAGCATACTGTATTTCTTTAACATACAAATATATATGACAAACACTATCAGTATATACTTTACTTACTTAGACTGAGAAACTGTTCAATTAAAAAAAAAAGACCTTGGAAATTTCATGAAACTTATGTCGCACAGATCTAAGTATTTATTTTTTTAAACCTTGGGACTTATAAAAATTATTTTAAATCAATATACTTCTATATTCATCTAACTATAGTGAGTATATAGTGAGTATAGCACTTCCATGTGTTATAGCTAAAGTAACGGAAAACAAAACAAAATAACAACTTAAAGCTACTTCTTTGGTAGTAAAAATAATTTTGTTTTAATTCAACATTAGAAGATATTACTTGTCTTCTGCTTTGTGGTTTATTTATTTTTAATACAATTAATACATTTTTATGAATCATGTTGGGAGAAAAAAATCAGAGCCAAAGGGAATAACAATGAGAGTGATTTTAAAACAGAAAAAAAAAAGTGAACACAGCATGTGTTGATTTACATTTGTTCTCCTTTGTTCTTTTTCTGGATGCAGATGGTATTTTCTGTTCAAAGTCTTTTGGGATTGCTTAGGATCACTGAATCTCTGACAAGAACCAAGTTTTTCACAGTTGATCTTTGCACATTCTTGCTGGTTTTGTGTACAGTGTATTCCTGGTTCTACTTGTTTCAGTCCATTTACATCTTTCAGGCCTTCCTAAAATAAACTTGTTCATCATTTTTATAGAACAAGAATATTTCATATACCACAACTTGTTCAGCCATTTGCCAATTGATAGGCATCTATCTACTAATTTTCCAATTCTTTGCTTTCCACAAAAATGCTGCCACAAACATTTTGCACATGTGTGTCCTTTTCAGTCCTTTATGAGTTCTTTGGGATACAGACCCAGTAATGGTGTCAAAGGGGATACACAATTTTATATCCCTTTGGGCAAAGTTCAAAATTGTTTTACAGAATGCTTGATCTCTCCTATGTGATTTAAAAGTTCAGTGCTTGAGAAATGTCTTCTTTTTCACAAAAAATAATTGAACAGTCTGTCCTTTAGTCTGTAGGTATAACTGATTATTAAAGTCACCATTTGCAGCTTTGTTCTTTCACTTTCATCTTTTTTCACCTGATACACTGATTTTTTTTTCAACCTAAACCAATGCTTCTTTGAGAGAAATAATTCCAAATTACTCAATATTCTGTGCACTTAGGCTCTGTGTAGCAGCAAGTTTAGTAAAATAAGGAAGAAAGTCTAGGACAGAACTTATGAAAAATTCCTACATATTTCACAAATTGTCTTTCCATAAATAAATATTTTATTGTATTTCCATGTTGCTTGTCAATTTATCCTCTACTATTTTCCTAAACTTACTGTAATCTTCTTAATTTATTCAGGTTCATAACTAATATTTCATTCAGTCTGCTAACTTTTTACTTCCATATGCAGTTACTTTAAAAGACAAAGATTCCAGCACTACACTAATTAAATGTAATATATACTCATTAAAAAAGATGCTATGTGAAAGAAATTTTATTAAGTTCAGAGATATGTAACACTTAATTCAATCCAATCATTGCCTTCATGGAATTTATGTGCAATTTATGAAGGAAGATACACAATGTTAAATAACAACAACAACTGTAATTCAAGAAATAATCCAAGCTCTTTCTGGCATCACTCAAATTAACACCAGATCAATTTCCTGAACTAGTTTCAGAATGACAGACCTCTCAAATATTTGGAGTGTAACAAATTTCCAGCAGCATATACTAAAATATAAAGGAATTGACTATTCTGTCTTAGTTACAGGCCAGTGGATCAGAAGATTAGCTGTGAGACATTCAACACAAATACAAAAGGGAAACAGTGAGCCTCTGAACCACAGAATAACATGGAACTTGGATATACCTACCCAGTACCAGAAGGAAGTCAGCAGCTTTGGCCCAGGGTACTATAAAGATGCTGTTGTCTATAGAGGAAAATTGAGACAATCTCCACTCTGTCCTAAGAGAAGATCTCAACCTTTAAAAAAATGAAAAAAAAAGAGGGGGCGGAGCCATGGCGGAGAAGATACAAGCCACTGTGTAAGCTCCTTTCTTCCCTCACAACCAACTAGATTTAATCAGTCTCAGAAATAGCGTTGGACTGATAGAATCCACAAGGACTAAAAGAACGACTTACCAGCTGAAGAGAATCTGGAGTTTCGGCAGGAGGGGTCAGCTCCCAGGGGAGGAAGAGGAGAGGCCAGTGCAGACGGTAGGGTAGTGGTGCACTGCGCCGGTCGCACTGGGGAGGGCTATGGGATCAGAGAATCCACTGAGATAAAAGAATCTGGGACAGGCTGTTAGCTCTTCTCTGCTTATAATACAGCAGTTCAGAAGAGAAATCTAAACTACTTTAAAATTTAAAACCACATTGGATCTTCCCAGATCCCAGGGGTGACTCAGCAGATCTCGGCACTGGGGGTGTGGCCGACATAGGCAACCCAGGCTTTTACCTCTGGGTAGTTAAGAGATTGAAGAGTGGGCGGGGCGGTAACTCATAGTGCCTGGCTCCACTGGCTGAAGGCTGTGGAACAGAAGTGCCAGAGAAGAGGAACCTTTGAACTAGGGACTGTGGTTTCTGGCAGACACTTCCCAGTTTGAGTGGAGGGGCTTTTCATGTCACTTGCTGCAGACAACCACGCCCCACTGGGACACATAGGCTAGGCTTTGAGTCACCTTTGGTGTTCAGTCTCAACCTCAGGGAAGCCGCTAAAATACAGCGCCCTCGGAGCACAGCAGTGCTGGTCACCTCTGAGGCATTTCCAGGAAGGGGGTGGGGAACTCTTTCCCAGAACTCTCTCTTAGCTCAGGCACAAGGGGCCGCTGCATCCATCCGGTCTAGGAGGAAGCTGGTAAAGAAATAAATAAATAATTTCCTACCCCAGTGACAGACCCCAAAAGATTTTTTAAGTATGAGCAAGAACCCCCCAAAAAAACATAGATACCTTCTACACAGAGAAAGAGTGGGTATCCAACCCCAAGGAAGTTAACAGAAGAGAGTCAGCAGATAACAACATAAAGGGGAACGATTCCTGCCCCCCATCACATAACTCTCTCCTGGAAGAGACTATTAAAAAGTTAAGAGAGTTTGAAGAAAAATGGGGAAAGGAAAGGGAAGCTATGATAGAGAATAACAACAAGCTGAAATTGGAGTTGGAAAAAATAAAGAATTCACAGGAGATGCAGGGAAACAAAATTAGTGAATTAGAGAAGGTAAAAAAAATCACAGGAAAATAGGATTTCTGAATTGGAGAAGATAAAAAACTACCTAGAAAATAAGATTTCTGAATTGGAAAAAGAAAATAATTCTCAAAAAAAAAAATAGGGAAATGGAAAAAAAATTCAATACAGCAAAATAATTCATTTAAAAACGAAATTGGGTATTTACAAAAAGAACTAAACACGGTGAAAGAAGAAAATAACTCCTTAAAAGTCAGGATGGAACAAATAGAAATGAATGATTCACAGAGAACCCAAGAATCAGTCAAACAAAACAAAAAAAAAAAAAAAAAAAAAATGAGAAGTTGGAGAACAATGTCAAATACTTACTGGGAAAATCTATAGACCTGGAAAATAGATCTAGGAGAGATAATCTTCAGATCATTGGACTTCCCGAAAACTATGACCAAAAAAAGAGCCTAGATTCTATTTTACAGGAAATTATCAAAGAGAACTGTCCAGAGATAATAGAAACAGAGGGGAAAGTAGATGTTGAAAGAATTCATCGAACTCCTTCTGAAATAGACCCTAAGAAAAGAACACCATGGAATATTGTGGCTAAGCTGCAGAATTACTACACAAAGGAGAAAATTCTGCAAGCAGCTAGAAAAAAAAAACAAAACAATTTAAATACCAAGGTGACACAATAAGGGTCACACAAGATCTGGCTTCCTCCACATTAAAAGATAGAAGGGCCTGGAACCTGATATTCCGAAAGGCAAAAGATCAAGGATTGCAACCAAGAATAAACTACCCAGCTAAGTTTAGCATCTTTTTCCATGGAAGAAGATGGTCATTCAATGAAATAGAGGAATTCCATATATTTCTAAGAAAAAAAACCAGACTTAAACAAAAAATTTGATCTACATCCACAAGACTGAAGAGAAACAGAAAAAGGTACACAGAACCCTTGAGAACTGTAACTCTGTTGTGGGTATATAGAAAGTACGCATGGATAATTTGAATTTACTGATATAAAAGAAAAAAAAAAGGAGGGGGTGTAATAAAGGGAAGGGGATAGTATCAGAAAAAGGGGAGGGAGTGATGAAAAGAGGGAAACTACATCCCTGGAAGAGGCATAGAAAATACACCATATCTGAGGGAATTTAGAGAGGGGGAGAATCATTGTGTAAATCTTACTCTCATCAGAAGAGGCTCAAAGAGTAAATAATTGTCATATTTGTTTTTCAGAGAATTCTCTCTCACCTCATGAAAAGGGGGGAGAGGAAAAAGGAAAAGGAAAAGGAGAATAAGGGAAGGGACGTGGAGGGAGGGGGGAGGGATACTAAAAAAAAAAAGGGAGGGCTGTGTGTCACAAGGGGGGTCTATAAATTAAGTGTTGGGTAAGGGGTTCAGGGGGGTCAAGGGAAAACGCATAATCTGGGGATAATGTGATGGCAGGAAATACAGAATTATTAATTTTAACTGTAAATGTGAATGGGATGAACGCTCCCATCAAAGGGAGACGGATAGCAGACTGGATCAAAAATCAGAACCCTACAATATGTTGTTTACAGGAAACACACTTAAAGCAGGGAGATACATATAGAGTAAAGGTAAAAGGTTGGAGCAGAATCTATTATGCTTCAGGTAAAGCCAAAAAAGCAGGGGTAGCTATCCTTATCTCAGATCAAGCAAAAGCAGAAGTTGATCTAATTAAAAGAGATAAGGAAGGAAACTATATCCTGCTGAAAGGTAGCATAAATAATGAAGCCATATCAATATAAACATATATGCACCAAGTGGTATAGCATCTAATTTTCTAAAGGAAAAGTTAAGAGAGTCGCAAGAAGAAATAGACAGTAAAACTATAATAGTGGGAGATCTCAACCTTGCACTCTCAGATGTAGACAAATCAAACCACAAAACAAACAAGAAAGAAATTAAAAAAGTAAATAGAACATAAGAAAAACTAAGTATGATAGACCTTTGGAGAAAACTGAATGGCAATAGAAAGGAATATACTTTCTTCTCAGCAGTTCATGGATCCTATACAAAAATTGACCATATATTAGGACATAAAGATCTCAAAATTAAATGTAGGAAGGCAGAAATAATAAATGCCTTCTTCTCAGACCACAATGCAATAAAAGCTACATTCAGTAAAAAGTTAGGGAAAAACAGACCAAAAAGTAATTGGAAACTGAATAATCTCATCTTAAAGAATGACTGGGTGGAACAGCAAATTATAGAAACAATTAATAATTTCACCCAAGATAATGACAATGATGAGACATCATACCAAAATCTGTGGGATGCAGCTAAAGCAGTAATAAGGGGAAATTTTATATTTTAGAGGCTTATTTGAAGAAAATAGAGAAAGAGAAGATTAACGAATTGGGCTTGCAACTTAAAAGGCTAGAAAAAGACCAAATTAAAAACCCCCAACACAAAATTAAACTTGAAATACAAAAATTAAAAGGAGAAATCAATAATATTGAAAGTAAAAAAATAATTGAATTAATAAATAAAACCAAGATTTGGTTTTATGAAAAAGCCAATAAAATAGATAAACCTTTGGTAAATCTGATCAGAAAAAAGAAAGAGGAAAATCAAATTGTTAGTCTTACAAATGAAAAGGGGGATCTTTCCACCAATGAAGAGGAAATTAGAGAAATCATAAGGAGTTACTTTGCCCAACTTTATGCCAATAAATTTGATAACTTAAGTGAAATGAATGACTTCCTCCAAAAATATAGGCTTCCTAGATTAACAGAGGAGGAAATAAATTGCTTAAATAGTCCCATTTCAGAAAAAGAAATAGAACAAGCTATTAATCAACTCCCAGGAAAAAATCCCCTGAACCAGATGGATTTACATGTGAATTCTACCAAACATTTAAAGAACAATTAGCCCCTATGCTATATAAATTATTTGAAAAAATAGGGAATGAAGAGTCCTACCAAACTCCTTTTATGACACAGACATGGTACTGATACCTAAACCAGGTCGACTGAAAACTGAGAAATAAATTTCCTTAATGAATATTGATGCTAAAATCTTAAATAAGATATTAGCAAAAGTACTTCAGAAAATCATCCCCAGGATAATACACTATGATCAAGTAGGATTCATACCAGGAATGCAGGACTGGTTTAATATTAGGAAAACTATTAGTATAATTGACCATATTAATAATCAAATTAATAAGAACCATATGATCATCTCAATAGATGCAGAAAAAGCATTTGACAAAATCCAACATCCATTCCTACTAAAAACTCTTGAGAGTATAGGAATAAATGGATTATTCCTTACAATAATCAGGAGCATATATTTAAGACCTTCAGTAAGCATAATATGCAATAGAAATAAACTGCAACCTTTCCCAGTAAAATCAGGAGTGAAACAAGGTTGCCCATTATCACCATTACTATTCAATATAGTACTAGAAACGCTAGCCTCGGCAATAAGAGCCGAGAAAGAGATTCAAGGAATTAGAGTAGGAAATGAGGAAAGCAAACTATCACTCTTTGCAGATGACATGATGGTATACTTAGAGAACCCCAAAGACTCTGCTAAAAAGCTATTAGAAATAATTCAGAATTTTAGCAAAGTGGCAGGATACAAAATAAATCCACATAAATCCTCAGCATTCTTATATATCACCAACAATATGCAACAGCAAGAGATACAAAGAGAAATTCCATTCCAAACAAATGTTGAGAGTATAAAGTATTTGGGAATCCATCTACCAAAGAATAGTCAAGAATTATATGAGAAAAATTACAAAACACTTGCCATAAAAATAAAATCAGATTTAAATAATTGGAAAGACATTCAGTGCTCTTGGATAGGCCGAGCGAATATAATAAAGATGACAATACTCCCCAAAATAATCTATTTATTTAGTGCTATACCAATCAAACTCCCAAGAAACTATTTCAATGACCTAGAAAAAACAACAACAAAATTCATATGGAAGAATAAAAGGTCGAGAATTGCAAGGGAACTAATGAAATAAAAGTCAGAGGAAGGTGGTCTAAGTGTACCTCATCTAAAGCTATATTACATAGCAGCAGTCACCAAAACCATTTGGTACTGGCTAAGAAATAGAACGGTAGATCAGTGGAACAGATTAGATACAAAGGACAAAAAGGGTACATCTATAGCAATCTAATCTTTGACAAACCCAAAGATACCAACATTAGGGACAAAAATTCATTATTTGGAAGAAACTGTTGGGAAAACTGGAAATTAGTGTGGCAGAAATTAGATATGGACCCACACTTAACACCATATACCAAGATAAGATCAAAATGGGTCCATGATTTAGGCATAAAGAGAGAGATCATAAATAGATTAGAGGAACAGAGAATAGTCTACCTCTCAGACCTGTGGAGGAGGAAGGAATTTATGACCAGAGGAGAATTAGAGATCATTATTGATCACAAAATAGAAGAGTTTGATTACATCAAACTAAAAAGTTTCTGTACAAACAATACTAATGCAAACAAGATTAGAAGGGAAGTAACAAATTGGGAAAATATTTTTAAAAGTAAAGGTTCTGACAAAGTTCCATTTCCAAAATATATAGTGAATTGACCCTGATTTATAGGAAACCAAACCATTCTCCAATTGATAAATGGTCAAGGGATATGAACAGACAATTCTCAGATGATGAAATTCAAATTATTTCCACTCATATGAAAGAGTGTTCCAAATCACTACATTCTGGAGAGCAATTTGGAACTACTCCCAAAAAGTTGTCAAACTGTGCATACCCTTTGACCCAGCATTGCTGTTATTGGGATATATCCCAAAGAAATACTAAAGAGTGGAAAGGGACCTGTATGTGCCAAAATGTTTGTGTCAGCTCTTTTTGTTGTAGCTAGAAAGTGGAAGTTGAATGGATGTCCATCAATTGGAGAATGGTTGGGTAAATTGTGGTATATGAAGGTTATGGAATATTATTGCTCTGTAAGAAATGTCCAGCAGGAGGAATACAGAGAGGCTTGGAGAGACTTAAATCAACTGTTGCTGAGTGAAATGAGCAGAACCAGAAGATCACTATACACTTCAACAACAAGACTGTATGAGGATGTATTCTGATGGAAGTGGAAATCTTCAACATAAAGAAGATCCAACTCACTTCCAGTTGATCAATGATGGACAGAAATAACTATACCCAAAGAAGGAACACTGGGAAGCGAATGTAAATTGTTAGCACTACTCTCTATCTACCCAGGTTACTTATACCTTCAGAAGCTAATAATTAATGTGCAACAAGAAAAAGGTATTTACACACATATATTGTATTTAGGTTATATTGTAACACATGTAAAATGTATGGGATTACCTGCCATCGGTGGGAGGGAGTGGAGGGAGGGAGGGGATAATTTGGAAAATGAATTAAAAAAAATAAAATAAAAATGAAAATGAAAAAAAAAAAGAAAAAATAAGTATAAGTATAGATATATTTTATGGAGAAAGAGAACAGATTTCAAACCTTAAAGATCCTAAAGGCAAATTGTTTCTAGAGGAACACTGACCCAAAGAGCATATAAGTTAGTCCCCTTCTCACAAGCTTGCTGGAAAGAATTAAAAAATGTTCTTTAAAAACAGAAGAAAAATGGGAAAAGAAAATGAGAATTTTGCAAGAAAGTTTGAAAAAAAACTCATTAATTAATCTGAAGAAAACTTTGTAAACAAAGATTTAGTTAAATGGAAAAATCATATAGTTCCTTTCAAAATAAATTTGAAAAAAAAATCAATTCTTTGAGAAACAGAATTTGTGAAATGGAATATTATCCAATGAACAAAACAACTCATTTAGAAGTTCAATTAGCCAAATTCAAAAGGAGATTAAAAAAAGCTAACTCAAGAAAATAATTCACTAAAAATTAGAATTGAATAAATGGAAGTGGATGACTCAATGAGATGACAAGAATAAGTCAAACAAAACCCCTCAAAATGAAAAAAAATAGAGGAAAATATAAAATACCTCATTGGAAAAACAATGGACCTGGAAAATAGATCTAGGAGAAACAATTGAGGTTTTTATGCCCTAATACATAGTCAATTTATGAAGAGGTTTCATGTACTGTTGAAAAAAAAGTATATTTCTTTCGTCTCTATTCAATTTTCTCCAAAGGTCTATCATGCCAAAAAAAAAAATTCTGTTTACCTCCTTAACTTCTTTCTTATATAGTTAAGACTTATTGTATTTCCTGAAAACCATGATGAAAAAAGAGTAGACATCATCTTTCAGGAGATCATTAAGGAAAACTGCTCAAATGATTTAGAACCAAAGGATAATATAGCCATTGAAAGAATTCATCAATTACATAAAAGAGATCTTTCAAAAGAAAACTTCAAGGAACATCACAGCTAAATTTATCAGATTAAGGAAAAAATATTTCAAGCTGCTAAAAGGAAACAATTCAAATATCAAGGAGCCACACTCAGGATTACCCAGGACCTAACAGCTTCAAAGGGTCTGAAATCTGTTATTCCAAAAGGCAAATTAACTTAAATTGCAGCCAAGAATCAACTATCCAGCAAAAAGGAGGATTATCTTTCAGGGGAAAAGATGGACATTCAATGAAATCAGTGAATTTATTTATTTCTGGTGAGAAGATCAGAGCTGAACAGAAAATTTGATCTACAAATACAGAATTCAAGAGAAGCATAAAAAGTTAAAAAGAAAAGAAAACGTAATTTTCTTTTAAAAGTTAGAAACCTTATATCTCTATATGGGAAGTTAATTCTTGAGATCTGTATCTCTGTTACAAACATTCTTAGAGGGTGCAGGTATAATTTGATGTTATTGTGGTCATATAAAAAAGAAACTAAAGGAGGAAAGGAGATTCTACTAGAAGAAGAGAAAAATGGAGTTAAAATGGGGTAAACTGTATAACATGAAGAGGTAAAAAAGACCTATTCCAATTGAGGGAAATAAAGAAGGGGGATGAACTTTGTATGAATCTTTCTCTCATCATATTTGGTTCAAAGAGAGAATATCAGAAATATTTAGAGCTTCACAGGGAAGCTTCTATCACCCTATAGGGAAGTAGAAGGAGAAAGGGGAAAAAAGGGGAAGGCTAAAATGAGGTAGAACAGAAGTAAAAGGGGAAAGGGACAAGAAAAGGGGGAGGGCTATAAAAGAGAAAGACTGTTTGAAGGAGGTATTAATCAGAAGCAAAATACTTGGGGAGGAGGTAAAGGGAGAAAGAAAAGAGAAAAGTGTAACTTGGGGAAAAACAAGATAGCAAGAAATACAGTTAGCAATTTTAATTGTGAATGTGAATGGGATGTACTGTCTCATAAAATGGAAGCAGATAGTAGACTTGATTAAAAACCAGCATCCTACACATGTTAGCTTTAGCAGTAATAAAAGAAAAAGAAATTAAAGGAATTAGAGTAGGTAATGAGGAAACAAATTATCACTCTTTGCAGATGTTTACATTCTGTATGCTTACAGAATCCAAAAGAATCAACTAAAAAAATCCTAAAAACAATTAACTATTTTATCAAAGTTGCAGGATAGAAAATAAATCCACATGAATTATCATTTTTATATATTACCAACGAAGTGCAACAGCAAGAGATAGAAAGAGAAATTATTTAAAATAGCTGTGGATAATATGAAATATTTGAGATACTACTTGTAAAAGCAAAGTCAACAAGTATATAAACAAAATTACAAAGCACTTTCCACGTGAATAAAGTCACATCTAATCAATTAAGAGTATATAAATTGCTCATTGATAGGCTGAGCTTATATAATAGAAATGATAATATTACCTAAATTAATCTACTTATTTAGTGCTATGCCAATGAAACTCCCAAGAAATTGTTTTACAGATCTAGAAAAAATAATAAAGTTCACCCAGGAAGAACAACAGGTCAAGAATTTCAAGAGAATTAATGAAAAAAAAATTTTCACATGAAAATAGCCTAGCTGCACCAGACCTAAAACAATATTATAAAACAGTAATCATCAAAAGCCAGTTGTTAATGGCTAAGAAATAGAGTAGTGGATTGGTAGAATAGGTTTGCTTCACAGGACAAAATAGTCAATGACTATAGTAATCTAGCATTTTGACAAACCCAAAGCCCCTGCTTTTGG
The DNA here is from genome assembly GCF_048593235.1 of Sminthopsis crassicaudata. Taxonomy (NCBI): domain Eukaryota; kingdom Metazoa; phylum Chordata; class Mammalia; order Dasyuromorphia; family Dasyuridae; genus Sminthopsis; species Sminthopsis crassicaudata. The sequence goes on along the minus strand of NC_133617.1, from coordinate 559,398,889 downwards.
GATAAGAATTCACTATTTGACAATTGCTGGGAAAAAATGGAAATTAATATAGCAAAAATGAGGCATTGACTAATACCAAGATTAGGTCAAGATGGGTTCATGACTTAGACATAAAGAATGATATTATAAACACATTATAAGAACAAAGGATATTTATCTCTAAGATCTGTGCAGAAGAAAAAAAAATGTAGCCAAAGAAGAACTGGAGCACATTATTGAATACAAAATAGATAATTTTGATTATATTAAGTTAAAAAAGTTTTTGGACAGAGAAAACCAATACAGAGAAGATTAGGAGGGAAGCCATAACTGACAAAGTATTTTTACATTGAAGGCTTCTGATAAAAGCCTAATTTTTAAAATATATAAATAATTGTTTCAAATTTATAAGAATTAAAACCATTCTCAAATTTATAAATGGTCAAAGGATATGAACAAATTAATTAAAGATAATAAATTCAGATAAAGAATTTGAAATAATTTCTAGTCATATGAAAAAGTACTCCAAATTACTATTGATCAGAGAAATGAAAATTAAGACGCTTTGAAGTACACTACATACCTTTCAGATTGGCTAAGATGACACGAAAAAATAATGATGAATGTTGAAGAAGATTTGGGAAAACTGAGACACTAATACATTGTCGTTAAAATTGTAAATTGATGCAACCATTCTAGAGAGCAATTTGGAACTATGCCCAAAGGGCTATTAAACTGTGTATCCCAAAGAGATCATAAAGGAAGGAAAGGGACCCACCACATATGCAAAAATATTTTTGGCAGCCCTTTTTGTAATGGCAAGAAACTAGAAATTAGCAGATTCCCATCAGTTGGAGAATCGTTGAATAAGTTCTTGTATATGAATGTCATGTGATATTATTGTTCTATAAGAAATGATCAGCAAGAAGATTTTTGAGAGGCCTGGGGAGATTTACATGAACTGATGCTAAGTGAAGTAAGCAGAACCAGGAAATAAATATACACTGCAACCGTAATATTCTATAATAATAAATTCTGATGGACATGGCTCTTTTCTTTTTTTTTAAAAAATAATTAGTTAATTCATTTACAAAGCATACACAAAGGTGATTTTTCTAATATTGACCCTTGAAAAACCTTTTGTTCCAAATTTTCTCCTCTTTCTCCTACCCTCTTTCCTAGTTATAAGATAGTCTAATACATGTTAAATATGTTGAAAAAACATGTTAAATACAATATATGTATACATATTTATACAGTCATCTTGATGCACAAGAAAAATCAGATCAAGAAGGAGGGAAAGGAAAACTTGAAAAAGAAAACAAAATGCAAGCAAATAACAGAGTGAGAATGCTATGTTGTGTTCACATGGTTCTCTCTCTGGGTGTAGATGGCTCTCTTCATCACTGAACAAGTGGAACTGTTTGAATCCTCTCATTGTTCAAAAGAGCCAGGACATGATTCTTTTCAACAATGAGATGATTATGGGAAATTCCAATAGTCTTGTAAGGGAGAGAGCCAAGTGCACCCAGAGTGAGGACTGTGGAAACTGAGTTTGAATCAAAACATAATATTTTCACTCTTTTTGTTGTTTTGCTTGCATTTTGTTTTCTTTCTCAGTTTTTTTCCCTTTTTGATCTGATTTTTTTTGGTGCAGGATGATAATTGTGGAAATATGTAGAGAAGAATTGACCAGTTTTAACATATATTGAATCACTTCCCATCTGGGGCAGGGAGTAAGAAGAAAGGAGGGAAAATTTTTGGAATACATGATTTTTCAAGGATGAATCCATGTATATGTTTTGAAAATAAAAAAAAAAAGCTTTAATAAAAAATAAATAAATTAAAAAATTTAAAAAGCTTTAATAAAAAATAAAAATTCATATAAATTCAGGAGAGAGACTGAGACAGAGAGACAAAGACAGAGATAGATAGAAACACAGATTCAGAGGTACAGAGAGACAGAGACAGACAGATATACAAGAGACAGAGATAGAGATCATTTATTTGGAGTTGAGAAAGGCTTTATTAAGTATAACTTAGTATGACTTTAAATGATCCTAAGACATTTTCAGATGGGGTTAGGAACATTCAAGGATGGGAGTTGATGGGAGATTTGCATCCAGAGGCTATAATAACAGTAATACCAAAGGACATTTGCTATTTGTACAGTTAGTAAGCTGATCTTTGATTGACTGTATGCAAGGAAGAAATCAAGTAAGTCAAATTTCATTGATGTTAATGATAAAAAAAAAAAAAAAAAAAAAAACATTCAGATGGAATAGCCAAGCAAGTTTGACATATTGGTATCATGACTAAAGGTGAAAAATATTTCAGCTAAATACATGAGGCTGTACACAACATATGAATATAATTCACTTTGAACAGGAACCAGCCTAAGACATTCCTAACTTATTTTTAGGTGAATTGGAATATTATCAAAAATGGACCCCCAGAGCTCACTCAGAATCCTAGGGACAGTTATGGTACTTGACCTTACTGTCAGTTCCTGGAAAGTGCCACAGTTTAAGAATGTTGCTTCTAAAAAATATAAAAATAAAACTGAAGAGAATTGATTTATTTTATTATCTTCTTTTCCTATTTTCTTTCTCCCTGTCATCCTCCCTCCCTCTTTCCATCCTCCTTTCCTTCCTTTTGTCCCTTCCTTCCCTCATCTCTTCTTCCTTCTCTACTTCCTCCCTTCCTCTTTTTCTACCTCCCTTGCTCCTTCCCTCCCTTCCTTCCTTCCTTCTATCCTCTTTTTGTCTTCTCTCTGTCTCTGTTTAAATTTCTGTTTCTGTCTCACTATCTCTCTCCTCACCTTCACTGGGAAATACACAATCTCCTTGATTAAGCCATGTAGAATAATAGCAAAACAATAGAGACAATGTCATATTTCAAGAAAGTGGCAAATTCTTTAAATGTAATACTATGAAATACTATAGATACTGAGAAAAAAGAATTCACAGTAGCAGCATTTGTGGCTAAAATCCTCAGGCTTATGTCTTAGAGTCATTGACATGTAGAGGGACATATGGAAATCCTGGAAAAAGTGAATAGAATACCAATAAGACTATGAAAAGAGAGGTCTGTTTGATTTGTTTGTTTGTTTGTTTGTTTGCTTGTTTTTTGTTTTTTTTTTTTTATATTAGCTCATTGCATGGTATGCTGAAAACAAATCAAATATTAATGCATAAAATAGAGCTCCTAGAAAATCAAACTCATGTTCATGATGTTAGACTTTGGGGATTGCCTGCAACAGTAGAAGAAATAATCTGTTTATATTTCTAGAACAGCAGTTTCCTCTAATATTTGGGCTAGAATGTTAAGGTTAAGGCCAATTAAAGTTTCCTAAAACATTTTTTCTCAGGAAAAAGTAATTAAAAAGTTGTGTGAGAAATGTAGATTACTTTTATAGTCAGATATGAAGTAGAAAAGATAAAATATTGCTTAAAATTGAGAAAGGTAAACCAATGAGATGGAGGCCATATATTCTTTTTTTTTCTTTTTTCTTTTTTCTTGAGAACCAGTCCCATGAAGAGATACTTAGAATAATCACCTCCCCTGAAGCAAGAAAATCAATAATTCTCTTTTAAGTCAAAAAACCTCAAAGAACAGTAAAATTAGCATTTTCAATGTACCTAAATTTCCTAAGACTTAAATTTTACTCCTCAATTGGTAAGTACAATAAATGTTAGTATCCCAAAAATTAATGCTGGTTTGGGTGGGGGAAGGAAAGCCTTATACTTTATTTTGGATCTACAACTTTATTTTATCTGTGATGAACACTAAACTGATAACCACATCACTAGTTCTGATATAATCAGGCAAGAAGGAATAGGGATTGGTTTCAGAAGGTATTGTTCTAGAAACACTCATCACTGACTTTGTGACAGAGATATGTTACTACCAAACTCTTCAGTTCTTAAGTTCTTAAGACATATATTCTCAAAGTTAGGGCAAACAGAGCAAAGACTTCAGACTGTGTCAACAAACATGAAACAAAAGTTAATTTAATTCTCAGACCTTCTGTCTCCAAATAAAGCTTTGTATTGCTTCCATCCCGAAGTATACTAGTTTCCTTGTTTTTAAATTTTCTTTATTTTATTATTATTATAAATTTGGCTAACAATAAAATTCATGATTATTTCTTAATATAAAGGCAAAAGAAGATTATGTGTGAAACCAAGATTCTATCAAATATACTCATTGCTGCTGCAATCTTTTGAAAATATTTAGTCAATTCAATAGGATCAAAACTTTCCTGCTTGTCTGTTTGTCTTTCTAGACTTTTTTTATATTTCATTGTTTGCATTTTTAAAAGCATTCCTTTGGCGACTCCTCCATTTTGGAGGAGATGACACATGCTTCTCTCTGACCTTCTCTACAATGCTCAGACTAATTTAGCAAATCCAGCCAATGAATTAACGCTAGACCAGTAGAACCCACAAATATTGTGAGTGCAATAGAGTATCATTAGAAGATAATTTTGAAGATCACCAGAAAGCTCTGTTTCAATTGGCACTGGGAGGGAGGCAGCCAAGCACAAGGCTGAGCACAATTTCAGAAAAAGAAATAGAACAAGGTAAATAGAACAACTCTCTAAGAAAAAATCCCCAGGCATGGATTGGTTTACATGTGAATTCTACCAAACATTTAAAGAATAATTAACTCCAATACTATATAAACTATTTTTAAAAATAGGAAATGAAGGACTGTTAGGATTTTTAAAAGGTGCTAAGTCACTGGAATGGATATAATTATCTAATTTAGCAGGGTACTTAACAATTCTCTAGTTAAGTAATGTATTTACTGGAATTCCATAAGATCCACACCTTTAACAGAGCATACTTTTAAGGAGCTCCCACAAGCTCGGGGAGTACCCATAAGCCCACCCGCAGAGGCAGAGTCTGATTCCCACACTCTAGAATATTCTGAGTAAAGAGAGATTCCACCATGGTCCTGGCTGGAGACATTGGGAAGAGGAAAGGCTGGAGACATTCGGACAAGAGCTCTCAGGAAACAAAGAGAGAGAGGCCTCTAAGAAAGCTAACCGATCCCCAAGTGAAGGAGACAAGACTTGAAGGAGAAAATAAAGGATCTGCAGATAAGATTTGGAAAGAGACACTAAAGGACTTTAATTTCAGGCTGAATTTTGGGATTATTGAATTGAACTGAAAAGAAGGCTGCCTCCAGAAGCTCCTCAAGAAAACCTGCTCCAAGAGAACATTATATCTTTAGAGAAACAGAACATTACAAACGGCTTCTACCAAATTACTTTTATGACATAGACATGGTACTGATACTAAACTAGGTAGTATGAAAACAGAGAAAGATAATTATAGACCAATTTCCCTAATGAACATTGATGCAAAAATTTTAAATAAAATGTTAGCAAAAAGATTACAGAAAATCATCCCCAGGATAATACACCATGACAAAGTAAAATTTATATCAGAAATGCAGGGCTAGTTCAATATTAGAAAAACAATTAACATAATTGACTATATCAATAACCAAATTAACAAAAATCACATGATCATCTCAATAGAAGCAGAAAAGCATTTGATAAAATCCAATACCCATTCCTATTAAAAACACTAGAGAATATAGAAAAAAATGGATTTTTCCTTAAAATAGTCAGTAGCATCCATCAGTACCCATCATATGTAATGATGATAAACTGGAACCATTCCCAATAACATCTGGAGTGAAACAAAGTTGCCCATTATCACCATTACTATTCAAATATTGTATTATAAATGCTAGCTTTGTCAATAAGAAATGAAAAAGAAATTAAAGGAATTAGAGGTAATGAGGAAACCAAATTATCACTCTTTGCAGATGATATGATGGTATACCTAGAGAACCTCAGAGATTATACTAAAAAGCTATTAGAAATAATCCACAACTTTAGCAAAGTTGCAGAATACAAAATAAATTCACAGAAATCATCAGCCTTTTTGATACAAATCCAACAAAATCCAACAGCAAGAGATATAAAGAGAAATTCCATTTCAAATAACTGTTGATAATATAAAATATTTGGGAATCTATCTTGCAAGGGAAAGTCAGGAACTATATAAGCAAAACTATAAAACACTTTCCACACAAATAAAGTCAGATCTACATAATTGGAAAAATATTAAGAGCTCTTGGATTGGTCGAGCAAATATAATAAAAATGACTACCTAAACTAATCTATTTATTTAGTGCTATATCAACAGACTCCCAAGAAAAAAGCAACAGTCACCAAACCATTTAGTATTGGCTAAGAAATAGACTAATTGATCAGTGGAATAGGTTAGGTTCACAGGACAAAATAGTAAATAACTATAGCAATCTAGTGCTTGACACCCAAAAGACCCCAGCTTTTAGGATAAGAATTCACTATTTGACAAAAACTGCTGGGAAAATTTGAAATTAGTATGGCAAAAACTGGGCATTGAACCACACTTAACAAAATACACCAAGATAAGAGCAAAATAGATTCATAATCTAGGCATAAAGAATGAGATTATAGATAAATTAGAATAAATTACATTATAAATAAATGAGATTATACATAAATAAACCTAGGATAGTTTACCTCTCAGACCTGTGGAGGAAGAAGGAATTTTTTTTTACCAAAGAAGAACGAGAGATCATTATTGATCACAAAATAGAAAAAAAAAAAGATTATATAAAAGCTTTTATACAAACAAAACTAATGCAGACAAGATTAGAAGGGAAGCAATAAACTGGGAAAATATTTTTACAGTTAAAGGTTGTGATAAAGGCCTCATTTCCAAAACATATAGAAAACTGACTCTAATTTATAAGAAGTCAAGCCATTCTCTGATTGATAAGTGGTCAAAGGATATGAATAGATAATGAAAATGAAATTTTTTCTAGTTCCAAATCATTATAGATCAGAGAAATGCAAATTAAGACAACTCTGAGATACCACTACAAACCTCTCAGATTGGCTAAGATGACAGGAAAAGATAATGATGAATGTTGGAGGGGATGTGGGAAAATTGGGACACTGATGTATTGTTTGTGGAATTGTGAAGGGATCCAACCATTCTGGGGAGAAATTTGGAACTATACTCAAAAAGTTATGAAACTGTGCATACCCTTTGACCCAGCAGTGTTACTACTGGGCTTATATCCCAAAGAGATCTTAAAGAAGGGAAAGGGACGTCTATGTTTAAAAATGTTTGTGGCAGTCCTTTTCATAGTGTCTAGAAATTGCAAATTGAATGGATGCCCATCAATTAGATAATGGCTGAGTAAATTATGGTATATGAATGTTATGGATTATTATTGTTCTGTAAGAAATGACCAGCAGTATGAATACAGAGAGACTTGGAGTGACTTACGTGATCTGAAGCTGAGTGAAATGAGCACAAGCCAGAGATCATTTTACACTTCAACAACAATACTATATGAGGATCAATTCTGATGGAAGTGCCTATCTTCAACAATGAGAGGATCTAAATCAGTTCCATTTGATCAGTAATGTACAGAACCAACTACTCCCAGAAAAAGAACACAGAAAAATGAGTGTGGACCACAACATATCATTTACACTCTTTTTGTTATTGTTTGCTTTCATTTTTGTTTTTCTTCCCAGGTTATTTTTAACTTCTTTCTAAATCTGATTTTTTTGGTGCCACAAGATAATTGTATGTGTATGTGTATATACATAAAATTTAACATATACATTAACATATTTAACATGTATGAGACTACCTTCCCTCTAGGGGAGAGGGTAAAGGGAAGGAGGGGAAAACTTAAAACAGAAGGGTTTTTTTGGTTTGTTTGTTTGTTTTTTGCAAGGATCAATGCTGAAAAATTAACTATGCATATGTTTTGTCAAAAAAAGCTATAATAAATAAAAAAAAGAAAAAAATAGAAAAGTGGGAGGAGAATGGAGAAAAGGGAAGGGGTAGGCTAAATAAAGAGGAAAAGAGAAATAGTAGGGAAAATGTATAAGAAAGGGACAGGGTCTCTAAAGGGGGAGGACTACTTGAGGTAAGTAGTGCTCATAAATAAAATATTGGGGAGGTCGGAAAGGGTAAAAGGAAATTAAAAAGTATAATTTGGGGTTAATAAGATGACAGGAAATACAGAATTAATAGTTTTAACTGGAAATGTAAATGGGGCAAACTCTCACATAAAACGTAAGTGGATAGCATTCTGGATTAAAAGCCAGAATCCTATAGTATGTTGTTTAAAGGAAACACATCTAAAGCAGAGCAAAATAGACAAAGTACAGGTAAAAGGCTGGAGCAGAATCTGATGCTTCAGGTGAAGTAAAAAAGCAGGGGTAACCATCTTGATCTCAGATCAAGCCAAAGCAAAAATTAATCTAATTAAAAAAGATAAGGAAGGAAAATGTATCTTATTAAAGGGTACCATAGATAATGAATTGTGCTTGCAACCAAAAAAAGCTAGGGAAAAAAAAAAAACAAATTAAAAACCCCCAATCAAATACCAAACTTGAAATTCTAAAAATAAAAGAGATCAATAAGATTGAAACTGAAAAAAAAATTATTGAATTAATAAATAAAACTAAGAGTTGAGTTTACAAAAAACAACAACAACAATAACAACAACAACAACAAACAAATAAATATTTAGTTAATTTGATTAGAAAAAGTAAATAGGAAAATGAAATAGTTTCAAAAATGAAAAGGAATAACTATCCAGCAATGAAGATTCACTTAGAGCAATTATTAGGAGTTACTATGCTCAACTTGATGCCAATAAATTTGATAACTTAAATGAAATGGATAAATACTTTCAAAATATATCTTGCCCAGGTTAACAGAGGAAAAAGTAAATTGGTTAAACAGTCCCATTTTAAAAAAATAAATAGAACAAACTATTAATCAACTCCCTAAGAAAAAATCCTCAGGACCAAATGGATTTACATGTGAATTCTACCAAACATTTAAAGAACAATTAGACCCAATGTTATATAAACTATTTGAAAAAATAGGGAATGAAGGAGTCCTACCAAATTCCTTTTATGACACACACATATGATACTGATACTTAAACCAGGTAGGATGAAAACAGAGAAAGAAAATTATAGACCAGTCTTCCTAATGAATATTGATGCAAAAATCTTAAATAAAATATTAGCAAAAAGATTTCAGAAAATCATCCCCAGAATAATACACCATGACTAAAAGTAGGATTTATACCAGGAATGAAGGCCTGGTTCAATATTAGGAAAATTATTAGCATAATTGACTGTATCAATAAACAAATTAACAAAAATCAATGATTGATGCAGAGAAAGCATTTAATAAAACCCAACACCCATTACTAATAAAAAACACTAGATAATATAGTAATAAATTGACTTTTCCTTAAAACAGTCAGTAGCATCTATTTAAAACCATGAACAAGCATCAGATGTAATGGGCATAAACTAGAACCATTCCCAATATGATTAGAGGTGAATGTTCACTATCACTATTACTATTCAATATTGTATTAGAAATGCTAGCTTTGGCAATAAGAGGAGAAAAAGATATTAAAGGAATTAGAGTAGATATTAAGAAAATCAAATTATTACTTTTTGCAAATGATATGATGGTATACTTAGAAAAACCTAATAATTGAATAAATTATTGTATATGAATGCTATGGAATACTATTGTTCTGTAAGAAATGACCAACAGGATGATTTCAGATTTGCTTAGAGAGACCTACATGAACTGATGCTAAGTGAAATGAGCAGAATCAGGAGATCACTATATATGGCAACAACAAGACTGTATGAAGATCAATTCTGATGGAAGGGACTCTCTTCAACAATGACATGATTCAAACCAATTCCACTTGTTCAGTGACAAAGAGAGCCATCTACACCCAGAGAGATGCCTGTGGGAACAGAATGTGGAACACAACATAGCATTCTCACTCTGTCTGTTGTTGTTTGCTTGTATTTTGTTTTCTTTCTCAGTTTTTTTTTCTTTCGTCTTGATCTGATTTTTCTTGTGCAACAAGACAACTGTATAAATATGTATACATATATTGAATCTAACATGTATTTCAACATATTTAACATCTATTGGACTATCTACCAGCTAAGGGAAGAGGTGAGGGGAAGGAGGGGAAAATTTGGAACAAAAGGTTTTCCAAGGATCAGTGTTGCAAAAATTACCCATGCATATGCTTTGTAAATAAAAAAAAAAGCTTTAATTAAAAAAAACGTATTCCTTGGCAATCTATTTTACTTATTTTGGGGAGTGACAGATGAGGGTGGGGAAGGTATCATTAACTTGAATCCTAACCCCAAAATATTATATTTTCCTTGCAAAACAATTTTTGAAAACCTGTTCACAATGACAGTTAGATGTATTTAAGCAAAACATACACAGAAATACAAGTAATGGCTAAAATGTGTATTTTACTCTGCTTATTTAACATTTCATTTTTCAGTCAAGAGAGAGGAAACAATATTCATAATAGATGATGGGTGAATCTGTTCCTTTTGTCATTGTTCACAGCACATATTTAGTAGTTTGTTTAAATATTCTCAAATTGATTGTCATTTTTTTTTGTTTGTAGCAGCTCTTTTTGTAGTGCCAAGAACTGGAAATTGAGTAGATAAGAATGACTGAGTTAGGGTTTATGAGTTTAATGGAATATTATTGTTATGTAAGAAGTGATGGAGCAGGTTGATTTCAGAAAAGCCTGGAAAATCTTATATGAACTGATTCTGAGTGAAATAAACAGAACCAAGAGAATAATGTATACAACAACAAGACTATGTGGTGATCTACTGTAATAGACTTGGATCTTTTCAAGTTTGAGGTGATTCAAGGCAATTCCAAAAGTGTTGGGATTTATATCCAGAGTGAAAACTATGGAGACAGAATGTGGATCAAAGTTTAGTATTTTCACCTATCCTTTTGTTGTTTATTTGCTTGTTTTTTTTTTGTTTGTTTATAATACATTTTCCCCTTTTAATCACATTATTCTTACACAGCATGTTTAGAAGATCTGCATATTTTTAACCTATATCAGATCACTTGCTGTCTTGGGGAGTTTGGGGGAAGGAAGGAAGAAAATTTTGAAACATGGGATTTTGCAAAGGTAAATGTTGAAAAGTATCTTTGTATGTATTTGTCAAAATAAAAATATTTGCAATAAACCACATAAAGTGGTGGTTATTTTTGTAGTTTCTAGTTCTTAGTTGTAATAAAAATGAAGCTCTAAAGATTTTTGTACATATGGATCACTTTCCTCATTCTTTGATATTTGGTGAGGGAGTACAAATATGGTCTGATTTCCTCATCATGGAAAACAATTGTAGTATATTACTATGGAATTAGAACTTTATTCATTTTTTAAAATAGATTTAAATTAAATGAAATTATATAGATATAATTTATTTTTTGAAATTAAAAAAATCTGATGAAAATAAAACATGCATCATGTTTATTTTTGAGAGATTTCCTCTTTTTTGCTTTTAGTTACTTAGTTCCTTGTTCCTTGAAATGTTTTTTATGATCTTTTCATTGAGAGCAGTTCTTCCAATACTAAATGTCATGATCCATCCATGCTAACTTATCAAACAATTTTTTTTTTGGTGCTGTCACATAAATCCTTCCCAGGGGTACATATAAAATCTTGGGAACAATTCTCTAGATTTTCTCACATTATACACAGAAGTGAAACACAAATGGTGATTTTAATATATGGCTATCATCCCTTCTTTTCCATTCAAATATCTCTGTGGTACTACCTGTTCTTGGCAATTCTTCATTGATAATACATTTTAACCTTAATCATTGCTTTAGCTTTTGGATCATATATGATTTTAATTCTTTAAAGTTTATAGTATTCAAAATCACATGCTTATGGTATCATCACTGGGAAATTTTGCTTAAAAATGAACTAAAGATTCTAGGAAAAAATAAAGAAACAAACTTGGTGATGCTCAAAGTATTACAACTATTCTAAAAAGAACTCAGCACTGTCTTCTCTTATTCAATACTTGAACCTACTCACTGTGCATACACTATATCCAAATTACATGTTTTTCTGAACCATATCTGTGTTGTCCACAGCTGCATATTGTAGTATGAACAGTAGACACTCTTCATCCAGTTGGTTTTATATACACTAATAATAAAGCCAAATTCTTTTGATTAGCCATAAATTATGATGTTATATGATATTCCAAGACTTGATGGAAGCAGTGAAATGTAAGCTACAAACAGAAGTGACTGCAACATTCCATCATCTAATAGGAATCCTTCCATTTGAACTCAGTGATGTACACCCTCCATTATGGCATCAAAAGTCTTTTTAAGCATACATATCCATGTTTTATGCTTCACTTGATATTTAAAATCTGAAGGTCATATAACTTTGTTTTATGTGATTTTTGACATATGCATGAGAAGCACAGTCTTGGTGGAAAATTAAATGTCTTTCATAAGGAACAAAGAAAGTATGTTCTAAGCAATTCACAGTCAAACATCTGATTAAAAAATGCTATAAAACATCCCTTTTTAAATGCTTTCTATTTCTTTCTAATTCCTTTCCCATGAATGTTCTTTTTATAAAAGTATTAGATTTTTATTTTCAAAGAATATGCAAGAATAATTTTCAACATTCACCCATGCAAAACCTTGTACTCCAATTTTTTCTCCCTCATTCCCTCCTATGCCCTCCCCTATTCACCAAGTAATCCAATATATGTCAAACATGCAATTCTTCTATACTTATTGCCACAATTATCATGATGCACAAGACAAGATCAAACAGGAAAAGGAATAAGAAAGAAAACAAAAAGAGAGCAAACAACAAAAAAGCTGAAAATACTATGTGGAATTGCCTAAATGACCTCATTGTTGAAAAGAGTCACATTCATCAGAATTGATCATTGGATACTTTTGTTGTCGCTGTGTACAATGGTGTCTTGAGGCTACTCACTTCACTTAATATCAGTTCATGTAAATCTCTCCAGGCCTAACTAAAACCTGTTGATAATTTTTTACAGAATAATAATATTCCATAATATTATTATAGCATAACTTGTTCATTCAATCCCACCAACTATTGGGCATCTACTCATTTTCCAGTTCCTTGCCATTAAAAAAAGGGCTGCCACAAACATGTTTGTACATGTGGGTCCTTTTCCCCTTTTTATGATCTCTTTGGGATATACACTCAGTAGACCCTGCTAGATCAAAGGGTATGCAGTTTGGAAGCCCTTTGGGTATAGTTCCAAATTGCTCTCCAAAATGGTTGGATAAGTTCACCACTCCACCAACAATGTATTAGTACCCCAGTTTTCCCACATCCTCTCCAACATTTAGCATTGTATTTTCCTGTCATCTTAGTCAATCTGAGAGGTGTCTTAATTTATCTTAATTTGCATTTCTCTGATCAATGGCAATTTAGAGCATATTTTTATATGATTAGAAATGCGTTCAATTTCTTCATCTGAAAACTGCCTGTTCGTATCCTTTGATCATTTATCAGTTGGAAAAATGGCTTGTATTTTTTTTAAATAAATTTGAGTCAGTTCTCTATATTTTAGAAAAGAGGCCTTTGTCAGAACCCTTGGATATAAAACTTTTCCTCCTGTTTACTGCTTCATTTCTAATCTTATCTTCATTTGTTGTATTTGCACATAAACTTTTTAACATAATATAATCAAAATTATCCATCTTGATTTCATAATGTAGTGTAGTTATTCTTTGGTCACAAATTCCTTCCTTTCTCCAGAGATTTGAGAGGAAGATTCTCCTTTATTTTTCCAATGGACTTATAGTATCAGTTTTTACCTCAAATTCATGAATCTATTTTGACCTTCTCTTGGTATAGGATGTTTGATGTTGGTCAATGACTAGTGTCTGCTATACTATTTTCCAATTTTCATAGTAATTTTTGTCACATAATGAGTTCTTCTCCCAGAAGCAGGAGTCTTTGTGTTTATCAAACACTATATTACTACATCATTGACTTTTGTGTTGTAAATCTAACCTATTCCACTGATTGACTTCTTTATTTCTTAACCAGTACCAAATGGTTTTGATAACTGCTGCTTTTAGGTCTGGTATAGCTAGGCTATCTTCATTTGTAATTTTGCATTTATTCCCATTAAATTCTGAACTTTTTCTTCTTCCATATGAACTTTGTTATTATTTCTACCTCTTTAAAGTGATTTCTTGGCAGTTTGATTGTGGTAGCAATGAATAAGAAGATTAAGAAGTGGTAAAAATGACCATAAGCAACTGATAAACTTCCAGTTTTTTTAGAAATGACTATATTTGTGTGAAAAGAGTTCTCTAATTATATTCATATAGTTCCTAATTTTGTCTTGGCAGGTAGACTCCCAAGTATTACACATTATATTAATCTTAAATGACATTTCTCTTTGTATCTCTTTCTTCTGGACTTTGTTGGTAGCAGGTAAAAATTCTGATGGTTTAATGTGGATTCATTTTGTATCCAGTAATTTTGCAAGAATTGCTAATAGTTTCTGGTAGTTTTTTAAATTAATTTTCTAAAATCCTCTAAACAAAATGCCATAGCATATTGAAAGAGTGATAATTTTGTTTGTTCACTTCCTACACTAATTCCTTTAATTTCTTTTTCTTTTCGTATTGCTAACTATTTTTTATAATACAATATTGAATAATCATGGTGCTATTGGGCAACCTTATTTTACCCCTGATCTTTTTGGGAATGCTTCTAGTTTAACTCCATTATTTTTTTAATTAATAATTATTATATATATATATATATATATATATATATATTTTTTTTTTTTTTATAATATTATCCCTTGTATTCATTTTTCCAACTTATCCCCCCCTCCCTCTATTCCCTTCCCCCGATGACAGGCAATCCCATAGATTTTACATGTGTTACAATATAACCTAGATACAATACATGTGTGTGAATATCATTTTCTTGTTGCACAATAACCATTAGATTCCGAAGGTACATGTAACCTGGGCAGACAGATATTAGGGCTAACAATTTACATTCACTTCCCAGTGTCTCTTCTCTGGGTGTAGCTACCTCTGTCCATCATTGATCAACTGGAAGTGAGTTGGCTTTTCTTTATGTTGAAGATTTCCACTTCCATCAGAATATATCTTCATACAGTATTGTTGTTGAAGTGTATAGTGATCTTCTGGTTCTGCTCATTTCACTAAGCATCAGTTGATGTAAGTCTCTCCTGGCCTCTCTGTATTCCTCCTGCTGGTCATTTCTTACAGAGCAATAATATTCCATAACCATCATATACCATAATTTACCCAACCATTCTCCAATTGATAGACATCCATTCATTTTCCAGTTTCTAGCCACTACAAAAAGAGCTGCCACAAACATTATGGCACATACAGGACCCTTTCCCCTCCTTAGTATTTCTTTGGGATATAAGCCCAGTAGTAGCACTGCTGGGTCAAAGGGTATGCACAGTTTGATAGCTTTTTGGGAATAATTCCAGATTGCTCTCCAGAATGGCTGGATTCTTTCGCAACTCCACCAGCAATGTATTAGTGTCCCTGTTTCCCCACATCCCCTCCAACATTCATCATTATTTGTTCCTGTCATCTTAGCCAATCTGATAGGGTGTGTAGTGGTATCTCAGAGTTGTCTTAATTTGCATTTCTCTGATCAGTAGTGATTTGGAACACTCTTTCATGTGAGTGGATATAGTTTCAATTTCTTCATCTGAGAATTGTCTGTTCATATTCTTTGACCATTTATCAATTGGAGAATGGTTCGGTTTCTTATAAATTAGGGTCAGTTATTTATATATTTTGGAAATGAGACCTTTGTCAGAACCTTTGTTTTTAAAAATATTTTCCCAATTTGCTACTTCCCTTCTAATCTTGTTTGCATTAGTATTATTTGTACAGAAACTTTTTAGTTTGATGTAATCAAAATCTTCTATTTTTTGATCAATAATGATCTCTAGTTCTCCTCTGGTCATAAATTCCTTCCTCCTCCACAAGTCTGAGAAGTAGACTATCCTCTGTTCCTCTAATCTATCTATTATCTCCCTCTTTATGCCTAAATCATGGACCCATTTTGATCTTATCTTGGTATATGGTGTTAAGTGTGGATCCATATCTAATTTCTGCCATATTAATTTCCAGTTTTCCCAACAGTTTTTTTCCAAATAATGAATTTTTATCCCTAATGATGGTATCTTTGGGTTTGTCAAAGATTAGATTGCTATAGATGTACCCTTTTTTGTCCTTTGTATCTAATCTGTTCCACTGATCTACCGTTCTATTTCTTAGCCAGTACCAAATGGTTTTGGTGACTGCTGCTATATAATATAGCTTTAGATCAGGTACACTTAGACCACCTTCCTCTGAGTTTTTTTTTTTTTTTTCATTAGTTCCCTTGCAATTCTCGATCTTTTATTCTTCCATATGAATTTTGTTGTTATTTTTTCTAGGTCATTGAAATAGTTTCTTGGGAGTCTGATTGGTATAGCACTAAGTAAATAGATTAGTTTGGGGAGTATTGTCATCTTTATTATATTCGCTCGGCCTATCCAAGAGCACTGAATGTCTTTCCAATTATTTAAATCTGATTTTATTTTTATGGCAAGTGTTTTGTAATTTTTCTCATATAATTCCTGACTATTCTTTGGTAGATGGATTCCCAAATACTTTATACTCTCAACATTTGTTTGGAATGGAATTTCTCTTTGTATCTCTTGCTGTTGCATTTTGTTAGTGATATATAAAAATGCTGAGGATTTATGTGGATTTATTTTGTATCCTGCCACTTTGCTAAAAATTCTGAATTATTTCTAATAGCTTTTTAGCAGAGTCTTTGGGGTTCTCTAAGTATACCATCTCATGTCATCTGCAAAAAGTGATAGTTTGATTTCTTCATTTCCTACTCTAATTCCTTGAATCTCTTTCTCGGCTCTTATTGCCGAGGCTAGTGTTTCTAGTACTATATTGAATAGTAATGGTGATAGTGGGCAACCTTGTTTCACTCCTGATCTTACTAGGAAAGGTTGCAGTTTATTTCTATTGCATATTATGGTTACTGAAGGTCTTAAATATATGCTCCTGATTATTGTAAGGAATAGTCCATTTATTCCTATACTCTCAAGCGTTTTTAGTAGGAATGGATGTTGGATTTTGTCAAATGCTTTTTCTGCATCTATTGAGATGATCATATGATTTTTATTAATTTGATTATTAATATGGTCAATTATACTAATAGTTTTCCTAATATTAAACCAGCCCTGCATTCCTGGAATAAATCCTACTTGATGATAGTGTATTATCCTGGGGATGATTTTCTGAAGTCTTTTTGCTAATATCTTATTTAAGATTTTAGCATCAATATTCATTAAGGAAATTGGTCTATAATTTTCTTTCTCAGTTTTCGATCCACCTGGTTTTGGTATCAGTACCATGTGTTTGTCATAAAAGGAGTTTGGCAGGACTCCTTCATCCCCTATTTTTTCAAATAGTTTATATAGCATTGGGGCTAATTGTTCTTTAAATGTTTGGTAGAATTCACATGTGAATCCATCTGGTCCTGGGGATTTTTTCCTGGAGAGTTGATTAATAGCTTGATCTATTTCTTTTTCTGAAATGGGACTATTTAAGCAATTTATTTCCTCCTCTGTTAATCTAGGAAGCCTATATTTTTGGTGGAAGTCATCCATTTCACTTAAGTTATCAAATTTATTGGCATAAAGTTGGGCAAAGTAACTCATTATTTCTCTAATTTCCTCTTCATTGGTGGAAAGATCCCCCTTTTCATTTGTAAGACTAACAATTTGATTTTCTTCTTTCTTTTTTCTGATCAGATTTACCAAAGGTTTATCTATTTTATTGGCTTTTTCATAAAACCAACTCTTGGTTTTATTTATTAATTCAATAGTTTTTTTACTTTCAATATTATTGATTTCTCCTTTTAATTTTTGTATTTCAAGTTTAATTTTTGGTTGGGCCTTTTCAATTTGGTCTTTTTCTAGCCTTTTAAGTTGCAAGCCCAATTCGTTAATCTTCTCTTTTTCTATTTTCTTCAAATAAGTCTCTAAAGATAAAAAATTTCCCCTTATTACTACTTTAGCTGCATCCCACAGATTTTGGTATGATGTCTCATCATTGTCATTATCTTCGGTGAAATTATTAATTGTTTCTATAATTTGCTCTTTCACCCAGTCATTCTTTAAGATGAGATTATTCAGTTTCCAATTACTTTTCAGTCTATTTACCCCTGACTTTTTACTGAATGTAGCTTTTATGGCATTGTGGTCTGAGAAGAAGGAATTTATTATTTCTGCCTTCCTACATTTAATTTTGAGATTTTTATGCCTAATATATTGTCAATTTTTGTATAGGATCCATGAACTGCTGAGAAGAAAGTATATTCCTTTCTATTGCCATTCAGTTTTCTCCAAAGGTCTATCATACCTAGTTTTTCTAATGTTCTATTTACTGTTTTAATTTCTTTCTTGTTTGTTTTGTGGTTTGATTTGTCTAAATCTGAGAGTGCAAGGTTGAGATCTCCCACTATTATAGTTTTACTGTATATTTCTTCTTGCAATTCTCTTAACTTTTCCTTTAGAAAGTTAGATGCTATACCACTTGGTGCATATATGTTTAGTATCGATATGACTTCATTATTTATGCTACCTTTCAGCAGGATATAGTTTCCTTTCTTATGTCTTTTAACTAGATCAACTTCTGTTTTTGTTTGATCTGAGATAAGGATAGCTACCCCTGCTTTTTTGGCTTTACCTGAAGCATAATAGATTCTGCTCCAACCTTTTACCTTTACTCTATATGTATCTCCCTGCTTTAAGTGTGTATCCTGTAAACAACATATTGTAGGGTTCTGATTTTTGATCCAGTCTGCTATCTGTCTCCCTTTGATGGGAGCGTACATCCCATTCACATTTACAGTTAAAATTACTTATTATGCATTTCCTGCCATCATATTATCCCCAGATTATGCTTTTTCCCTTAACCCCCTGAACGCCTTCCCCAATATTTAATTTATAGACCCCCCCCTTGTGACAGGCAGCCCTCCCTTTTTTTTTTTTAGTATCCCTCCCCCCTCCCTCCATGTCCCTTCCCTTATTCTCCTTTCCCTTTTCCCTTTTCCTCTCCCCCCTTTTAATGATGTGATAGAGAATTCTCTGAAAAACAAATATGACAATTATTTACTCTTTGAGCCTCTTCTGATGAGAGTAAGATTTACACAATGATTCTCCCACTCTCTAAATTCCCTCAGATATGGTGTATTTTCTATGCCTCTTCCTGTGATGTAGTTTCCCTCTTTTTATCATTCTTTCCCCTTTTTCTTATACTACCCTCTTCCCTTTACTACACCCCCTCCTCTTTTTTTCTTTTATATCAGTAAATTCAAATTATCCCTGTGTACTTTCTATATACCCACAACAGAGATATAGTTCTCAAGGGTTCTTTGTACCTTTTTCTGTTTTTCTTCAGTCTTGTGGATGTAGATCAAATTTTTTGTTTAAGTCTGGTTTTTTTCTTAGAAACATATGGAATTCCTCTATTTCATTGAATGACCATCTTCTTCCATGGAAAAAGATGCTAAACTTAGCTGGGTAGTTTATTCTTGGTTGCAATCCTTGATCTTTTGCCTTTCGGAATATCAGGTTCCAGGCCCTTCTGTCTTTTAATGTGGAGGCAGCTAGATCTTGTGTGACCCTTATTGTAGCATCTTGGTATTTAAAATTTTTTTTTCTAGCTGCTTGCAGGATTTTCTCTTTTGTGTGGTAATTCTGCAGCTTAGCCACAATATTCCGTGGTGGGTTTTTTTTGTTTTTTTTTTTTTAGGGTCTATTTCAGAAGGAGTTCAATGAATTCTTTCAACATCTACTTTCCCTTCTGTTTCTATTATCTCTGGACAGTTCTCTTTGATAATTTCCTGTAAAATAGAATCTAGGCTCTTTTTTTGGTCATAGTTTTAGGGAAGTCCAATGATCTGCAGATTATCTCTCCTAGGTCTATTTTCCAGGTCTATAGATTTTCCCAGTAAGTATTTGACGTTATTCTTCAGCTTCTCATTTTTTTTTTTTTTTTTGTTTTGTTTGACTGATTCTTGGGTTCCCTGAGAATCATTCATTTCTATTTGTTCCATCCTGAATTTTAAGGAGTTATTTTCTTCATTCACAGTTTTTACTTCTTTTTGTAAATGCCCAATTTCATTTTTAAATGAGTTATTTTGCTCTATTGAATTTTTTTCCATTTCCCTAATTTTTTTCGAGAATTATTTTCTTTTTCCAATTCAGAAATCCTATTTTCTTGAGACTTCTTTATCTTCTCCAATTCAGAAATCCTACTTTCCTGTGATTTTTTTACCTTTTCTAATTCACTAATTTTGTTTGCCTGCATCTCCTGTGAATTCTTTATTTTTTCCAACTCCAATTTCAGAACGTTGTTATTCTCTATCATAGCTTCCCTTTCCTTTCCCCATTTTTCTTCAAACTCTCTTAGCTTTTTAATAGTCTCTTCGAGGAGAGAGTTATGTGATGGGGGGCAGGAATCATTCCCCTTTAGGTTGTTATCTGCTGACTCTCTGCTGTTAACTTCCTTGGGGTTGGATACCCGCTCTTTCTCTGTGTAGAAGGAATCTATAGTTTTTCTTGCCTTTTTGCTCATACTTAAAAAATCTTTTGGGGGTCTGTCCCTGGGGTAGGAAATTATTTATTTATTTCTTTACCAGCTTTCTCCCAGACTGGGTGGATGCAGTAGCCCCTGTGCCTGAGCTAAGAGAGAGCTCTGGGAGAGAGTTCCCCACCCCCTCCCTGGAAGTGCCTCACAGGTGATCAGCACTGCTGTGCTTTGAGGGCGCTGTGTTCTAGCAGCTTCCCTGAGGTTTGAGACTGAACAATAAAGGCGACACAAAGCCCAGCCTATGCGTCCCGGTGGGGCGTGGATGTCAGCAGCAGGTGACATGAAAAGCCCCTGTGCTCAAACTGTAAGTGTTTGCCAGAAACCGCAGTCCCTAGTGCAAAGGTTCTGCTTCTCTGGGACTTCCAGGGCTGAGTTCCACAGCCTCCAGCCGAGCCAGGCACTATGAGTTACCACCCCGCCCACTTTTCAATCTCTTAACTACCTACAGGTGAAAGCCTGGATTGCCTATGTTGGCCACACCCACAGTGCCGAGATCTGCTGAGTCACCCCCAGGATCTGGGAAGATCTAATCTGGTTTTAAAATTTTAAAGTGGCTTGATTTCTCTTCTGAACTGCTGTATTATAAGCAGAGAAGAGCTAACAGCCTGTGCCAGATTCCTCTATCTCAGTGGCTTCTATCATCCCAGAGCCCTCCCTAGCGCAATCGGTGCAGTGTGCCACCACCCCACCATCTGTGCTGGCCTCTCTTCTTCCTCCCCTGGGAGCTGACCTTTCCCGTTGAAACTCCAGATTCTCTTCAGCTGGTAAGTCGTGCTTCCAGTCCTTGTGGATTCTATCAGTCCAGCGCTATTTCTGAGGCTGAGTTTATCTAGTTGGTTGTTATGGAAGAAAGGAGCTTAAAGAATCGTGTATATCTTCTCCGCCATCTTGGCTCCCTTGAACTTGCTCCTTTTAAACATGTAAACTTCTCCCCAGAAGTCCAAAGTTACAAACTCCCCCTAAAGGCCAGAACTAAAGGTGTGAATTCTGAGAATTGTTAAGTACCAACTTAGCACTTAGTAAGAACGTAACAAAAACTTGTTTTTCTTAAATACTGAGTGATATTGACAACAATTGAAATAAAATGGTAAAGGTTGTAATTGCAATCTAAATCAACAAATTCACATCCACATTTGATGCCACAGAGATGTGTCAGGCTTGATAATTTCACATAATAAATGATGCCACTCCTCTTTTAGCAAATGTCTATGGAATACATTTGTAGTAGAGAGTCTAGTTTAGTAAAATAGATAAGTATCATATAGTAAATACTTTATTCTTCAGAAAGTCATTATTCAGTTTGTAGGTTACTCAGATCTTTGGCTTTCCTTTTTTCCCTCTGGCTCCCTGCCTTTTGGACATTTTGCAGTTCATTAGCATTTTCAACATATTGGATGGGTAAGGGAAGAATTTGGAGATGAAACTCAATTCAGTTGATTTTATTAGCTAACAAATCTGGTTAAGAAATATTTGGTAAGAAAAGCAATTGAAATTAAAGGCTAAAAGCAGTTTATAAATTTTTTGGTAAATGTTCATTGATTTATTCATTTCTTTATAACCAAATATACCAAATGACCAAAGGAAGTCAACAAGGTTTTAAGATGTTATTTTTCAATATTTTTGCCTAGAAATATTCATATTTCACTGTTGAAATCTCTGTCTCTTTCTTCCATCCTCTCATATAATTACGCAGGTTTCATTGCGTAATGTAGAAACCTGACAAGCATAAAATATGCTTGCTGGTAGTGCATTACATTGAAAATCTTACATCCTCAGTCACTTCATTGTGCCTTTTATTTTAAGCACAAATGTCCACTACCTTATATTTGTCTCAAAATGTATGTAGGTTAGTACTTGTATTAATTCAATATTAATGGGAATTAATGGCAAATACTCCTTTTTAATATATATATATATATATATGTATATATATATATATATATATACATAAATCTTCTTAGACAAATCTTGTAATAATGTTAATATGTATACATGTACATCTGTATTTCTCTATTAATTTATTTATTGAATGCATAGAATGTTAGGATGAGAAGTCATCTCAAAACTATTTGGTAATTTTTTTTGTATATTTATGGAAGAGTTTTCATTAAAATTATAATTTCATACACTCATCATTATAAAGGGCTGAAACTCAAGTCAATGCACTGAGGTCAGACAATCAAGCACTTGAGGCTAATTACTTATTGAATAATACTCTATAAGAATAATTTTGGAAAATGGCCCTTCACACTATTCTGTGCTGGCCCAATCATTTGGTCTATAGAGAGAATTGTGGGATGGACTAGAAGGTACAGTGAGACTAGCCAGACTCACTCTGGGCAGGAGACAAGGAGGTGAGGTCTTGGAGATTCTATGTGGCCATTCCCTTTACTTCTACCTCTAAAGACCAAGAGTAAAGACTTTTACTTATCCCGACTCCAGCTGATTCTAAGGTATCCATGGTGCTAACATGGTCGCCACACACCATGTTTATAAATTCCAAATAATATTTTTTTTAAAAAATGCTTCTCTATTTGGATATATAAGAAAAGAGGCTAGGAATTTAAAGGGGGAAAATGAAGCAAGAAAATCTAAGATAATGCCAAATATAAAAATAAAATCTGCTTGAAGAAACTATTATTTAAGTGAGTCTTTTTCAACATTTCAAACTTTAAAAATGTGTTTGGTGCCTTTAAATTAAAATTCTCAAAAGGGGATGTTATTTGGAATCAAAATAGAAGTACAGAAGCAAAATGACTGCAACTGACCCTAGGATAGGCATTCTTAATTATCTTTTCACCTTCTGGGGGAAAAAAATTTCCTTTGTAATACTGTGTATTTTTTATGCATTTAAAACATTGTTCCAAGAAGACATCCATAGAAGTATCAGACTGCCAAAGAGGTCCATGATTCAACAAAGTTAAGGATCTTGCTTAAGAATATGCCATATTGGGAAAAATAATTCCAGTCTACAAAATTTTGGGCTCAGGTAATTTCTACATTATTGAGGAAACCAGGGACACAAACAATGAAGGTGGTGATGGTGGAAACAAATGGCTCTTGAAATAGATTCTAAAAATAATCTTACTATCTCTACCTTCCATTCAAGGATATACTGGGAAATACCTAACAACAAAGTCTTTGACTAAAAAAAAATGAATACATAATACTTTAAATGTAATGTGAATTTTTTAATATTTTCTCTATTACTTTCTTAAATATAGATAGTCAAAGTGAGAAATGCCCATTCATTTTTTGAGGTTTAAATTCTCACATTGAAAATTTAACCATCTACACTTGAGAGCTAATTTGAACTGGTTCTAGCACAGCTCTGAAAGTGAGCAAATCTAAGAACTGGAGGAAATGTGGTAGAAAACATTTGGGTAAAGAGTAATGGAAACCAAAACTAGTGAGTTTTGCAATTAGACTATGATGGGTAATATATTAACAGAAGAAAAGCCTTACTTGAGTTCAGAAAATATATTTAATGTTGCTTTTATTTATAATCTTATTATTGCAATCAGTTTACTCTAAAGTCAGTTAATACATATCTTCCTAAGTTTTTCTGCAGCTGCCCTTTTCATCATTTCTTCTACCATATTCATATACCATGACTTGTCTAGCCATTAACTAATTAATGAATACCCTATTGATGTCTAATTCTTTGCTAATAAAAAAAATAGCTGCTATAAATATCCTTGGACATATTCATCCTTTTCTTCATGCTTTGATCTGTTTGGGGATATAGAAAATAGTGGCATTGTTAGAGCACGTAAATTTGGGCAATAGATTCATGATTCTGCCAACATTAATGTACCTATTTTCTTATAACCTATCCTCATAAAATGTAATTTTTCTTTTCTGCAAACTTTTAAAAAAATCTCTCCACTGATCTATGTCACCAAATCTTTTTAATTCCTTCCAATCGTGCAGTTTTTTTAACAACCTTTTTTTTTTTTTAATAGTTTTCAGTTTCTCACTTTTCCTCACCCCACAATCATTCTGAACCAGTTGCCAAATGTTCTCAATTCCACCTTCATAATTTTCATATCTCTACTACTAATCTACTACCCAATCTAATTTGAACCCTTATCACCTCTGGTCTTGACTACTGGAATAACCCTAAAATTGGTTTTCTGAACTGAAGTCACTCCCCTATTTTAATTCACTCTCCATTTAGCTGTCAAAGTGATGAAATTAAAGTTCAGATCTTACTATGTCACCCCTCTACTTAGTAAAATTAAATGACTATCTGTTAATTCCAGGATTAAATATTATTTCATTTCTATTTCATCCTTTTAAGTCTATTTTTATATTTTGGAAGTTTTAGAAAGTATGCACTTAGTGCAGTACTTCATGAATATAATTTATAAATTAGTGAATATATAAATATTGAAATGTGTTCCCATTTTTTTAAATTGAAAAGACTACCATTTAAAAAATAGAGACCACTGTCTTATGCTGCACTCTCTCTAATCCATCAAACAATTTATATTTTCAACATATAAAGTAGGTGGCCCTGCCCTTCTTCTAATGCAAAAAAAAAAAATGATTCAGGCGGTCTACTATTTTTTTTCTATCCCCTTCAAAAATACCATTGATGTTTATTTTATCCTTATTTCACCTCTACAATAATGTGGGAGTGAAAAGGGACAGCACAGATCTGAGAAATAGCTTTAAAATGTTATGTCCTGAGTTTGCCCTTAAATAAAGGACATTGAGTTTGCCACTAATTAGTTATGTGACCTTGGGCAAGATGGTCTTTTTCAGGACTTGGATGTTCTCCCTGAAAAAATAAAGTTGAATTAGTTGATTTGTAAGGTCCCTTCAACCTGAAACTTCGATAGCTTTGTAGCAAATAATGTTTTGGGTATGTAAGGTTTAGGGAGAAGAGTTTAGAAGTAGGGAGGGTGATCCACTCTTCTTTCATGTGTATGCTATGTCCTTTCTCACTGAGGGAAAGTCAGTCTTAAAGACTAGGGGTTGAACTACTGCTGTGTTCTAGTCTTTGAGCTTTTGTTTGATCAGTTGCAGCCAGCCAAGTGAAGAAATGGGATGCAAGGCCTAAAGAGAGAAGCCTTATACTTCTTCCCTGTGGACTTCATACTTCTTATACTCCAAGGCCTCCTTGAAGAGGTCCTAGCTAAAGTGTTAAAGTAAGTAACCCATTAATAATTTACTTTCTAGATTGAATGTGCTGAAGTACCATAATGAACATTCATGCTTTATTGGTTAGGAATAAATAGATAATAAGGAGGAATATATTTTTAATGGAAACCAGAAACAGCAAGAAATTTCAATGATAAATCTCTAGTCAGGTAGGTCTTCTTATTATTTGCCACAGGTTTTCTTTCTTTTTCAACACATTAGCTGCGTGATACTGGGAAATCTTTCTGAGGCTGTTTTCACCTCTGAGAAAAGCATTTTGTAATTCATTAAATACTTCATTAATAAGAATTGGTATTAATAGTTTTGCTTCTACTATTTCCCTCTCTTCCTCTGTAAAAGATGTATACATCCTTTAAGTTCCCTTACAAATCAATGTTTGGGTTAGATGTAGCTATCTCCTACCACTAAAACCTGGTTTTCATTTGGGGCCTTCTCTAATACTTACTGTTCCTATGACAAATGTGGCTATTTAAATTTTTATAGTGGTAAAAGACATCCCTGGCAAAGGAAAGCATCTATTAGCATTATAAGAATATCAGCACTGTTATAAACTCTCATAGTCTTAAGGAATTTCTGAGGAATAATAGGATAATAGGAATGAAGTCAATGCCAAGGTTATATAGCCAATATGTGTCAGAGACAGGACTATAACCCAGATCAATTCTGCAGCCAGTAGCTAACAGTTCCTATTACCATTTTATATTCTCAAACTCTTTCCATGAGTATATGGTATCAGTATGATATTCATAGATGTTAATATGAGTAAATACTATTTACATAGCACTTAGTAGTGCTTGGTACAAAAAATAAAAATAAATATTGGTAAGCATTTGATGGATATTCATCCCTTTCACCTGCTAAAAATGAGATTGATTAATTAAAAGGTCTTTGAAGGCAGTGACATATCTTTTCTCCTTTTTTTCCCTATAATTTATATCACAGTATCAAGCTTATGAGAGACTAGTTTAACAATCATTATATGGAACTGAGGGAGAGGCCTGAGAGAGTTTATAATTGACTGAGATTTTAAACATTATTAGCAAGAACTTAGATGAAGGCACCATGTCATATTTAGTCAATTTGCAGATACAAAGTCAGAAACAGTAACATTTTGGATGGCAAATTTAAGCTTCCAAAAGACTAGAAAGTTGGACCAAATCTAAGATATGAAATGTAATAGAAATAAAGATAAAGTTAGGTACTTATATGTATAAAAACTCAACATCAAAAATATTCACTGGGAGGTTTATGACTAAAAATAATTATAACCAACATTTTTGTGGAGTTTTAAAACTTGCAAAACAAGTTCTAAATATGGATTCACTTACTTCTCCTCAGAACACAATGAGTTTGTTTTGTTTTGTTTTTTCACTCAAGTCTGAGTCTTTATGACTCTGGGGATCCATATGGTCCATGGGTTTTCCTGGCAAAAATAGTGGAGTAGTTTGCCACCTTCTACTCTAATATATTTAAATCAGCTGAGGTTAAGTATCTAAAGCTTTATTTGAACTTAGGTCTTCCTACTGATCATCTCACATTAAAATAACTGACATCTTTTCACTGGAATATTAGTGATTAACTTGCTATGGGTGTTTGGTTATTGGGGTGACTTAATGATTGGCTAATCTAACCTGTACCCTAGATTTTGCTTATGAATTGGGAGACAGAAAAAAAACTGAATAGAAACTCTTAGTTCAGTTTTCTGAGTTAAGACTTGGGTCTCTGAAGAGTCAGAATTTTTTTTTAATAAACATTGCACTTTGCAAAGTACTTTGCTTAGTCCTAGATTTAGCAATTGTTCCAGAAAAGTGAAGTAGTTTTTTATTGAGTGTAGGATATGGCCCTACAAGGGTAAGAAGCCATACAGCCTAAGAAATGAGTGTGTCAGGAAATAGTCCTGGTAAAATTTCTGAGCTTAGCCTCATGGGAAAAAGGGCAAGACAATTGTGAGACAACTCTCAACTCAAGAAGCCCTGATCTCAAGATTATTTAGAAAGGAAGCAAAATTCTTACAGAACATTCAAGTTCTTTTGAAGAGTAGCAATTACATGACTTTAGAGAAAAAAGAAAAGGAAGGGGCAGAGCTCATTTGTGGAGGACCAAATTTGTATCTTATTTTCCATGAAGCAGTTTGCTTTAGAGTAAACTGTATCAATCTAAATGCAACATTTCCTTTCAAGGGGTAATATTGTCCAACATATTATTTCCCTGGGAGGAAACATCAGCAGAGGTATAAGGCATTGTCTCCCTATCAATCTCAATTATTTATCACATTTAATGGTATTAAAGAATATAGAGATGCCCATAGACCTGTAGAAATATGGGGCTCACTGTAGGAAAGTTAATTTGTATTGATGGCAAGCTCTTGTATATCAATATGAATGTTATATGTTCTATGAGATGAAATCAAAATGATTCTGGATCATTTATTGTTGATTGTGGATAACATTTATTGCTAACTTATGAATTCCTACAGGAATTTAGGGCCTTTGCTTTTATATTTATCAAAACTTAGCTATGAGCAGAAAATCATATATTCTGATCATATATTCTGAGATGGAAATTTTCTTAGATAATTATAGATGATAAACAAGGTTAAGGAAGTTAGGTCATATCACAGTAAGAAAAATTAGGGGCAAATTCTGGTGTAACTAAGGGAAGCTTTGATAGGGGACATGATGTACCTAAGATTGAATTTCTTCTTATAAACTCAGGAACTTTGGTTTGGGATCATTTTGTTATAATATTCAGAGTTAGAATGTAAATAACAATAGGCTCAGAGAAACTGAATAAATTGCTCATGATTAAAAATCAAGGAAATGCAGGAGATAGGATTTGAATCCAAGTATCTTAACTTTAGGTCCCATTTTATTTCTCCTATATCATTTGAAAGCAAGCCATAAATGAATAAAGATTATATGTGTACTGCTTTGTCTCAAACAACAGAAGTAATAACAATGATAGGAGGTTCCAGAGACATATTAACAGATTCCTTAATATCAGGAAATGCCTAATAATTACTTTGTTGTTCAATACTTTTCCATGTGTGTTCAATTCTTTGTGATCTCACTTGGAGTTACCTTGGCAAAGATACTGAAGTTGTTTGCCATTTCCTTTTCTAGTTCATTTTATAGGTGAGAAAATTGAGGCAAACAGGGTTAAGTGACTTCCCAAGGGTCACACAACTATTAAGTATCTGAGTATGGATTTGAGGTGAGTGTTTCTAGAATCAAGGCACATCACTCTTTTCACTGTGCCTCTTACCTTCACCAAGCCTATCCAAAAATGAATGAGCTGACTGAAGAAGTAGCCCCACTTTACTGGAAACTTTTAAAAACTCTGAGTAACAAATTTACTGAGGATATTGTAATAATACTTTCTTCATCCTTATGGAAATCCCTCTGGTATTATGTAATATTAGAAATTGCAAGAGTTATTTTGCCTTAAAAATCTTCTGGAGAGATAGAGAAAAAGGAAGAAGAAATAGGAAGACAGGTTAAGAGGAGTATCACCAGAGAGAATCATGGGGAATTATAATGTAACATAAGGTAATTCATGTAATTACACTTTTTCATTTGTCTGCAAAAGGAATTGGAAAGATATGACTATGAATGATTTTTTTTAAAAAAGATTAAACATATTTTAGCAAAAGTATTTTATAGATCAGATGTTAACTTTTCCCCTTTTTATTTGAATCATGGATCTGTTTATTAGATAGTTAAAACCTATGGATACCTTCTCAAAAAATTATCTATAGAAATCATTAAAATATATGCAAAATTTCCATTGGGGATTAAGGGGTTAGTACATATTCACACACATATATTTATATGTATACATCTTTAGCAAAAAAAAAAATATATATATATATGTATATATATATATATATATCTTAATATATAAGTGAATATATGTATATGTGTATACATATATACATGTATATTTATATAGAAATTTGTGTACACATACACACAAATACACACACACAATCATGGAATCATTGGGAAACCATTTATCAGATAATTACTATGTTCCAGGCACAAGACAATATTCTGAAAGGGAAAAATACATTTCTCTTCTCAAAGAGCTAATATTCTAATAGAAAAGATACATATACTAAGTATGTACTTGATATATACAGTTTAAATGGAAACAAGGAAGATAATAATCTTAAGAGAAGGAATTAACAGCAGAAGTGCCCTTTTCTAATTCCTCTGCCCTCTGGGTATTAATTTCCTTTGTAAATTATTTGTACATATTTTACATTTATTTATTTGTGTCAATTAGTATCCCCTCCTACTTCTACACCCTTTCCTGAACAATATAAGAATATAAGCTCTTTGAAAGTGGAATATACATAAGATTATAAATTTAGAGTTTAGATAATTTAAGGTCATTGATCACAACTCTCCCATTTTACAGATAAGGAAATGGAAGTCTAGAAGAGTTATTAAGTTACTTAATACAGCTAGTATGTGTTTGGGTCAGTTTTAGAAACCTTCGATTTAATTCTGTCTGTGTATGCCCACTTAGATTAGTGTCTGGGAGAAAATAAGTATCTAATCATTACTTGCAAATAAGGCTCAATTTCAACATTTATAAAATCAGAAAGTAGAAATAACATATTTCTCAACATTTTCATGCGTTGAATTTTGCAGTCCTTCATACAATAGTAGCTGTACTATTAATAATTATTGATAGAGCAATTACAAGATGAAAAAAAATTACTTGTTATTCAGTAACACTTTTAAATGAATTTATATTTTATTAAGCACATTTACATATATTGAAAAATAATAATACATATGATTGTGAATATTAGGCATTCAAAATACATAAATTATATTTATTTATTTCTTAAAATGAGTCACACTGAATATTTTGTCAATAACAAATATGAGTTAAAATGAGTTAAATTCTTGACATATAGACTGCATGTATCCCTTGCAATAATTCCATGATTACCCAAGAGGCTTTAAAAGTTCACAGATTGAGAACCATTAGACTAAAGGCTCTCTAAGATATCTTGCATTATTAAGGTCATTGACCTTCCCTAATTCATTCCCTACTATTTAATTCACAACACTGGTATCTTAACTTTTGCATAATTTTAGAGAAGTCACAACCTATTTAAGCTTCAGTTTCTTTGTCTGTAAAATGGGTATAGAATATTAGCAATTAATACTTCATATAGCACTCTAGTGACATAGGTTGTCATGGCTCTATGAGTATGTATAGTCATAGGCTGTATGGATGTTAATGATTATTATTACAAATAAATTCTTCTAAGTAATGTTAATTTAAGATATTGGTTGGATTGGGGAAGAGGTAGAGCATGGCATAGCATTTGTTACCCTAAATTTTTTTCTGTGTCACTCTCTTCCTTCCTTTCCTCCCTTCCATCCTTCTTCCTTTTCTTTCGTTCCTCCCTCTCTCTCTTCCTTTTCCTTTCTTCCTTCTTTTCCTCCTTCCTTCCTTTTTCCCTCCTTCCTTCCCTCCTTTGTTCATTTCTTCCTTTCTTCCTTTCCCCCTTCCTTCCTTCCTTCCTTTCTTTATCCCTTCCTTCCTTCCTTCCTTCCCCCCTTCCCTCCTTGCCTCTTTCCTTCCTTCCTCTTAGCCTTCATACTTCATTTCCCCTTTCTTCCTTCCTTCTTTCCCTGCTTCCTTCCTTTCCCCCTTCCCTTCTTGCCTCCTTCCTTCCTTCCTTTCTTCCCTCCTTCCTTCCTTCCTTCCCTCCTTCCTTCCCTCCTTTCCTCCTTCCTTTCCTCTTTCCCTTCTTCCTTCCTTCCTTCCCTCCTTCTTTCCTTTTTTATCTCTTCAATTTTGCATACCTATATAAATTCTCTACCTCATTTCCTGGTACAGAGAAACCAAATAGTGATACCATACTTAGTTTATATGACACTTTACTAGGAAAGTCCCAATAGAATTACTGATTAATAATGATAGTAATAATAACAAAATAAACCAGATTTTCCCATTGTTAATCTTCCCAATCTTAAGGTATGTGAAGAACATCTTCATTTTGTTGACTAAATACCATGCTATAATCTTATGGGAAGTTGGGAAATTCATACAGCATTCAAAGATATAAATAGATTGTGATTTATATCAATAGGGCTAAAATCCAAATCAATTAGGAAAATAGCTTCTTGAATATAGGACACTGAACCAATAATGGTTCATTAAATCTACTTGCTTGAATAGAATGAGATAGTGAGTGTATTTCATTCCATAGAAGATAAAAAACTGGTTTCATTTTCATGATAGCTATATCCTATTTGTTCAAGTTCTTCTAATACATACTGCTTTGCTGGATGGTGTAGTGGATAAAATGTTGGTCCTAGAATCAGGAAAATGAGTTCAAATTCAATATTAGACATATACTATGTGACGTTATACAAATTACTTATCATCTCTCTGCCTAAGTTTACTCAACTGCAAAATGGGGAGTAATAATAATATTGATCTCCCAAAGTGGTTTTGTCAAAAGGCATAGTATGTCTAAATTTCAGAACATAGTATTTTGTTCATAATAGACATTATATAAACAGTAACTTTGACCATTTTCATTATCATTAATATCATTACTGCCTGTGTGAGTGTAGAGGCAGGCATTAAATCTTTAGTAATAAAAACAATTATCTAGGATTATAAATTTTAGAACACTTGTCAACCTTTGTTACTAGAAGAGGAATTTTCCATGTGAAGAGTTAGCTAAAGTGACGAATTCATAATTCTGAGCCATATAACAATATCACCATCATACCACCACCACCAACAAAAACCACAATAAAAAACTAAAGTTACTTTACAAATTGTTATTGATGTTAAAAATTGAAACTGATTTAATTGCAGAATATGAATATTAAGGAAATCTCTCTAAAAATGTATTCTTGTATAAATTCTATACCTTAATTCCTGTAGAAAGAGAGCAAATAGTGACATTATACTTAGATTATAGGATACTTTTCAGGGAAAGTTCCAGTAGACTTACTAATTAAGAACAAACAAAACAAACCTCAAAATTCATTATTTACAATTTAAAATATATATATATATATATATATATATATATATATATATATATATATATATATATATATATATAGAGAGAGAGAGAGAGAGAGAGAGAGAGAGAGAGAGAGAGAGAGAAATAAAACATGTCTAACGTCTCAAGGAACAATTATTTTACATAAATAAGACATGAGAATTATTAGGAGGCGATAACAGTTTCTGACTAAGATAGAAGTGATGGCTCCATAGAGAAGAGAGTATGACCAGAGGAGAACTAGAGATCATTATTGATCACAAAATAGAAGATTTTGATTACATCAAACTGAAAAGTTTCTGTACAAACAAAAGTAATGCAAACAAGATTAAAAGGGAAGTAACAAATTGGGAAAATATTTTTACAGTTAAAGGTTCTGATAAAGGCCTCATTTACAAAATATATGGAGAACTGACCCTAATTTATAAGAAATCAAACAATTCTTCAATTGATAAATGGTGAAAGGATATGAACAGACAATTCTCAGATGATGAAATTGAAACTATATCCACTCATATGAAAGAGTGTTCCAAATCACTACTGATCAGAGAAATGCAAATTAAGAAAACTCTGAGAAACTACTATACACTTGTCAGATTGGCTAAGATGACAGGAATAAATAATGATGAATGTTGGAGGGAATGTGGGAAAACTGGGACACTAATGTATTGTTCGTGGAGCTGTGAAAGAATGTGTTCATTCTGGAGAGCAATTTGGAACTATGCCCAAAAAGTTTAAAACTGTGCATACCCTTTGATCCAGCAGTGCTACTACTGGGCTTATATCCCAAAGAAATACTAAGGAGGGGAAAGGGACCTGTATGTGCCAAAATGTTTGTGGCAGCTCTTTTTGTAGTGGCTAGAAACTGGAAAATGAATGGATGTCTATCAATTGGAGAATGGTTGGGTAAATTATGGTATATGAATGTTATGAAATATTATTGCTCTATAAGAAATGACCAGCATGATGAATACAGAGAGGTTTGGAGAGACTTTCATGAACTGATATTGAATGAAATGAGCAGAACCAGAAAATCACTATACACTTCAACAACAATACTGTATGAAGATGTATTCTGATGGAAGTGGAAATCTTCAACATAAAGAAGATCCACCTCACTTCCAGTTGATCAATGATGGACAGAAACAAATACACCCAAAGAAGGAACACTGGGAATTGAATGTATAGTGTTAGCATTACTGTCTTTCTACCCAGGTTACTTATACCTTCGGAAACCAATTCTTAATGTGCAAAAAGAAAATTGGATTTACACTCATATATTGTATCTAGGTTATACTGTAACACATGTAAAATGTATGGTATTGCCTGTCATGTAGCAGAGGGAGTAGAGGGAGAGAGGGAGGGGAAAATTTGGAAAAATGAATGCAAGGGATAATGTTATTAAAAAAATACTCATGAATAGGTACTGCCAAAATTATAATTATAAAATTAATAAAAAAAAAAAACCTTTAAAATAGAGAAGAGAGTATGGAATAAGAGACTGAAAGATGGACTTCATAATTAAAATTTACAATTGGTCATCCAATGATTTCAGACATACGTTCATACCAGATAAAACGATGGAAATGAGAAAGAGAAGAATATATAGAACTAGCTATGTTGAAGACAGCTAGGTGACACAGTGGAGAGAAAGCCAGCATTAGAGGCAACAGGACATAAGTTTCAATACAGCCACAGATGACAGACATTTAACTGCTGTTAGTTACCTAACCTTATTTGTGTCAATTGCTTAATTGTAAAATGTGCTGGGGAAAGTATTAGAAAATTTCTCCATTATCTTCATTAAGAAAAATTCAAATGGGTGGAGCCAAGATGGCGGAGAAGATACACACTACTCTGTGAACGTCCTTACTCCCTCACAACCAATTAGATAAATCAGCCTCAGAAATAGCTAAGTTTAGCATCTTTTTCCATGGAAGAAGATGGTCATTCAATGAAACAGAGGAATTCTATGTGTTTCTAAGAAAAAAACCAGACTTAAACAAAAAATTTGATCTACATCCACAAGCCTGAAGAGAAACAGAAAAAGGTACACAGAACCCTTGAGAACTTTCAACTTTATTTTGGGTATATAAAAAGTACTCATGGATAATTTGATTTTACTGATATAAAAGAAAAAAGAGGGGTGTAGTAAAGGGAAGGAGGTCGTTTCAAAAAAAGGGGAAAGAATGATAAAATGAGGGAAACTACATCCCAGGAAGAAGCATAGAAAATGCACCATATCTGAGGGAATTTAGTAAGGGGGAGAATCATTGTGTGAATCTTACTCTCATCAGAAGAGGCTCAAAGAGTAAATAATTGACATATTTGTTTTTCAGAGAATTCTCTCTCACCTCATTAAAAGGGGGGAGAGGAAAAGGGAAAAGGAAAAGGAGAATAAGTGAAGGGACTTGGAGGGAGGGGGGGAGGGATACTAAAAAAAGGGAGGGCTGCACGTCACAAGGGGGTCTATAAATTAAATATTGGGAAAGGGGATAAGGGGGTCAAGGGAAAAAGCATAATATGGGGATAATATGATGGTAGGAAATACAGAATTAGTAATTTTAACTGTAAATTTGAATGGGATGAACGATCCCATCAAATGGAGACGGATAGCAGATTGGATCAAAAATCAGAACCCTACAATATGTTGTCTGCAGGAAACACACTTAAAGCAGGGAGATACATACAGAGTAAAGGTAAAAGGTTGGAGCAGAATCTATTATGCTTCAGGTAAAGCCAAAAAAGCAGGGGTATCTATCCTTATCTCAGATCAAGCAAAAGCAGAAGTTGATCTAATTAAAAGAGATAAGGAAGGAAACTATATCCTGCTGAAAGGTAGCACAAATAATGAAGCCATATCAATACTAAACATATATGCACCCAGTGGTATAGCATCTAACTTTCTAAAGGAAAAGTTAAGAGAACTGCAAGAAGAAATAGACAGTAAAACTATAATAGTGGGAGATCTCAACATTGCACTCTCAGAATTAGACAAATCAAACCACAAAACAAATAAGAAAGAAATTAAAAAAGTAAATAGAACATTAGAAAAACTAGATATGATATACCTTTGGAGAAAACTGAATGGCAATAGAAAGGAATATACTTTCTTCTCAGCAGTTCATGGGTCCTATACAAAAATTGACCATATATTAGGACATAAAGATCTCAAAATTAAATGTAGGAAGGCAGAAATAATAAATGCCTTCTTCTCAGATCACAATGCCATAAAAGCTACATTCACTAAAAAGTCAGGGGTAAATAGACCAAAAAGTAATTGGAAACTGAATAATCTCATCTTAAAGAATGACTGGGTGAAACAGCAAATTATAGAAACAATTAATAATTTCACCGAAGATAATGACAATGATGAGACATCATACCAAAATCTGTGGGATGCAGCTAAAGCAGTAATAAGAGGAATTTCTTTAGAGGCTTATTTGAAGAAAATAGAGAAAGAGAAGATTAACAAATTGGGACTGCAACTTAAAAGGCAAGAAAAAGACCAAATTAAAAACCCCCAACCAAAAATTAAACTTGAAATACAAAAATTAATAGGAGAAATCAATAATATTGAAAGTAAAAAATCTATTGAATTAATAAATAAAACCAAGAGTTGGTTTTATGAAAAAGCCAATAAAATAGATAAACCTTTGGTAAATCTGATCAGAAAAAAAAAAGAGGAAAATCAAATTGTTAGTCTTACAAATGAAAAGGGGGATCTTTCCACCAATGAAGAAGAAATTAGAGAAATAATAAGGAGTTACTTTGCCCAACTTTATGCCAATAAATTTGATAACTTTAGTGAAATGGATGACTTCCTCCAAAAATATAGACTTCCTAGATTAACAGAGGAGGAGATAAATTGCTTAAATAGTCCCATTTCAGAAAAAAGAAATAGAATAAGCTATTAATCAAATCCTCAGGAAAAAATCCCCAGGACCAGATGGATTCACATGTGAATTCTACCAAACATTTAACGAACAAATAGCCCCAATGTTATATAAATTATTTGAAAAAATAGGGGATGAAGGAGTCCTACCAAACTCCTTTTATGACACAGACATGGTACTGATACCTAAACCAGGTCGATCGAAAACTGAGAAAGAAAATTATAGACCAATCTCCTTAATGAATATTGATGCTAAAATCTTAAATAAGATATTAGCAAAAAGACTTCAGAAAAACATCTCCAGGATAATACACTATGATCAAGTAGGATTTATTCCAGGAATGCAGGGCTGGTTCAATATTAGGAAAACTATTAATATAATTGACCATATTAATAATCAAATTTACAAGAACCATATGATCATCTCAATAGATGCAGAAAAAGCATTTGACAAAATCTAACATCCATTCCTACTAAAAACTCTTGAGAGTATAGGAATAAATGGACTATTCCTTAGAATAATCAGGAGCATATATTTAAGACCTTCAGTAAGCATAATATGCAATAGAAATAAACTGCAACCTTTCCCAGTAAGATCAGGAGTGAAACAAGGTTGCCCACTATCACCATTACTATTCAATATAGTACTAGAAACGCTAGCCTCGGCAATAAGAGCCGAGAAAGAGATTCAAGGAATTAGAGTAGGAAATGAAGAAATCAAACTATCACTCTTTGCAGATGACATGATGGTATATTTAGAGAACCCCAAAGACTCTGCTAAAAAGCTATTAGAAATAATTCAAAATTTCAGCAAAGTGGCAGGATACAAAATAAATCCACATAAATCCTCAGCATTTTTATATATCACTAACAAAATGCAACAGCAAGAGATACAATGAGAAATTCCATTCCAAACAAATGTTGAGAGTATAAAGTATTTAGGAATCCATCTACCAAAGAAAAGTCAGGCATTATATGAGAAAAATTACAAAACACTTGCCACAAAAATAAAGTCAGATTTAAATAATTGGAAAGACATTCAGTGCTCTTGGATAGGCCGAGCGAATATAATAAAGATGGCAATACTCCCCAAAGTAATCTATTTATTTAGTGCTATACCAATCAGACTCCCAAGAAACTATTTCAATGACCTAGAAAAAATAAGAACAAAATTCATATGGAAGAATAAAAGATCGAGAATTGCAAGGGAACTAATGAAAAAAAAAAAAAAAAAACTCAGAGGAAGGTAGTCTAAGTGTACCTGTATTATATAGCAGCAGTCACCAAAACCATTTGGTACTGGCTAAGAAATAGAATGGTAGATCAGTGTAACAGATTAGATACAAAGGACAAGAAAGGGTACAACTATAGCAATATAATCTTTGACAAACCCAAAGATACCAACATTAGGGACAAAAATTCATTATTCAGAAAAAACTGTTGGGAAAACTGGAAATTAGTATGGCAGAAATTAGATATGGATCCACACTTAACACCATATACCAAGATAAGATCAAAATGGGTCCATGATTTAGGCATAAAGAGTGAGATCATAAATAGATTAGAGGAACAGAGGATAGTCTACCTCTCAGACCTGTGGAGGAGGAAGGAATTTATGACCAATGGAGAACTAGAGATCATTATTGATCACAAAATAGAAGATTTTGATTACATCAAACTAAAAAGTTTCTGTACAAACAATACTAATGCAAACAAGATTAGAAGGGAAGTAACAAATTGGGAAAATATTTTTAAAAGCAAAGGTTCTGACAAATGTCTCATTTCCAAAATATATAGAGAACTGACCCTAATTTATAAGAAACCGAACCATTCTCCAATTGATAAATGGTCAAAGGATATAAACAGACAATTCTCAGATGAAGAAATTGAAACTATATCCACTCATATGAAAGAGTGTTCCAAATCACTACTGATCAGAGAAATGCAAATTAAGACAACTCTGAGATACCACTACACACCTGTCAGATTGGCTAAGATGACAGGAACAAATGATGATGAATGTTGGAGGGGATGTGGGAAAACTTGGACACTAATACATTGCTGGTGGAGTTGTGAAAGAATCCAGCCATTCTGGAGAGCAATGTGGAACTATACCTAAAATGTTATCAAACTGTGCATACCCTTTGACCCAGAATTGCTGCTATTGGGCTTATATCCCAAAGAAATATTAAAGAGCGGAAAGAGACCTATATGTGCCAAAATGTTTGTGGCAGCTCTGTTTGTTGTAGCTAGAAACTGGAAGATGAATGGATGTCCATCAGTTGGAGAATGGTTGGGTAAATTATGGTATATGAAGGTTATGGAATATTATTGCTCTGTAAAAAATGAGCAGCAGGAGGAATACAGAGAGACCTGGAGAGACTTACATCAACTGATGCTGAATGAAATGAGCAGAACCAGAAGATCACTGTACACTTCAACAACAACACTGTATGTGGATGTATTCTGATGGAAGTGGAAATCTTCAACATAAAGAAGAGCCAACTCACTTCCAGTTGATCAATGATGGACAGAGGTAGCTACACCCAGAGAAGAAACAATGGGAAGTGAATGTAAATTGTTACCACTAATATCTGTCTGCCCAGGTTACATGTACCTTCGGGACTGCCTGTCGTTGGGGGGAGGGAGGACAGGGAAGGGGAGGGGATTATTTGGAAAAATGAATACAAGGGATAATATTATAAAAAAATAATAAAAAATAGATAAGGTAATAGATAAAGCTCTTTGCAAACTTTAAAAAAAAATTCAAATGAGCTCAAGAAGAATTTAATTCTTTTCAATTCAATTGGAAAAAATAATAAAAACTATATTGAAACTCTAGGGATTTTTGCTTTTGGTTTTTGGTTTAATAGGATGAATTCAACTGGCAAACTAATTATACCCTACTTAAAACAATCATGAATAAACATATATTACTGAATCATTTGACAGAGTATAAAAGTATTTCGTACCTATTTAAAGCAATAAATGAGTTATAAACCAAAGGCAGAAAGATAGAGCTGTAAAAGAAAATTCCTAATGATAAATTTAAGAGAGATAGTAAAGATTCTTTTGGAGGGAGAGAGGCTTTGGAAGAGTACACAAACATCTTGCTGGTAATTGGAGTAGAAAATTTCAAAGTCATCATATGGGAGCAGCAATAACAATTATGAAGAAAGTACAAACAGAAGAGTATCCAAATTATGGATTCCCTTGATAAGCAATTGAAAGCAGTGGTTGAAATCTTAAGGAGATATAAGGAGGCAAGGTATCATAAAAAGCAAATGGAATAATTTAACAACATTCAGAAATTATCACAGAAGACTGAGATGTTAAAAAAAAAAAATCCAAACAAACAAACAAAAAACAGGGATTAAAAACCCCTAAAGAAAACAAAACAAAACAAAACAAAAAAAAAAAAAATGTGAGAAATTTCTAGTTATCTCTATGATCTCAAAAAGTCATATAAAAAAGTTGGATGAAATGATAAACCAAAACCTTGCATACTTAAAATTAATCAATAATAGAACAGATATTTCAAAGTAAGAAAGCAACTAAAACTAATTTCTCGGCAAAATTGAAAAGTACAAAGTGAGGCAGATAAAATTTATAATATTGGTACAAACTTGTTAGGTTGTTACTAAGTACTAATGAGATAATGAGATGTTAGGTTCTTACTAAGTGCTAAGTTGGTACTTAACAATTCTCTAGTTCACACCTTTTGGTTCAGGCCTTTAAGGGGAGTTTACCCCTTTGAACGTCTAAGGAGTTTACATATGAAAAGGAGTTTACACAACCTTTAAAAGGAGCAAGTTCATTGGTTGAAGTAATTTTCCCACAACCCCTTGAGTTCTCACTCGCCCATTCTCTGGGAGGATAAAAGAAGACATTGAGCAAG
Source organism: Sminthopsis crassicaudata (assembly GCF_048593235.1). Taxonomy (NCBI): domain Eukaryota; kingdom Metazoa; phylum Chordata; class Mammalia; order Dasyuromorphia; family Dasyuridae; genus Sminthopsis; species Sminthopsis crassicaudata. The sequence continues at coordinate 559,358,228 of NC_133617.1, read as the reverse complement.
GAGGAGGAGTCTACTCTAGGTCAGAGTTGGGATTGCTCTCTACAGGAAGAAGAGTCTGGCTGGGAGATTGAGTTGAGACAGAAGATCTCCTCCCAGAGAGTGATTGGCAGTTTCTGGAAACAACAGAACATTATACAAACTCTTCACAGTGGTACATTAATTATTAACAAGGCGCTATAAGTTTCATTTGAGAGAGAAGGAATCATATATCTACTATCAAAAATAGAGAAAACATGAAGTCTCCAGCTATAAGCAAATTAGTACTTTGTACAAAGCATTTCAAACTTGTATCAATTAAAATAATCTATAAATATATATAGGAAAGAATAAATAGACTGAGAAGCTGTAATGTTCTTCTCTAAATTATAATGTTCACTGGGAATAGGTTTCTTGGGGAGGTTCTGGAAGCAGCCTTAGCTTCAGTTCAGAGTAAAAATCACTTCAAATGCAGTCAGAAGTTAAAGTGCAAATCTTTTATTGTTTCCTTTTAATTCTTGTCTCTTTTCCTTGGGTCTGGTTAGCTTTCTTAGAGGCCTATCTCTCTCCTTGGTTCCAAGAGCTCTTGCTGCTAGTTCTTTGTCTCTTCCAGCTTTAGCCTCTCATCCTCCAAATCTCCAGTCAGCACAAAGTTGTAATATGGAATAAATCTGACTCTACCTCTGAAAGAATAGGCTTGTGGGTTTCTGTGGGCTTGTGGGAGCTCCTCCTTATATATGCTCTCTTAAAGGTGTGAACTGTAATAAGTACTAAGTTCATAATCACTGTCTCTATCAATTCCAGTGATTTGGCACTTTGTAAGAATTCTAACATCTCCTGCTTTCTTTTGATTTAGAACATGGGTGGTCATGATTTATGTTATGAGATTTTAGAGAAAAGTTCGGATTCACTCCTCTAAATGATGTTCTTGAACACAATCAATTATAAAAGTAAGATTTAATTATACAATACATGGAATAGATTGCTTACAATAACAACTAATACAGCAAATAACACATAAAACAGCAGAGAATAATGAGAATTATGATTAAAATAGCAGAAAAGGATAGAGAATACATCACCAATTCGGAGGAGCACCAACACTAGATTTCAAATGGCTGGGAAGTCCCAATTCAACAGCCTCTAGTTTTTGAATGGAGAAAAGGGTTCCAGACAGATTGTCATCTTCATGGGTGAGACTTCGAATAGAGAATGCTTTAGGGGTTGGGACAAAGAAGGCTTTGTGCCAAATTGTACATATTATATAAGACAGGGAAGTACCAGATGTGTTTTAAGGATATAACTTAAATAATTTTGTTATCAGGTAGGGGAACCAGCCTGCCCTGACATCCACCATATTCCAAGGAGTGGCTACTTCCTGGAATTGTCAAAGTGAAGCTAAACACCTGTGTGGCTTGTTCCCAAACTCATAGGGTTAAAGAAAGGTTAAGTTCCTATGAAGAAAGTTATATCTTACTTTAATTGGGTTCACATGGTCCAAATGGAGATCAGGTTCACATGTAGAGAGTCACATTCATTTTTTCCACTGACCCGGTGAGGCAGGGTTGGGGGGGGAGCCCCGAGGGACTCTCGCTTCTGGCGCCAAGCCCCCCGCTGCATGGCACGCCTGGGGACAGTGTCAGGTGGGGAGTTTGACTGGGGCGGTACACCTGTCAAACCGTAACGTAGGTGTCTTAAGGCGAGCTCAGGGAGGACAGAAACCTCCCGTGGAGCAGAAGGGCAAAAGCTCGCTTGATCTTGATTTTCAGTATGAATACAGACCGTGAAAGCGGGGCCTCACGATCCTTCTGAGCTTTGGGGTTTTAAGCAGGAGGTGTCAGAAAAGTTAGCACAGGGATAACTGGCTTGTGGCGGCCAGTTCATGAGAAACACAAGAGAACGTTACTAAGGGAATTTATGGGAAACATAAGAAACATAAGAGGACATGACTGGGAGGGGATGCAATTAGATATTTTTCATTTTAGGATGCATATAATGCATATAAATATAAGGATAACAAGAAAGTGGATAACAATAATATGAGAATAGCTAAACTATTAAAATATAAAGTAGCACCTTTAGATTTGAACAAAAAATCATACCAATGGTGATTAATATCAGAAGTAGCTAAATGTAAGGCCTAGAGAAACTGTCCTATCACTATATGAGTCTGAATTTGACGTTCATTCAAGGCACGCTGATTAAACTGTAATAGTCGCTTTAGGACATGAGATTGATCTAGAATATGAATTAAAGATTGTAAAGACAAGGAAATATGAGAAAGAGGCAACAATTTGGGTACCCAAGTAAAATTCTGTATCACATCAATGTCAGGGGAAAAATAGAAAACATCACCCTGCCAATGTAAGAAGGAAACATTAATTAAACAGCCAGAATAAGGAGGAGTTTGAGAAACAGAAGCTAATTCAGTTGCATTATTAGATACAATACATATATGTTATGCAGAAACTTCATATAGCATAGAAAAATTATTTAAAGGATACAGAGTTAGATCACAAAGATTAGAAGAATATGGAAGAAGGAAGGGCTCCATCTGCCAGGTCATCATCCCACATATTCTATCCTTACACAGTCAGCTAAGGTATAAGTTAAGTTATTATGATCTACATAGTTACTTTGTATGTTAGACAATGCAAAATAAGCATGTAGTATAAAAGGAATAATATGAAATTGACACATAACAGTCTAAACATGCACTTGGTAATATACAATAGTTCCCGTGCACCAATAAGGAGTACACTGTGCATTTTCAGGCTTAAGCTTTTCCCACATATCAATAAGTTGAGGGAATATTTGATCCTATTAAATAATTTACTAACATTGGTATCAAAATGTAAATTAGCCATTATATTGTCATTAAAGACATGTAAAATTGGCCTTGATATTTTAAAGTATTTTGGTGTGGTAGGATCGTTGTGGGTAACCATTGTGCATTAACAGTTAAAGCTTGAGATATAATTTGTCCTGCACTGTGCAGTCTGCTGGCCAGGGTCTCAAAATCTATGGAATTAACTATACCCAAACCAGTTCCTGCCCCACCAAGCAAGGTATCATACCAAGCCCTTCTTCTTCTGTTGCATAAAAACACAGGAGGAAAAGTGACATTATAATGGAATACTATTTTGTGCTGTGAAATAGAAGTATTGGTACAAGTTTTAGGAACTCTTATGATTGATGGAGGATGTTTTGTAGGAAGGGGAGGTGTCAATAATAGATATTTTATCTAATAATCATGATTAACTATTGGAGTAGCATTAGAGCAAAAAGAGGGGTGTAAGGGAGAATGATGACACAACATGAAATGTTAACCAGTGAAGAGATAGTGAGGCTTCAATACCGCTATCAAGATTTTACATGCACAGTTCATCAGTTGCTTTTCAATGTTTGTCTCAGCTTGTTCTCTGCATTCAGTTGGGAAGTCCACACCCTCGGAGTGTCCACCGGTTCTTTAATTCTGGTATGCTAAATCCACCCTCTTTTCTGTGTAGCACTGCTGTATCTGATGTCAAGAGGATCTGGAACGATCCTTTCCAGCTCAAGATTGGCTTGTCCTCCTTCCATGTCCGAACCAAGACCCCTCCAAGCTAGAACTCATGCACTGTTGAAATCCTAAGGGAGGAATCTGAGCAATAAGCCTGTTTAGTTGTAAAGTTTTCAGATATTACAGGAAAGATATAACGTGTTTCCTTAAAAACAAATCCTTGGTTTCAAATATTGGATCCAAGGAAGAATTTTGAATCCCTTTTGGATAAGGGTGACCATACAATGATTCATAAAATGACAATCCCACATCTCTTCAGGGTTTTGTTCTAATTTTTAATAAGGCAAGAGGAAGGCACTTGGTCCAGGGCAATTGTGTCTCAGCCAATTCAGTCAGTTGCTGTTTAATTTCCTTATCCATCCTTTCCACTTTACATGATGAAGGCAGATGCTATGGGGTGTGTAAGTCTCATCATATTTCCAGAGCTTGGGCCACAGATTGGAGGATCTTAGCTGAGAAACAGGTGTCTTGGTCTGAATCTATCTGCTCCACCATCCCATACCCTGGAATGATATGCTCAAGGAGTATTTTTACCACTGCTGAGGCTGTTGCCCAGGCAAGGGGAATGGCCTCCACCCATGATGTCAGATGGTCCACTACGACCAAAAAGTATTTGAGATGCCCCACTGATGGCAGCTCAGTAAAGTCCACCTGTATGCTTTGGAAAGGCCTGATATCAGGAGGCCTTCTTCCTTTTTGGACTTGTCATTGGGCCGTTATATTCATCGTCTGACAAACAGGACACCCGCTGACTAGTTGCCTGCTATTGTGTACAAGCCAGGGCCACCAACTTAGTCAGCGCCACATCATACAGGTCTTGGACACCCCAATGACTGCCCTGATATAAATGTTGGAGAACATGTCTCATACCTGCTGTAGTAAGTGCCTTTCTCCCATCAGGGAGGAGCCAGTGCCCCTCTTTATCCTCCTGAGGGCCAAGGCTTTGGATTTCCTGCTTCTCTTCTGGGGTAAGGGAAGGTGGAGGCATTTGAAGCAGAAATTCCAGAATTAGCACCATCATCTCCTCTGTACTTACAGATTCCTCTTCTCCAGGCTGTTTCGCCTCCTCATCTGCAAAGCAGTTTCTCCTTATCTCAAATGAATCTCCTCTTTGGTGCCGCTGCACATGAATCTGCAATGTTCTTAGGTACCATAAGATTAGTCAACATTTTTGTGACCAATACTCTGTGTGCCAATCCCTTACCTTTATTGTTTCCATTCTTTCCCTCAAGTAATTTATAGGATCCAATTTCTTTTTCCCTTCACTTATACAATGACCTAAATATTTTACCTCACATTTCACAAATTGCATTGTCTTGAGAAATGCTCAGTCCCTGTACTGCTAAATAATTTAACAAACTGATAGTGACTTGGACAAGGTCACTCTTTTTTTCGTCCTGTCACAAGAAGATCATCTAAATTTTGTAAGACTTTTAACAATAAAAAATTTATCCCAGAATATTCACACAATTCTTAAATACCCAAGTAGATGTTCCATTATATCAATCATTTTGCTTTTTTTTTTTTTTTAATACCCAATACACAGAAAAATCCCAAACTACATTTTGTCCATAACAAAAACATTTTCAAAAGGACAAAGGCAAAAACTATTATCCTTGGAGTCCTTCTAAATAATTGACATCAATACAGTTAATTAAAACTTCCTATCTTCACATAAAAGAATCTGAAAAGTTCTTAAAAACATCAATTAAGTTTTTTTTAAATAACCCTTTCTGATCATATTCTTTAAACACAAACCCATTATTTTAGAAACAACTGTTCACTCAATTAACATCTTGTATGAGCAACATGACCCTTTAACCTCCCTGACTTCTCAAGGAGGTTAGAACCCCCCAAAAGAAGGTGATCACGCCTACCCTGACTGCTCAAAAAAGGAGTGAAAACACCATAAAAAGGAGGTGGTCACACCCTCCCTGACTTCTCAGGAAGGGAGATGAAAACACCAAAGGATAATGGGAAATCAAATCAGATTAGCAGGTTTCTGAAGGGGCTTATTCTTAAAACTGGCATATATAAATCCATCAATATGGGAGGAATTATACATAATTACATAAATTACATAAGCACATAGTAACATAACATAGGATAGTAATGATATAACACATAACGTGAATCAACATGAGGAATTATACATGTCCATAAGTCCTAGAAACAGTCCAAAATGAATCTATTTTCCATTAGTTCATGTGCCAGGAATCCAATAATTCCTGCAAGCTTTGAAGTCCTGCAATAGTCTCATCAACAATTTTTCATTTCAAGGAATCCAATGATTCTTGCTGGTTTGCAAGTCTTATCTTGTGTTAGGGAATCCAATGATTCCTGCAGATTTCGTTCTTATGTCTTCTCCTTTGTTTCCAGATTTTTCTCTTTTTTCTGTCTTTCCAGGTGCTCATTTCCACCCATCTGTTTCCTTCTCCATCTGTAGGAATACAAGCAAATCCTTTCTCCCAATCAGTTAACCTATTTAATTCCCTTCTATTTACCACTTTTGGGATTTCTCCTCATCACCTGGCAATTACATTGGAGCTGCTCCCACTAGACATTGCCCTTCTGTTGGTTTAAAAAGCCTGTATTCTCCCCAATAGTAATCCCTTTCTGCTATATGATTGCTTTTCAGTGTACTGATCACATCAGAATCCTGACCTTCTAAAGACTCACTGAGTGTGAACTCAGCTGCCATAATGTCCCATCTGTATTTTGTATTATATCTTGAGGCTGAGCCCTGCCTCTCATTTCCCTGAGTCAATCTGCATTCTGAGACCCAGTGGAAGCCCTTGTGGCATTTTGTATATGGGGTTTTAAGTCTTCTCTCACCCTGTCCTCTCACTATATCTCTATAGCTACATTGGGCTCTCAGATGTTCAACTTTTCCACACTGAAAACATCCATAGGTTTCTCTATAAGTCCCTTGACAAGAGGTACCCTGTCTTCCCATGTTCATCATAGTATAATAAGCATTTGTGCCCACTGTGGCACAGTGTCGTATGATCTCTTCTAAAGGAGTATCTTTGTGTCGTCTCCATCTTCTGCAAACCTTATTAGCATTTTCCTTAGCCAGTTGTCTAATCATTATTTCTGTATCTGCATTTTCTCCAATGCTTCTTGTGACAGCTGTTTGCAAACATCCCACAAAATCTTCAAAGGGTTCATTGGGGCCTTGCTTTATTTTTATGAAGGCTTCCCATCCATCTTTCCCCAGAAGGGTACCCCAAGCTTTTATAGCAGCAGTAGCACTTTGTTCATATACACCTATAGAGTAATTAATGTGTGCTGAATTCTCTCCATACTGACATTCACCTGCTAGTTGGTCAAAAGTGATTTTTATATTAACTCCATTTTGCTTATTGCATTGGGCTTGGATCCTACATAATTCATGATACTCTGAAAGCCACAACAAGTTTTGTCCAGGTTCTAAATATATCCTTGCTATGGATTTCCAATCACAAGGGGTTTAAGATTTCATAAGCCAAATTATCTATTAAGAACTTAACATAAAATTATCTATTAACATCTTAACATAAAACAATGTAGCCCCATAAAGAGTACAACCTTTTTTCAAATCCTTGATTTTTTCCAAATCAAAAGGATTGTATCTTCTCCCTTTTTGACCTGAAGAGTCAAGCTCTTCAATCACAAGGTATGCATTTATTTTTAAATCAGATACATCCTGTCCTTCTCTTTTACCCTTAACCAATGCCTTTGGTAATCTTGTCATAGACTGCTTCCATAGATGGTGCTGATTGTGTCACTGCTTCTCCCCTCCTCCTTCTTTCTCCACCCATGAAGGGTTAACTGAGGGAAGTAGGTCAGGGGATGGGAATTGCTCCTGATGTGAAGTGCCACACTCAGAATTGTACTTAACTCCATTCTTATCTGATTCTTCCTCCTTTTCACCTAGTTTATTTGGATCCTCCCCCTCCTGCTCTTTCCTCTTTTTCCTTATTCTAGTATTTATATGCTTTCCTAAAGCCAGTTGTACTAAGTTATACATATAAAGTGTATCTTTGGAAATCGAGTCAGGTCCATTTTCATTGTAGAATTGACATAGTTGCTCTCCTACTAATTTCCACTCCTCTAGATCCAATTCTTTTTCCTTAGAGAACTGAGGAGATGAGTACTGTACATTTTCTAAAAGTTCAGTGCTCTGCTCCCAAATTGCAATCAAACCTTGGCTTTTCATAAGTCTGACAATCTCTCTACATATTTTCCCTAAATTAAAAAAGAAGGCTATTTTAGCTGAAGTATAATTTTAGCTCTTTAACAAAGTTTCTTTGTCTATTTTTGTACTCACCCTAATATCTGGGTCAAGCAGACTTTTCTACTGAAATCAGGCTCAGAGGCTCTTCCACTGATATCAGGATCAGAGGCTTTTCCACTGAAATCAGGATCATGTCAGAGAAATGCAAATTAAGACAACTTTGAGATACCACTACACACCTGTCAGATTGGCTAAGATGACAGGAAAAGAAAATGATGAATGTTGGAGGGCATGTGGGAAAACTGGGACACTGATACATGTTGGTGGAGTTGTGAAAGAATCCAGCCATTCTGGAGAGCAATTTGGAACCATGCCCCAAAAGTTGTCAAACTGTGCATACCCTTTGACCCAGCATTGCTGTTATTGGAATTATATCCCAAAGAAATACTAAAGAGTGGAAAGGGAACTGTATGTGCCAAAATGTTTGTGGCAGCTCTTTTTGTTGTATCTAGAAACTGGAAGTTGAATGGATGTCCATCAATTGGAAACTGGTTGGGTAAATTATGGTATATGAATGTTATGGAATATTATTGCTCTATAAGAAATGACCAGCAAAATGAATACAGAGAGGTTTGGAGAGACTTGCATGAACTGATATTGAATGAAATGAGCAGAACCAGAAAATCACTATACACTTCAATAACAATACTGTATGAAGATATATTCTGATGGAAGTGGATATTTTCAACATAAAGAAGATCCAACTCACTTCCAGTTGATCAATGATGGACAGAAACAACTACACCCAGAGAAGGAACACTGGGAATTGAATGTATAGTGTTAGCATTACCGTCTTTCTACCCAGGTTACTTATACCTTTGGAACCCAATTCTTTTTTTTTTTTTTTATTCATTTTTCCAAATTATCCCCTCCCTCCCTCCACTCCCTCCCACCGATGGCAGGTAATCCCATACATTTTACATGTGTTACAATATAACCTAGATACAATATATGTGTGTAAATACAATTTTCTTGTTGCACATTAATTATTAGCTACCGAAGGTATAAGTAACCTGGGTAGATAGACAGTAGTACTAACAATTTACATTTGCTTCCCAGTGTTCCTTCTCTGGGTGTAGTTATTTCTGTCCATCATTGATCAACTGGAAGTGAGTTGAATCTTCTTTATGTTGAAGATTTCCACTTCCATCAGAATACATCCTCATACAATATTGTTGTTGAAGTGTATAGTGATCTTCTGGTTCTGCTCATTTCACTCAGCATCAGTTGATGTAAGTCTCTCCAAGCCTCTCTGTATTCCTCCTGCTGGTCATTTCTTACAGAGCAATAATATTCCATAACCTTCATATACCACAATTTACCCAACCATTCTCCAATTGATGGACATCCATTCAACTTCCAGTTTCTAGCTACAACAAAAAGAGCTGCCACAAACATTTTGGCACATACAGGTCCCTTTCTACTCTTTAGTATTTCTTTGGGATGTAATCCCAATAACAGCAATGCTGGATCAAAGGGTATGCACAGTTTGATAACATTTTAGGCATAGTTCCAAATTGCTCTCCAGAATGGCTGGATTCTTTCACAACTCCACCAACAATGTATCAACGTCCTGGTTTTCCCACATCCCCTCCAACATTCATCATTATTTGTTCCTGTCATCTTAGCCAATCTGACAGGTGTGTAGTGGTATCTCAGAGTTGTCTTAATTTGCATTTCTCTGATCAGTAGTGATTTGGAACACTCTTTCATATGAGTGGAAATAGTTTCAATTTCATCATCTGAGAATTGTCTGTTCATATCCCTTGACCATTTATCAATTGGAGAATGGTTTGGTTTCCTATAAATCAGGATCAGTTCTCTATATATTTTGGAGATGAGACTTTTGTCAGAACCTTTACTTTTAAAAATATTTTCCCAATTTGTTACTTCCCTTCTAATCTTATTTGCATTAGTATTGTTTGTACAGAAAATTTTTAGTTTGATGTAATCAAAATCTTCTATTTTGTGATCAATAATGATCTCTAATTCTCCTCTGGTCATAAATTCCTTCCTCCTCCACAGGTCTGAGAGGTAGACTATTCTCTATTCCTCTAATCTATTTATGATCTCATTCTTTATGACTAAATCATGGACCCATTTTGATCTTATCTTGGTATATGGTGTTAAGTGTGGGTCCATATCTAATTTCTGCCACACTAATTTCCAGTTTTCCCAACAGTTTTTTCTGAATAATGAATTTTTGTCCCTAATGTTGGTATCTTTGGGTTTGTCAAAGATTAGATTGCTATGGATGTACCCTTTCTTGTCCTTTGTATCTAATCTGTTCCACTGATCTACCATTCTATTTCTTAGCCAGTACCGAATGGTTTTGGTGACTGCTGCTATATAATATAGCTTTAGATCAGGTACACTTAGACTACCTTCCGCTGAGTTTTTTTTTTCATTAGTTCCCTTGCAATTCTCGACCTTTTATTCTTCCATATGAATTTTGTTGTTGTTTTTTCTAGGTCATTAAAATAGTTTCTTGGGAGTCTGATTGTATAGCACTAAATAAATAGATTAGTTTGGGGAGTATTGTCATCTTTATTATATTCGCTCGGCCTATCCAAGAGCACTGAATGTCTTTCCAATTATTGAAATCTGACGTTATTTTTGTGGCAAGTGTTTTGTAATTTTTCTCATATAATTCCTGACGATTCTTTGGTAGCTGGATTCCCAAATACTTTATACTCTCAACATTTGTTTGGAATGGAATTTCTCTTTGTATCTCTTGCTGTTGCATTTTGTTAGTGATATATAAAAATGCTGAGGATTTATGTGGATTTATTTTGTATCCTGCCACTTTGCTAAAATTCTGAATTATTTCTAATAGCTTTTTAGCAGAGTCTTTGGGGTTCTCTAAATATACCATCATGTCATCTGCAAAGAGTGATAGTTTGATTTCCTCATTTCCTACTCTAATTCCTTGAATCTCTTTCTTGGCTCTTATTGCCGAGGCTAGCGTTTCTAGTACTATATTGAATAGTAATGGTGATAGTGGGCAACCTTGTTTCACTCCTGATCTTACTGGGAAAGGTTGCAGTTTATTTCTATTGCATATTATGCTTACTGAAGGTCTTAAATACATGCTCCTGATAATTGTAAGGAATAGTCCATTTATTCCTATACTCTCAAGAGTTTTTAATTGGAATGGATGTTGGATTTTGTCAAATGCTTCTTCTGCATCTATTGAGATGATCATATGGTTCTTATTAATTTGATTATTAATATGGTCAATTATATTATTAGTTTTCCTAATATTAAACCAGCCCTGCATTCCTGGAATAAATCCTACTTGATCATAGTGTATTATCCTGGAGATGTTTTTCTGAAGTCTTTTTGCTAATATCTTATTTAAGATTTTAGCATCAATATTCATTAAGGAAATTGGTCTATAATTTTCTTTCTCAGTTTTCGATCGACCTGGTTTAGGTATCAGTACCATGTCTGTGTCATAAAAGGAGTTTGGTAGGACTCCTTCATCCCCTATTTTTTCAAATAGTTTATATAGCATTGGGTCTAATTGTTCTTTAAATGTTTGGTAGAATTCACATGTAAATCCATCGGGTCCTGGTGATTTTTTCTTGGGGAGTTGACTAATAGATGTTATATTTCTTTTTCTGAAATGGGACTACTTAAGCAATTTCTCTCCTCCTCTGTTAATCTAGGAAGCCTATATTTTCGGAGAAAGTCATCCATTTCACTTAAGTTATCAAATTTATTGGCATAAAGTTGGGCAAAGTAACTCCTTATTATTTCTCTAATTTCCTCTTCATTGGTGGAAAGATCCCCCTTTTCATTTGTAAGACTAACAATTTGATTTTCCTCTTTCTTTTTTCTGATCAGATTTACCAAAGGTTTATCTATTTTATTGGCTTATTCATAAAACCAACTCTTGGTTTTATTTATTAATTCAATAGATTTTTTACTTTCAATATTATTGATTTCTCCTTTTAATTTTTGAATTTCAAGTTTAATTTTTGGTTGGGGGTTTTTAATTTGGTCTTTTTCTACCTTTTTAAGTTGTAGGCCCAATTTGTTAATTTTCTCTTTCTCTATTTTCTTCAAATAAGCCTCTAAAGATATAAAATTTCCCCTTATTACTGCTTTAGCCGCACCCCTCAGGTTTTGGTATGATGTCTCATCATGGTCATTGTCTTGGGTGAAATTATTAATTGTTTCTATAATTTGCTGTTTCACCCAGTCATTCTTCAAGATGAGATTGCTCATTTTCCAATTACTTTTTGGTCTATTTACCCCTATCTTTTTACTGAATGTAGCTTTTATTGCATTGTGATCTGAGAAGAAGGCATTTATTATTTCTGCCTTCCTACATTTAATTTTGAGATCTTACTGTCCTAATATATGGTCAATTTTTGTATAGGATCCATGAACTGCTGAGAAGAAGTATATTCCTTTCTATTGCCATTCAGTTTTCTCCAAAGGTCTATCATACCTAGTTTTTCTAATGTTCTATTTACTTTTTAAATTTCGTTCTTGTTTGTTTTGTGATTTGATTTGTCAAAATCAGAGAGTTCAAGGTTGAGATCTCCCACTATTATAGTTTTACTGTTTATTTCATCTTGCAATTCTCTTAACTTTTCCTTTAGAAAGTTAGATGCTATACCACTTGGTGCATATATGTTTAGTATCGATATGGCTTCATTATTTATGCTACCTTTCAGCAGGATATAGTTTCCTTCCTTATCTCTTTTAATTAGATCAACTTCTGCTTTTGCTTGATCTGAGATAAGGATAGGTACCCCTGCTTTTTTGGCTTTACCTGAAGCATAATAGATTCTGCTCCAACCTTTTACCTTTACTCTGTATGTATCTCCCTGCTATAAGTGTGTTTCCTGTAAACAACATATTGTAGGGTTCTGATTTTTGATTCAGTCTGCTATCTGTCTCCCTTTGATGGGAGTGTTCATCCCATTCACATTTACAGTTAAAATTACTAATTCTGTATTTCCTGCCATCATATTATCCCCAGATTATGCTTTTTCCCTTGACCCCCCTGAACCCCTTCCCCAATATTTAATTTATAGACCCCCCTTGTGACAGGCAGCCCTCCCTTTTTTTTTAGTATCCCTCCCCATCCCTCCACGTCTTTTCCCTTATTCTCTTTTTCCTTTTCCCTTTTCCTCTCCCCCCTTTTAATGAGGTGAGAGAGAATTCTCTGAAAAACAAATATGACAATTATTTACTCTTTGAGCCTCTTCTGATGAGAGTAAGATTTACACAATGATTCTCCCCCTCTCTAAATTCCCTCTTCCTGGGATGTAGTTTCCCTCTTTTTATCACTCCCTCCCCTTTTTCTGATACTACCCCCTTCCCTTTACTACACCCCCTCTTTTTTTTTCTTTTATATCAGTAAAATCAAATTATCCATGTGTACTTTCTATATACCCACAACAGAGATATAGTTCTCAAGAGTTCTGTGTACCTTTTTCTGTTTCTCTTCAGTCTTGTGGATGTAGATCAAATTTTTTGTTTAAGTCTGGTTTTTTTCTTAGAAACATATGGAATTCCTCTATTTCATTGAATGACCATCTTCTTCCATGGAAAAAGATGCTAAACTTAGCTGGGTAGTTTATTCTTGGTTGCAATCCTTGATCTTTTGCCTTTCGGAATATCAGGTTCCAGGCCCTTCTATCTTTTAATGTGGAGGCAGCCAGATCTTATGTGACCCTTATTATGGCACCTTGGTATTTAAATTGCTTTTTTTTTTTCCTAGCTGCTTGCAGGATTTTCTCCTTTATGTAGTAATTCTGCAACTAAGCCACAATATTCCGTGGTGTTCTTTTTTAGGGTCTATTTCAGAAGGAGTTTGATGAATTCTTTCCTCATCTACTTTCCCTTCTGTTTCTGTTATCTCTGGACAGTTCTCTTTGATAATTTCCTGTAAAATAGAATCTAGGCTCTTTTTTTGGTCATAGTTTTTGGGAAGTCCAATGATCCGCAGATTATCTCTCCTACATCTATTTTCCAGGTCTATAGATTTTCCCAGTAAGTAGTTGACGTTATTCTCCAGCTTTTCTTTTTTTTTTTTTTTTGTTTTGTTTGTCTGATTCTTGGGTTCTCAATGAATCATTCATTTCTATTTGTTCCATCCTGACTTTTAAGGAGTTATTTTCTTCATTCACAGTTTTTAGTTCTTTTTGTAAATGCCCAATTTCATTTTTAAATGAGTTATTTTGCTCTATTGAATTTTTTCCATTTCCCTAATTTTTTTTTTTTGAGAATTATTTTCTTTTTCCAATTCAGAAATCTTATTTTCTTGGGACTTTTTTATCTTCTCCAATTCAGAAATCCTATTTTCTTGAGACTTTTTTATCTTTTCCAATTCAGAAATCCTACTTTCTTGTGATCTTTTTACCTTTTCTAATTCACTAATTTTGTTTCCCTGCATCTCCTGTGAATTCTTTATTTTTTCCAACTCCAATTCAGAACGTTGTTATTCTCTATCATAGCTACTCTTTCCTTTCCCCATTTTTCTTCAAAGTCTCTTAACTTTTTAATAGTCTCTTCAAGGAGAGAGTTATGTGATGGGGGGCAGGAATCGTTGCCCTTTAGGTTGTTATCTGCTGACTCTCTGCTGTTAACTTCCTTGGGGTTGGATACCCGCTCTTTGTCTGTGTAGAAGGAATCTATGTTTTTTTTGGGCTTTTTGCTCATACTTAAAAAATCTTTTGGGGTCTGTCCCTGGGGTAGGAAATTATTTATTTATTTCTTTACTAGCTTCCTCCCAGACCGGATGGATGCAGCGGCCCCTTGTGCCTGAGCTAAGAGAGAGCTCTGGGTGAGAGTTCCCAACCCCATCCCTGGAAGTGCCTCAGAGGTTATCAGCACTGCTGTGCTTTTAGGGAGCTGTGTTTTAGCGGCTTCCCTGAGGTTGAGACTGAACAGTAAAGGCGTCTCAAAGCCTAGCCTATGCATCCCGGTGGGGTGTGGATGTCTGCATCAGGTGACTTGAAAAGCCCCTGCGCTCAAACTGGAAGTGTCTGCCAGAAACCGCAGTCCCTAGTGCAAAGGTTCTGCTTCTCTGGGACTTCCGGGGCTGAATTCCACAGCATCCAGCCGAGCCAGGCACTATGAGTTACCGCCCTGCCCACTCTTCAATCTCTTAACTACTCCAGGGTGAAAGCCTGGATTGCCTATGTTGGCCACACCCCCAGTGCCTAGATCTGCTGAGTCACCCCCGGGATCCAGGAAGATCCAATATGGTTTTCAATTTTAAAGTTGCTTAGATTTCTCTTCTGAACTGCTGTATTATAAGTAGAGAAGAGCTAACAGCCTGTGCCAGATTCTTTTATCTCAGTGGATTCTCTGATCCCAGAGCCCTCCCCAGCGCGACCGGCACAGTGTGCCACTACCCCACCGCCTGCTCTGGCCTCTCTTCTTCCTCCCCTGGGAGCTGACCTTTTCTGTTGAAACTCCAGATTCTCTTCAGCTGGTAAGTCATGCTTCCAGTCCTTGTGGATTCTATCAGTCCAACGCTATTTCTGAGGCTGATTAAATCTAGTTGGTTGTGAGGGAGTAAGGACGTTCACAGAGTAGTGTGTATCTTCTCCGCCATCTTGGCTCCGCCTGGAACCCAATTCTTAATGTGCAACAAGAAAATTGAATTTACACACATATATTGTTTCTAGGTTACACTGTAACACATTTAATATGTGTGGGATTGCCTGTCATCTAGGGGAGGGAGTAGAGGGAGGGAGGGGAAAATTTGGAAAAATGAATACAAGGCATAATGTTGTAAAAAATGTATTCGTGCATATGTACTGTCAAAAATATAATTATAAAATTAATAAAAATATATATTACCTATAAAAAAAAAGTAAAGAAAAGAAATCAGGATCATGTCTGTCCAACATTCAGGCACCAAAATGTAATATTCTCTTCTCTAAAATTTAATGTTCTCTGGGAATAGGTTTCTTGGGGAGCTTCTGGAGGCAGCCTTAGTTTCAGTTGAGAATAATAATCACCTCAAATGCAGCCAGAAGTTAAAGTCTAAATCCTTTATTGTTTCCTTTTAATTCTTGTCTCTTTTCCTTGGGCCTGGTTAGCTTTCTTAGAGGCCTGTCTCTCTCCTTGGTTCCAAGAACTTTTGCTGCTAGTCCTTTGTCTCTTCCAGCTTCAGCCTCTCGTCCTCCGAATCTTCAACTAGCACAAAGTTGGAATATGGAATAAATCTGACTCCACCTCCGAGAGAGTGGGTTTGTGCGTTTCTGTGGGCTTGTGGGAGCTCCTTCTTATATATTCTCTCTTTAAGGTGTGAACTCTAATAAGTACTAAGTACATAATAATTGTCTTTATCAATTCCAGTGACTTAGTATGTTGTAAGAATTCTAACAAGAGACAAAAAGGAAATTATACAGATGCTCAAGGGGAAAAAGAGTAATTTATGAATTTTGAGAAAAGATGGCTCAAAGTGCCATTATATTTACCCTGTCTTTCCCCCCTGATTTTTCCGAAGCCCTTAATACAGTTCTGCACTCATCACTTATTCATATAGATCAAATATATAAAGTATTATGAAAATGCTAGAATACTTGATGAGTTAGAAAACTATTCAATATTATTATTATTTTTTTAATTTTTTATTATATATATATTTTTATAATATTATCCCTTGTATTCATTTTTCCAAATTATCCCCCCTTCCCTCTATTCCCTCCCCCCGATTACAGGCAATCCCATACATTTTACATGTGTTACAATATAGTCTAGGTACAATACATGTGTGTCAATATCATTTTCTTGTTGCACAATAAACATTAGAATCCGAAGGTACATGCAACCTGGACAGACAGATATTAGTGCTAACAATTTACATTCACTTCCCAGTGTTCCTTCTCTGGGTGTAGCTACCTCTGTCCATCATTGATCAACTGGAAGTGAGTTGGATCTTCTTTATGTTGAAGATTTCCACTTCCATCAGAATACATCCTCATACAGTATTGTTGTTGAAGTGTACAGTGATCTTCTGGTTCTGCTCATTTCACTCAGCATCAGTTGATTTAAGTCTCTCCAGGCCTCTCTGCATTCCTCCTGCTGGTCATTTCTTACAGAGCAATAATATTCCATAACCTTTATATACCACAATTTACCCAACCATTCTCCAACTGATGGACATCCATTCATCTTCCAGTTTCTAGCTACAACAAAAAGAGCTGCCACAAACATTTTGGCACATACAGGTTTCTTTCCACTCTTTAGTATTTCTTTGGGATTATATCCTAGTAGTAGCGCTGCTGGGTCAAAGGGTATGCACAGTTTGATAACTTTTTGGGCATAATTCCAGATTGCTCTCCAGAATGGCTGGATTCTTTCGCAACTCCACCAGCAATGTATTAGTGTCCCAGTTTCCCCACATCCCCTCCAACATTCATCATTATTTGTTCCTGTCATCTTAGCCAATCTGACAGGTGTGTAGTGGTATGTCAGAGTGGTCTTAATTTGCATTTCTCTGATCAGTAGTGATTTGGAACACTCTTTCATGTGAGTGGATATAGTTTCAATTTCTTCCTCTGAGAATTGTCTGTTCATATCCTTTGACCATTTATCAATTGGAGAATGGTTTGGTTTCTTATAAATTAGGGTCAGTTCTCTATATATTTTGGAAATGAGACCTTTGTCAGAACCTTTGCTTTTAAAAATATTTTCCCAATTTGTTACTTCCCTTCTAATCTTGTTTGCATTAGTATTGTTTGTACAGAAACTTTTTAGTTTGATACAATCAAAATCTTCTATTTTGTGATCAATAATGATCTCTAGTTCTCCTCTGGTCATAAATTCCTTCCTCCTCCACAAGTCTGAGAAGTAGATTATCCTCTGTTCCTCTAATCTATTTATTATCTCCCTCTTTATGCCTAAATCATGGACCCATTTTGATCTTATCTTGGTATATGGTGTTAAGTGTGGATCCATATCTAATTTCTGCCATACTAATTTCCAGTTTTCCCAACAGTTTTTTCTGAATAATGAATTTTTATCCCTAATGTTGGTATCTTTGGGTTTGTCAAAGATTAGGTTGCTATATATGTATCCTTTTTTGTCCTTTGTATCTAATCTGTTCCACTGATCTACCGGTCTATTTCTTAGACAATACCAAATGGTTTTGGTGACTGCTGCTATATAATATAGCTTTAGATCAGGTACACTTAGACCACCTTCCTCTGAGTTCTTTTTTCATTAGTTCCCTTGCAATTCTCGATCTTTTATTCTTCCATATGAATTTTGTTGTTATTTTTTCTAGGTCATTGAAATAGTTTCTTGGGAGTCTGATTGGTATAGCACTAAATAAATAGATTAGTTTGGGGAGTATTGTCATCTTTATTATATTCGCTCGGCCTATCCAAGAGCACTGAATGTCTTTCCAATTATTTAAATCTGACGTTATTTTTGTGGCAAGTGTTTTGTAATTTTTCTCATATAATTCCTGACTTTTCTTTGGTAGATGGATTCCCAAATACTTTATACTCTCAACATTTGTTTGGAATGGAATTTCTCTTTGTATCTCTTGCTGTTGCATTTTGTTAGTGATATATAAAAATGCTGAGGATTTATATGGATTTATTTTGTATCCTGCCACTTTGCTAAAATTCTGAATTATTTCTAGTAGCTTTTTAGCAGAGTCTTTGGGGTTCTCTAAGTATACCATCATGTCATCTGCAAAAAGTGATAGTTTGATTTCCTCATTTCCTACTCTAATTCCTTGAATCTCTTTCTCGGCTCTTATTGCCGAGGCTAGCGTTTCTAGTACTATATTGAATAGTAATGGTGATAGTGGGCAACCTTGTTTCACTCCTGATCTTACTGGGAAAGGTTGCAGTTTATTTCTATTGCATATTATGCTTACTGAAGGTCTTAAATATATGCTCCTGATTATTCTAAGGAATAGTCCATTTATTCCTATACTCTCAAGTGTTTTTAGTAGGAATGGATGTTGGATTTTGTCAAATGCTTTTTCTTCATCTATTGAGATGATCATATGGTTCTTATTAATTTGATTATTAATATGGTCAATTATATTAATAGTTTTCCTAATATTAAACCAGCCCTGCATTCCTGGAATAAATCCTACTTGATCATAGTGTATTATCCTGGAGATGATTTTCTGAAGTCTTTTTGCTAATATCTTATTTAAGATTTTAGCATCAATATTCATTAAGGAGATTGGTCTATAATTTTCTTTCTCAGTTTTCGATCGACCTGGTTTAGGTATCAGTACCATGTCTGTGTCATAAAAGGAGTTTGGTAGGACTCCTTCATCCCCTATTTTTTCAAATAATTTATATAACATTGGGGCTATTTGTTCGTTAAATGTTTGGTAGAATTCACATGTGAATCCATCTGGCCCTGGGGATTTTTTCCTGGGGAGTTGATTAATAGCTTGTTCTATTTCTTTTTCTGAAATGGGAATATTTAAGCAATTTATCTCCTCCTCTGTTAATCTAGGGAGCCTATATTTTTGGAGGAAGTCATCCATTTCACTTAAGTTATCAAATTTATTGGCATAAAGTTGGGCAAAGTAACTCCTTATTATTTCTCTAATTTCCTCTTCATTGGTGGAAAGATCCCCCTTTTCATTTGTAAGACTATCAGTTTGATTTTCCTCTTTCTTTTTTTTTTTTTTGATCAAATTTACCAAAGGTTTATCTATTTTATTGGCTTTTTCTTAAAACCAACTCTTGGTTTTATTTATTAATTCAATAGTTTTTTTTACTTTCAATATTATTGATTTCTCCTTTTAATTTTTGTATTTCAAGTTTAATTTTTGGTTGGGGGTTTATAATTTGGTCTTTTTCTAGCCTTTTAAGTTGTAAGCCCAATTCGTTAATCTTCTCTTTCTCTATTTTCTTCAAATAAGCCTCTAAAGATATAAAATTTCCCCTTATTACTGCTTTAGCTGCATCCCAAAGATTTTGATATGATGTCTCATCATGGTCATTATCTTGGGTGAAATTGTTAATTGTTTCTATAATTTGCTCTTTCACCCAGTTATTCTTTAAGATGAGATTTTTCAGTTTCCAATTACTTTTTGGTCTATTTACCCCTAACTTTTTACTGAATGTAGCTTTTATTGCATTGTGATCTGAGAAGAAGGCATTTATTATTTCTGCCTTCCTACATTTAATTTTGAGATCTTTATGTCCTAATATATGGTCTATTTTTGTATAGGATCCATGAACTGCTGAGAAGAAAGTATATTCCTTTCTATTGCCATTCCGTTTTCTCCAAAGGTCTATCATACCTAGTTTTTCTAATGTTCTATTTACTTTTTTAATTTCTTTCTTGTTTGTTTTGTGGTTTGATTTGTCTAAATCTGAGAGTGCAAGGTTGAGATCTCCCACTATTATAGTTTTACTGTCTATTTCTTCTTGCAGTTCTCTTAACTTTTCCTTTAGAAAGTTAGATGCTATACCACTTGGTGCATATATGTTTAGTATTGATATGGCTTCATTATTTATGCTACCTTTCAGCAGGATATAGTTTTCTTCCTTATCTTTTTTAAGGAGATCTACTTCTGCTTTTGCTTGATCTGAGATAAGGATAGCTACCCCTGCTTTTTTGGCTTTACCTGAAGCATAATAGTCTCTGTTCCAACCTTTTACCTTTACTCTGTATGTATCTCCCTGCTTTAAGTGTGTTTCTTGTAGACAACATATTGTAGGGTTCTGCTTTTTGATCCAATCTGCTATCCGTCTCCGTTTGATGGGATCGCTCATCCCATCTTATTGTTCTGTATGAGAAAAATCAGACTTGATAATTAGTAAGATTAAAAGTTTCAATTTTTGTATGACTTTAATATCCTTCTTCTTTTGGTGATAATGAAGTTTAGAGTAGAGAGCTCTGTGCTGCATAAGTTTTGTAAATGTTTTTCTTAGTGAATTTCTTTAAATATGATGTGCTCCATTTGATAATTCTAATATATTACAGCTCATAAATTTCAGTTGCATTAAATATGTTCTTTGCATTCAGTTTGGATTTTGGGATACCAGTAAGATTCTTAACATGTACCTACCATATCTTTCAATAGCTTTCTTGTCATTGCATTTTGTCTAAAAAAGATAAAGTTATATGCAGTATCATTGTTTGTTATATGCAGTATCATTGTTTGTTTGATTTCAACATTTAAGCTCAAACTTCTAGCTTCTATTTTCCTTTATGTATACTTCAAATTTTATAATTATTAATATCAAAAACATTTGTATTTCATTTTTACTGGAGAAAGAATCCATAAAAGTTATTTAATTTGTTTTTCAGCAAAGTTTAAAATGGTATCATTAATATTCATAATAGAATTATGGTATGTTTATTATAACAAGTTTATTTTTAATACACATTGCTTTATGAATCATGTTGGGAGAGCAAAATCAAAGCAAGAGGGAAAAATCATGGGAGAAAGTTAAAAAAAAAAGAAGAAAGAAGTGAACATAGCATGTGTTGATTTACATTCAGTCTCCCTAATTTTTTTTTCTGGATGCAGATGGCATTTCTTGTTCAAAGTCTGCTGGGATTGCTTTTGATCACTGAAGTACTAAAAAGAACTAAGCCTTTCATAGTTGACCTTTCCGCATTCTTGCTGTTATTATGTACAATGTATTTCTGGTTTTGCTTGTTTCACTCAGCATCACTTCATATAAGTCTTTCCAGGCCTTTCTAAAATCAAGTTGTTCATCATTTTTATAGAACAATAATATTCCATTACTTTCATGTGACAGAACTTGTTCAGTCATTCCCCTATTGATGGGTATTGACTCTTTTCCAATTCTTTCCTACCACAAAAAGAGATCCTACAAACATTTTGCACATGTGGATTCTTTTCCCTCTTTTTTAATTTTTTGGGATACAGACCCATTTAGGGCACTGCTGATTCAAAGAGGGTTTGTATCTTTTTTTTAAGTTAGAAGTCATACTTAATTCTACTTAGAAAAAACGAATAATAGATTTCAACTGTTCCCTTGAAAGATGCCTCATTTTATAACAACTGTTCCTGATATTATTCCTGTATATGCCCTTGTCTTTCAAATATCTATTATGTAGATAGATTATAGAAAGGGAGATGTGTATGATCACAGTTCTAGATCAGGTTACACATTCAGAAATTATTCAATATTTCTCTATGAAACTCCTGGACTTATTGGTCAGTAAATATTATGAAATTTAAGAGTTGAAATTGTTAGACATATCATTGTATACTAAAATAATAATTATAACTAGTTCAAAGCATGAACTGAAGTTCACTATCTTTCATGAACTCACAAATGGTAAATCATCTTACTAAAAACATAGAACTCAAAATCACCTTGAAAACTGAAAATGTAAATTGTGCCAGTACCAGTATATCATCACTGACTGAATAACTTTTGTCTACAAGTACTTAGATAAATCTTTGATCAAAGAAAATTTAGAACAATGCTTTTAATAGTTTTCACTATACCAAATACCCAATATCTAAGGTACATATAATGAAAAGTTTTCAAAATAGTGACCTAGAAAATAGGAAAACTGTTTGGCAGAAATTAGTTATAAACCAACATCATACATTATAAGGAGGTAAGATCAAAATGGGTACATGATTTAGATATAAACAGAAATTGGGGAAAGAAAAAGAAATATTCTGCCATATTTATTAATAAGAAAATAATTTGTGGACAAAAAAGAGATAAAGTGCATTATAAGAACTAAAATAATTTTGATTGTTGTTCTTCCTTCATGCATTTATGATATATATATATATATATATATATATATATATTTGAAACTAAATACAAAACAAGAATTTTTTTAAATCAAGGCAGAAAAGGTAAATAAGACAAGGAAACAATAACAAAAAAAAAACAAAAACAAAAACAAAAACAACATTGTTATGTGTCCAGCAGAACATCAAGGAAGATCCAAAATATAAAACAATAAATTTCTCATTTCAAGAAAACATATATAATAATATAAAAGATTATATATTCATGACTATCCATTTTTTCTTTGTTTCCTTGTAAACAGTTGTTTTCTGCTGTGTACTTTTTACTTTATTACTTTTTTTTTTTGTCCTCTTTCATCTCATCTACTCCCTCCAACAGGATACAGCTAAGAATAGTACATTCATATACACATATGCACACATACATATGCCTTCATGCACACACACATACACACACACACACACACACACACATATATATATATATATATATATATATATATATATATATATATATAAACATATGCACTGAGACCATGTGTAGGCATGTTTCAATACTAATATGGCTCACATATAATATAGATTTCCCTCTTGATTTAAAGTTTAATTTTGTCTGAGATTAATGATTACTAGCAATACTTTTTTCCTAATTATTTTTACTCCTGACTCTTACTATTGTATTTGTGTGTATCTTTTTTTTTGCCTATCCCTGCTAATTCTTCTCTTTTCATTCCACTCCTTAACTTGCTTTCTTTTCCTTAACCTCCTCCCCACTGATGAATCACTCCTTTATCTTAATCCCTCAACTTTCTCCTCCATCTATATCCCTTTACCATTAATCTATAGAACTTATCCCATTTCCATTAAACACATTGTACTTCACCTTGTTCTGTGTCATCCTTTTTGTCTTTCTTTGTGACTTTCCCATTAATCTACATACCTTATCCCATGGCCATAAATCTAAATCTTTATAGATTTTAGAGAGTTCTATATCTTCATGGTATACATACACATATATTTATATACACATGCATAGGTATATATGTTAATATCTATGTGTATGTGTATATATGTACTATTCCCTATTTAACCTATTTCAGATATGAGTAGACTTTTAAAATTAATTTTGTAGGTTCTTCCTCTGGACCTCATTTGTATAATTACTATTGTTACCTTTTTCTAGACAGTTGTGTTTTTTAGAGTCAAATCCCACTCTGTTTGCCCCAATCTTTCAGTTTTAAACATATATACCATATGTTCATTGTAAAAAAACATAAATAATTTGTCCTTGTTTAGTCCTTTGAAAACAATTTTTGATGTTTGTTCTTATATATTAAATTTTCTATTGAATTCAGGTTTAGTTGACAAAAGGTCCTAAAAATCTGCAAGTTCATTGAATCTCTCTCTTTTTTTTTTATTCAACAATTGGTTAGTTTTGTTGTATATGATATTTTGACAATAGGCTTAGATTATTTTTATTGTCAATATATATTATTATGGGTATACAATTCTAATTGTAGCTCCAGCTTGTTGTTTCTGTGGAACTAGCCTGGAGGTATTTATATTTCACAATAGTTAAACCCCAGTCCTGGGAAAGATTTATATGAACTGATGCAAAGTGAAATGAGCAGAAGAAGGAGATCACTGTATAACAGTAATATTGTATAATGATCAGCTGTGAATAAGTTAACACTTCTCAGAAATACAGTGATAAAGGACTTATTACCAAAAATGTTATTTACCTCTACAGAAAGAATTAATGAGATATGAATGTATATTAAAGTATTAAAAAAAAACTTTCATTATTTTTCTTTGTTGGTGGTGGTGATCTGTGTTTTTTCTCAAAATGTACAATAATATTGAAATATACTTTGTATGGCAAAATATGTGTAACATAACAAATTTCTCACTTCTCAAGAAGGGTGGAGGGGTGAAAAAGTAGAGAATTTGAAATTCAAAATTTTAAAAAGTAAATGTTTAAAAAAATGTTCACATCTAATTGAGAAAATAAATAAATAAAATTTAAAATTAGGAACCTAGAAGAAACCAAAAATATGTGACTAAGGAATGAAGTACATGTCATTGACATCATCCTGTCTAATCTAGGGATGTTTTAATGAACCTACGAAGACAGTTTATGTTCTAAAATTTTTATATGATTAAAACTAGTTTTATATACCTTTGTAATAATCTAGAAACCTTCAGATATAGAGGCTCAATATTAGATAAGTTTTTGTCCTAGAACCATTTTTGATCTAAATGTATTATAAAAAAGATAATAATGAGATTAACATGTTATTAATAATGCTAATAAGAAAAATATGATCCATAGGATCATAAAGGTAGATGATTCTGGATTAGAGAGCAAAAGTCACTCCATGGTGGAGATGTCTGTTATGCTTTACAAACCAAGATGGCCCTTTAAATTGCTCACCTAGATATACTTATTTACCCCTAAATAAATAAGTGAGTTCCAAGTCCTGTGCTCCTTGGATGGTAAATTTAGAAATGAATTTAAAGTGTAGTCTGATTTGATTTTCTATATAATCTTAATTAAGACCACCAATAAGACTATATTGATGAAAACTATATATGTTTTTATCATGATGAGGATATCCTAATGAAGACAACTTTCAAAAGTACCTCAACCTTTCTCAAATAATGTCTATTCCTTACAATGAATGGAACCCAAAGTTAAAATGCAAAGGATAGTGAAGGAGAATAAAGAAATAGAAAGTCGTGAGTAGGAAGAAAGTAAGACATGACAAGTAAAAGGAGAAGAGGAAAAAGTAATGAATTCCAAATAATTAAAAATCACCCAAAGATAATGATTTATTTGAAACATATGTACAATTAGCTCTGAGATTTTAATGTGTAAGTTTTGTTTTCTTTTTATAGAAAAATGTTTTAAACACATCTCAGATAAACATAATCTATTAAATGGTGTTCTAAAGATTGGAAAAAAATAAATCAAATTTTCATTTTTTAAATTAAATATATTTCACTCTTTTTTGTCAAAAGTCTGAAGGTGCTTTTAAAACTCTCCATTTTTAGGTTTAAGCCAGCAGCCAGCAGCTGAAATTGACATGTGAGAGTTCTTCTAAGTCCCAGATGCTGGCTGCCAACTGCCTTTTTGTTCTTGTTTCCATGGAAACAGAGGTTGGCTTCATGAAAACAAGGTAAGTACAACTTTTACAACAGAGAAGTGGAACACTCCTTTGTCAATTTCAGCTTGCTGGCTGAGACCTGTAAGTGCTGGTTTCCAAAAGGCATATAGTTTGGAAACCAGTTGTGGCATAAAAAACATATAAAACAAAATATTAGGACATTTTCCACATGGATTTAAGCCTGAATAAATGATTATCAGACTATAAATTTAATACAAGAAGAGACCTGAGAGGCCATCAAATCCAACCTTCTCATTTTAGAGATGGAGCAGAGGCATACAGAATGAATTTGACTTGCCCAAGGTCATTCATCTAGTTAATATCTGAAGCAGCATTTGAAGCCAGGCCTTCCTGATTCCAATTCCAATGCTATATCCATTACACCACTAAGTTAAATTGTAAGTTATTACCATAATTAATGCCTGCATAATTCAAACCTTTTTTTTGCCAACAAATTTCCTAGACAAATTGGAGTGGGTAAATAAGCCACACATACACACACATAGAGAGAGTGATTTCACTGTAGAGTTAATATGCTTTAATATGAGATCAAAGTTTACTTTTCACATAATTACTGAATTTTAGAAACAAACTACCTAAAAGACTTATTCCAATTTACAAATGAATACAATCTAAAGAACTGTGATGGATTTTCTCAAAGTTTTAAAGATAGTTAAATTGCATCATTACTGATACAACTCTGGGCTATCCACCTTGATAACCTGATAGAATTTTTATTACTGGGTTTATTAAAAAGCCAAAATGAATAAAATGACTTAAGTATCTAAGA
Source organism: Sminthopsis crassicaudata (assembly GCF_048593235.1). Classification (NCBI taxonomy): domain Eukaryota; kingdom Metazoa; phylum Chordata; class Mammalia; order Dasyuromorphia; family Dasyuridae; genus Sminthopsis; species Sminthopsis crassicaudata. The sequence continues at coordinate 559,331,741 of NC_133617.1, read as the reverse complement.
GTTATTGTGTGGGCATGGCTTAAGAGTGTGCTTGGTTCTAAGAATAATTATGTGCTTTCAGTAACCATAGAAAGTTACACTAGTTTAGCTATGGTCATAATATTCCATTAAAATTACAGTTAACTCTTTCTTGTTGTAAGCAACAAATATTTCCGAGGAAAAAAAGGAAAACATAATTACTGGTTTTACTCCGAGGTTAATTTGAAAACTGAATTCTGGAAATCAAATAAAATATTGAATTTTTTAATACTTTAGTGCATTTTTCTATTCTATTTAAGTGAAAGTTAGTATAGATGAAGCTAAAATTTTATTTTAAATGTTCTGTTTCACTTTGGTTATACTGACTAAAATTAGTACTTTAAATATTAACTTTGTGAGCCTTGTGAAGTATTTTGTGAAGAGGCTCTGTATAGCATGTATCATAAGATAAAGCAGAAGGCTGGAAAAGCCTGTAGACTACATCTGTTACCTGTTTGGGTGTCATTTAAAAAATATATATTTACATTTCTCATTTGAATTCTCTTCCTTCTGACTCAAAACTGATTCTGTAAATGCTAAGTGTTGCTTGGTGTTTTATGAAAGCTGTATCTTTAAAATCAAGATTAAAAGCAGAACTTGATAATGCTAATTTCTATTTCAGTGAATCAAAGAACAGTGATTAAACACCAGGTTCCTTAAATGATGTTCTATCACAGCCTCCATGTTTCCCATCACACTACATATGGTCCAATTGTTTACAGATTACAAAAAAAAAATCCCTGCTCAGATGTTAAAACAAGATGTTTTCTTCACTTTCAAATGGCAGGCTGACTGCCAATTTTTGCAATTTGTTATTCTGTGTAAAAAAAGAGGGAAAAAAGAAGATTAATTATTACAATTTCTCATGTTTGGACATTACTGTGTGATGGCCTATCAACGTGAGGACTGACAGAAATGAACCCCTGTTTCCAACAAAACACCAGTCCACTAGCATATAAGGAAAGCTTGGGATGAATTCTTTTTTATACAAACACTGAAGGAGAGGTGACAGCAAAATCAGGAAGGAAATTCATCTCAGCCAGAAATAGGTAACATAACATCAAGGCAAAGCAGCCACCTGCCAGTGACAAAGTTCTTCCATTGGCACCGTCTGGCAGTCAGAATTTCTACATGTGAAACAATACTGCAACTTGCACCACCATAGCTTCACATGTCAGTGGGTCATTGAATTAATTAAAACATTTGGTGTTGTAAATAATCTCTGACACAGTGGCAAAGTAATGGTGACAGTGAAAGAAACCATCAATCAAGGGTTCTGTGTAATATATACCAAGCTTCTGGATGCACAGAAGCTAAAAAAAATAATAGTAACAATACCTGTAGAAAGAAATGATTTACCTCTATCTCAATTAAATAGTTTTATTCAGAAAAAGAAAATTAATTGAGTGAAAAAAAAATGACACGGACTGTTTACATCATTGTATTCCAACTGGCAGCATACCTTGAAGGCACTGAATTAATATTGAATGAATAAATGAATGAGAGAAGACTAACTAAATAAGTATTAACTCTAAGTCTAGGTATCACACATAGTGGACATAATATGAATAAAGAAATATACCTAAAATTGACACTTTTTTCTTTCTGATTCCATATTTGTTGGTTTTCATAAGGAGTGAGGAATTCTAAGACTTGTTTATATGACAACAATTTTCCTCCAAGGAATAAATGGGCACATAAAGTTGCATGATATTATAGTGTTCTTATTGTGAGAACCTTGGGACTTGAGTTATCATATGTATATACATATATATATATATATATATATATATATATATTTAGAGAGAGAGAGAGAACTATATTTTAAACTACCTGGCCAAATATTTAAGTGATTTTTTCCCCCAAAATTCTGGTTAGCTTTCTCTGTTGTCCAAGAATTTTACCACTAGATGGTGGTCTCACTTGTTTTCTATGAATTGAAGTTTTCAGAATACTCATACTTTAATTCTCAGTGCAGATACATTTGTTTTAATACAATTTCTTATAAAAATAACAAGTGTATAGTTCACAAGCCTAATTTTGGGGAGATACTATTTGAAAAAAAAAAAAGCAGAAAAGTACCTAACTTCAGATAAAAAGCATCTATCTAAACATGACATAATTGATATTATCTAATATTTATGTTATAAATCTCATCTTCTAAGGGGGAAAAAAAGTCTTCCAGATATTTCACTGCTGTCCATAATTGAGTCTGAAAAGTTAGGTTTGAAGCTGTGAAGAACTACAACTATCCTTCAATTTCATTAAACTAACATTTCCAAGTGAAGACTAGGCAAAGACTAATTATGTATTTTTTTGCATTTAGTCTTTGCCTTCCTAATTATTTGCTCAGATTTATCTCAATAATTCAAGGTTTTATTATAAGGTATAAATTATGGACAGCTAAATCATAGTCACTCTGGGATAGCTTGCTTTGATTGTTATTGCATGCCATTTTTTTCTTTTGTAGTAAATAGTACTAATTTCTTCAGATAAATGAAATGTGGAATAATCAAATGATAATAATGATAACAGAAATTTAATAAGATATTTGTACATGATTTGAGTATATAAAAGTACATACCAGAAAGCAATATAACCATTGCGTAGCATAAGCATTCAAAATATAATGAATAATATAGGAAAAAATACTCTAAGTGCATTTGAGTGCTATCTCATATCTTATTTTCTTTCTTTCTTTCTTTTGTATTATTCTAAAACTAACATATTTCCAAAGACTGGTCTTAGAGTAAGAAATGTGCTCCTTGATTTGTCATAAAATAGCTCTCTAAGTATTATACTTATATTCTCAATTCTCAATTCTCAAAATGAAAATATACTTCAATTATTTTTCAGGTCTATGATTCTTTTAAGTAACATAAGAACACTATAATATTTCACATCATTTTCATGTAGAATTAGAATTAATTGGCAACAAAGCAAACCAACCATCTATTCTAAGTACATAAGTACTAATAGAAAGTCTACTACAGACCGATTAGCCAAAGATTATTTAGCATATACATGTGAGTTGGGTGAAAGATAGACACAAAGATGGCAGTCCTATGAATCCAAGAAATCTACAAGAAGTGTAGAATGTGGAGTGGCCACACTCCAGTAAAACCATTCCAGCAAATGGGATAAAGAGGTTAAGGGCAACTGACAATTCTAAAACTCATGGTGAATTTGAGAGATGTGCACCTCAAACATGTGATTTCCATAGTAGAATGGGCAAATGAGAACAATTTATCCTAAGGGCCATGAAGTCCGCTGAAACAGATTTTGTGAAATGTTCAGAGATTGGTCAAATCAAAAATGCCAAGTTCATCCAATGCATCTCAGGACATTGTCAGCTTTCTTAACTTTTCTTTTACCACTGAAATTTTAATTTAAAATTTGAAAGAATGAGGCTAATCACTTTGTGCAATTCTTTCTCACTTAAATCCAATTCAAAAACAAGTCTAGGGTTTAAAGATGTGTTTAACAATACTTGTTCTGGAGGCTTTTTCCAAATTAAAAGGTAAAAACTCCACAGGAAAATGTATCCCTTTTGAAAACAAAGGAGAAATGACAACAACAAACTTTACCATATAAAACGATCCACTAACAAAACAATCAATTTTTTTCTTAAGACTATGTGATATTTTCCATAACCACATTATTTATTTTATCCAAAAAGTAGGACTAATAGTCATTCACTGGTATATTTTTAAAGATTCAAACTGTTATTACTTCATGATTCCTCAAGTCCAGTCCTTTGGTAAGAGGAGACAATAGGTATTCTTGAGCATTACTCTATCCCTTGTTTTCTTAAAATCTTAAAATATAAAAATGAAGTAAATAAATATATTAAAATATAAATAAGAAATATTACATTATTATCAAAAGTTTTTATTTTTCCAAATACATGTAAAGATCATTTTAATATTTATTTTTGTAAGGTTTTTAGACTCAGATTTAATATTTTCCCCGCTCCAAGACAATAAACAATCTGAGCTATACTTCTGCAATCATTTAAAACACATTTCTATATTTGTCATGTTGTAAAATAAAAAATAAACCAAAAGGGGGGAAACACAAGAGAAAGGAAAGAATAAACCAATAAACAAAAAGGTGAAAATGGTATGCTTTGAGTCACATTTATTCTCCATAATTCTCTCTCTGGATACAGATAATATTTTCCATCTAAAATCTATTGCTAAATAGCTAAATCTACCATAGTTGATCATCACATAATCTTGCTCTTACTATCTGTTAAGGTCCATGCCTAAGTGAAGGAGTAGGTCAATTCTCTGAGATCCTCCACAGCTGTGAATGATAACACTTGAAGGAATTGCAAAGCAGTCTTTACTTACCCAGATGTTCCTTGTGTATTGGGAATGAAATAAATTAGAGGCAAGAGGGAAGAGGAGGGAGGTCAGAGAATGCAACTGCCTCAGTCTCCTTGTATCATCATCATCCACTCACATGAATAGATCCATTCTACAGTTCTTAATTAGACCTTCAGCAGCCACTGGCAAGTGGCTCCCGTACATAACACTATGTGCAATGTTATCCTGGTTCTGATCACTTCACTTAGCATCAGGTTTTTGTTTTTGTTTTTCTGAAATCAGCCTGTTTATCATTTTTTATAGAACAATTGTATTATTACATTCATATATCATAATTTATTCAGCCATTTCCCCAACTGATGTGCATTCCCTCAAATTCCTATTTCTTGCCACCACAAAAAGAGCTGCTGCAAACATTCTTGCATATGAAGGTCCTTTACCCACTTTTGTAATATCTTTGGGACAAAGACCCAGTACAGACACTGCTGGATCAAAGAGTTTGTACAGTTTTATAGCCCTTTGGACATAGTTTCAAATTGCTTTCCAGAATTGTTGGGTCAGTTCACAGTTCCACCATGAAGGCATTAGTGTCCTAAATTTCCTGAATCCTTTCAAACATTTATCAATATTTTTTCCTATCATCTCAGTCAATCTGAGAAGTATGTGGTATTACCTCAGAGTTGCTCTTAATTTGAATTTTTTAATCAACAGAGATTTGGCACATTTTTTTTTTACACATGACTCTAAATGGCTGCAATTTCTTCACCTGAAAATATTCTTCTGTTCATATCCTTTTATATGACCTTTTAACTTTTCCCTGTTTAACAATTGGGGAATGACATATTCTTATAAATTCGATTGAATTTACTTTATATATTAGAAATGAGCCATTTATCAAAAACATAAGCTGTAAAACCATCTTTCCCAATTTTCCATTTCTCTTTTAGACTTGGCAACTTTTGTTTTGTTGTGCAAAATCTTTTTTTTTAATTTAATGCAATCAAAATTATCTATTTTATATTTCATAATATTTTCTACTTCTTCTTTGGTCATAAATTCCTACCTTTTCCAAAAAATCTGATAAGTAGAAAGGTAATGTTCTGATTAGCTTTCTGTAGGTCTTGGGACCAGCCTTCATTTCAGCAGAGTAATCACCACAAAAATAATCAGAGATAAAGTCCAAATCCTTTATTATCTCCTTCAGAGACTGTCTCCTTCATTTGGGATCTGGCTAGCTTTCTGGAGGGCCTTCATACAGGAATTGGTTTCAGTAGAGAAATGAAGGAGAGCCACCAGAAGCTTGATGAAAGATGGAATGTCTTTCTTCTAGTCCTTGTTGGCTCTTATATACTTTATTATAATTATATCATCCTAGGTGTCAATTTTGTAGAATAGGTGTCAATCTTGTAGAACTATATTAAGTATTAAGTACATGTACTGAACTAGAGAACTATTAATAACCATGCTAAACTAGATACCCATTGTCTTATCAATTCCACTGAGTTAACACCTTCTTTCAAGTGTACTTTTCCAGAGCTCTGCTTTTTACTTCTTTCCCTTCCTTTTATTTTAGAACATAGGTGGTCACACCCTTCCTGACTTCTCAGAAAGAAGTGTGAGAACCCCCAAATAGGATCACACCCTTCCTGACTTCTCAGAAAAGGGGGTGAAAACACCATAAAACGAGGTGATCATGCCCTCCCTGATGTCTAAGGAACGGAGATGAAAACAACAAAGGGAAATGAGGAGTCAAACCAGATCAGCGGGTTTCTGAAGGCTCTCACTTGAAGCAGGTATACATAAATCCATCAACATGGAAGGTATTACATAAACAAATAGCAATATAACACAGTCTAGTAGTGATGTAACAAACATCATGAATCAACATGAGGAATTATACATGTCTGTCCAAAACCAATCTATTGTCCATTACTTTATGGGTCAGGGAATCCAATGATTCCTAAAAGTTTTGAAGTCCTGCAATAGTCTCATCATGTGTCAGAAAATCCAACGATTCTTGCAGATTTTGAAGTTCTATATCAGTCTATCATGTCTCAGGGAATCCAATGATTGCTGCAGGTTTTGAAGTTCTGTAACAGTCTCATAAGCCATGCTCTTTCGGTGTCAGATGTTTCTTAAGTCTTCTCCTTTCTCCTTTGTCTTCTCTCTTTTTTCTGTCTCTCTCTGATGGACTAGGTGAATATGGCTTGTTGGCACCCATTTAATTCCTTTTAAATCTGTAGAGATACAAGCAAACCCTCTCCCCCAAGCAGTTAACCTATCTGGTCTGTTCCTTTCACCACTTTATGGATCTCTCATCATCACCTGGTAATTACATTGTAGCTGCTTGCACTGGACACTGCCCTTCTGTCAGGTTAAAAACCTATATTCTCCCCAGTTGTAATCCCTTTCTTTCATTAGATTGATTTTGGCTGATTGATCATATCAGATATTTGAACCTTTAAAGACTCTTTGGGTGTAACCTTGGTTGCTGTCATGCATCAGTTGTTTTTTTACTGGTGGCCCTGGAGATGGGCCCTGCCTCTTATTTCCCTGAGTCAATCTACATTCTGAGGCCCAATGGAAGCCTCTGTTGCATTATGGACATGAGGTTTTGGATCTGGTTCTCTCACCCTGACTTCTCTCTCTATCTCTAAGTCAACATTGAGCTTTAAAATACCCTACTTTACCATATTGAAAGCATCAATGAGTTTCTCTGGAAGTCCCTTGCCATAAAGGACCCAGTCTTCCCATGTTCTGCATCATAACCTGGGTACAAAACGCATTTGTGCCCACTGTGGCACAGTATCTCAAGATCTCCTCTAAAAATAAACAGAGACAAAGTCCAAATTCTTTATTATCTCCTTCACAGTCTGTCTCCTTGTGTAGTCCTAGTATAATTCTTCTACAAACCTCATTAGTATTTTCTCTAGTAAGTTGTTTTATCATTATTGCTTTTGCTGCATTTTTATCCATACTTTGTATGACAGCTGTCTGCAAATGTCCCACAAATTCAACAAAGGGTTCATTTGGACCTTGCTCTATTTTCATGAAGGCTTTCCCTCTATCTTGTTTTCCTGGGAAGATGCCCCATTCTTTTTTTCTTTTCTTTTCTTTTTTTAATTTTCTTTTGTTTTTATTTTATTTTATAATTATAACTTTTTTTGACAGTACATATGTGTGGGTAATTTTTAACAACATTATCCCTTGAACTCACTTCTGTTCAGATTTTTCCCTTCCTTCCTTCCACCCCTTCCCCTAGATGGCAGGCAGTCTTATACATGTTAAATATGTTATAATATATCCTAGATACAATCTATGAATGCAGAACCAAATTTCTTGTTGCATAGGAAGAATTGGATTCAGAAGGTAAAAATAACCTGGGAAGAAAAACAAAAATGCAAACAATTTACACTTATTTCCCAGTGTTCCTTCTCTGGATATAGTTGATTCTGTCCATCATTGATCAATTGGAACAGAATTAGATCTTCTCTTTGTCGAAGTTATCCACTTCAATCAGAATACATCCTCATACAGTATTGTTGTTGAAGTGTATAATGATCTCCTGATTCTGCCCATTTCACTCAGCATCAGTTCATGTAAGTCTTACCAAGTCTCTCTGAAATCAACCTGCTGGTCATTTCTTACAGAACAATAATATTCCATACCATTCATATACCACAATTTACCCAACCATTCTCCAATCGATGGGGTGTCCCATGCTTTGATTGCAGCAGCAGCAATTTGCTTATATGCTATCAAAGGGCAATTAATCTTTGCTAAAGCATCTGCATACTGACCTATACCTGCTAGTTTATCAAAGGTGATTTGTATATTAACTCCAGTTTGCCTATTTCATTGGTCTTGTATTCTACATAGTTTGCTATACTCTGAAAGCCACAAGTTTTGTCCATGTTCTAAACATGTCCTTGCTATAGATTTCCAATTACTAGGGGTTAAAATTTCATAAGCCAAATTCTCTAATATCATCTTAACATAAGATGATGTAGCCCATAAAAAGTACAACCCTTTTTCAAACCTTTGATAATGTCCAGATCAAAAGGAGTGTATTTTCTCCTTTTTTGACCTGAAGAGTCAAACTCTTGAATAACAGGGTATGCTTCTATTCTTAAATCAGATATATCCTGTCCTTCTTTTTCAGCTTTAACTACTGCCTTTTGTAATCTTGTCATAGGGGATGGACAAAGTTCCTGCATGGATGACACTGATGGTGTCACTGCCCCTCCCCTTTCTCCTTCTTCTACCCATGAAGAATTTATTGAGGGGGATAGGTCAGGGGATGGGGAATACCTAATGGCTCCTGCTGTGAAGCACCACATTCCTTAATTTCATCATTATTGTACTTATTTCTTGTCTAATTCTTTATGCTTTTCAGCTGATATATTAGTACCCTCCTTCTCCTCCTGCTCTTTCTTCCTCATTCTCTAACTTAGGTAATTAACTAAAGCTAATTTTATTAAGTTATATGTATAGAATGTTTCTTTAGGAATTGAATCAGGACCATTACAATTGTAATACTCAATTAATTTCTCTCCTGCTAATTTACATTTATCTGCCACTAATTCTTCTTCCTTGGAGAACCAAGGGTATGTTCATTCTAATGTTTCTAAAAGCCCAATGATCTGCTCCCATGTTACAATCAAATCTTAATTTTTTATTATCCTAACTATGCTTTGTACACACTTTCTTTGGGTGGAGAAGGCTATTTTCTAAACATTTGTTCCATTTCAGCTGAAACGCTAGTTTAGCCCTTAACAAAATTTCCTTCTTGTATATTTTTGTACTCCTCCTAATTTCTGGGTCACGAAGACTTTCCACTGAACTCAGGATTTAAGATTTTTCCACTGACTTCAAGATCATGTCAGTCTGGACTGCTAAGTATAAATCCTTAGTTCCATGTTCTGCTGCCAAAATATGTTCTGGTTAGCTTACTGGAGGTCTTGAAACCAGCCTTCATTTCAGCTGAGTAATCACCATAAGAATAGAGATAAAGCCCAAATTCTTTTTTTTTTTCTAATTAGATTTTTTTTATTAATTTTATAATTATAACATTTTTGACAGTACATATGCATAGGTAATTTTTTTTACAACATTATCCATTGTACTCCCTTCTGTTCTGAATTTTTCCCCTCCTTCCCTCTAACCCCTCCCCTGGATGGCTGGCATTCCCATATATAATAAATATAGTATATCCTACATACAATGTATATGTGCAGAATTGAATTTTGTTGTTGTTGTTGTTTCAAAGGAATAATTGTATTTGGAATCTAAAAATATTCTGGGAAGAAAAACAAAAAAAATGCTCACAGTTTACACTCATTTCCCAGTGTTCCTTTTCTGGGTGTAGCTGATTTTGTCCACCATTGATCATTTGGAATTGTATTAGCTCTTCTCTATGTTGAAGATATCCACTTCCAGCAGAATACATCCTCATACAGTATCATTGTTAAAGTGTATAATGATCTCCTAGTTCTGCTCGTTTCACTCAGCATCAGTTGATGTAAGTCTCTCCAAGCCTCTCTGTATTCCTCCTGTTGGTCATTTCTTACAAAACAATAATATTCCATAACATTCATATACTATAATTTACCCAACCATTCTCCAATTGATGAACATCCATTCATCTTCCAGTTTCTAGCCACTACAAAAAGGGCTGCCACAAACATTTTGGCACATACAGGTCCCTTTCCCTTCCTTAGTATTTCTTTGGGATATAAGCCCAGTAGTAGCACTGCTGGATAAAAGGGTATGCACATTTTGATTACTTTTTGGGCATAATTCCAGATTGCTCTCCAGAATGGTTGGATTCTTTCACAACTCCACCGACAATGTATTAGTGTCCCAGTTTTCCCACAGCCCCTCCAACATTTCTCATTATTTGTTCCTGTCATCTTAGCCAATCTGACAGGTGTGTAGTGGTATCTCAGAGTTGTCTTAATTTGCATTTCTCTGATCAATAGTGATTTTGAACACTCTCATATGAGTAGAAATAGTTTTAATTTCATCATCTGAAAATTGTCTGTTCATATCCTTTGACCACTTATCAATTAGAGAATGGCTTGATGTCTTATAAATTAAAGTCAATTCTCTGTATATTTTGTAGATGCGGCCTTTATCAGAACCTTTAACTGTCAAAATGTTTTCCCATTTTGTTACTTCCCTTCTAATCTTGTTTGCATTAGTTTTGTTAGTAAAAAAAGCTTTTTAATTTGATGTAATCAAAATTTTCTATTTTGTGATCAATAATGATCTCTAGTTCTCCTTTGGAAACAAATTGGTTCCTCCTCCAAAAGTCTGAGATGTAAATTGTCCTATGTTCCTCTAATTTATTTATGATCTTGTTCTTTATGCCTAAATCTTGGACCCATATTGATCTTAACTTAGTATGTGGTGCTAAATGTGGGTCCATGCCTAGTTTCAGCCATACTAAATTCAGTTTTCTCAGCAGTTTTTTTTGTTTTAAATAATGAATTCTTATCGCAAAAGTTGAGATCTTTGGGTTTGTCAAACACTAGATTGCTATTTTTATACAGTATCTTGCCCTGTGAACCTAACCTATTCTACTGATCAACTAGTCTATTTCTTAGCCAATACCAAATGGTTTTGGTGACTGTTGCTTTATAATATAGTTCTAGATCAGGTACAGCTAGACCACCTTCATTTAATTTTTTTTTCATTGCTTCCCTTGAAATTCTCGACCTTTTGTTGTTCCATATGAATTCTGTTGTTATTTTTTCTAGGTCATTAAATTAGTTTCTTGGGAGTCTGATTGATATAGCACTAAATAAATAGATTAGTTTAGGGAGTACTGTCATCTTAATTATATTTTCTGGGCCTATCCAAGAGCACTCAATGTGTTTCCAGTTATTTAAATCTGACTTTACTTTTGTGACAAGTGTTTCATGATTTTGTTCATATAATTCCTGACTTTCCTTTGGTAGATATATTCCCAAATATTTTATACTATTGACAGTTATTTTGAATGGGATTTCTCTTTGTAACACTTGCTCTTGGATTGTGGTGGTAATGTATAAAAATGCTGAGGATTTATGTGGATTTATTTTGTATCCTGCTACTTTGCTGAAGTTCTGAATTATTTCTAATAGCTTTTTAGCAGAGTCTTTGGGGTTCTCTAAATATACCATCATGTCATATGCAAAGAGTGATACTTTGATTTCCTCATTTCCTACTCTAATTCCTTGAATCTCTTTCTTGGCTCTTATTGCCAAAGCTAGCATTTCTAGTACTATATTGAATAGTAATGGTGATAGTGGGCAGCCTTGTTTCATTCTTGATCTTACAGGGAAAGGCTCCAGTTTATCGACATTACATAAGATATTTACTGAAGGTTTTAAATATATATTCCTTATTATTTTCAGGAATAGTCCATTTATTTCTATACTCTTAAGCGCTTTTAGTAGGAATGGATGTTGGATTTTATCAAATGCTTTTTCTGCATCTATTGAGATGATCATATGGTTTTTATTAATTTGATTATTAATATGGTCAATTATACTAATATTTTCCTACTATTAAACCAGCCCTGCATTCCTGGTATAAATCCTACTTGATCATAGTGTATTATCCTAGGGATGATTTTCTGAAGTCTTTTTGCTAATATCTTATTTAAGATTTTTAGCATCAATATTCATTAAAGAGATTGGTCTATAGTTTTCTTTCTCACTTTTCAATATACCTGATTTAGGTATCAGTACTATGTCTGTGTCATAAAAGGATTTTGGTAGGACTCCTTCAATCCCTATTTTTAAAATAGTTTATATAGCATTGGAGTTAGTTGTTATTTAAATGTTTGGCAGAATTCATATGTAAATCCATCTCGTCCTAGGGATTTTTTCTTAGGGAGTTGGCTGATAGCCTGTTCTATTTCTTTTTCTGAAATGGGACTATTTAGACTACTTACTTCTTCCTCTATTAATCTGGGCAAGCTATATTTTTGAAGGTATTTTTCCATTTCATTTAAGTTATCGAATTTATTGGCATAAATTTGAGCAAAATAGCTCCTTATTATTGTTCTAATTTCCTCTTCATTAGTGGTGAGTTCTCCCTTTTCATTTTCAAGACTAACAATTTGCTTTTTCTCTTTCCTTTTTTAAATCAGATTTACTAAGGGTTTGCCTATTTCGTTGTTTTTTTCATAGAACCAACTCAGTTTTATTAATTAATTTGATAGTTTTTTTACTTTCAATTTTATTAATCTCACCTTTTATTTTTAGAATTCCAAGTTTCATGTTTGTCTGGGGGTTTTTAATTGTTCCTTTTCTAGCAATTTTAGTTGTAAGCCCAATTTGTTGACCCTCTCTTTCTCTATTTTATGTAAGTAGGCCTCTAGAGATATAAAACTTCCCCTTATTACTGCTTTGGCTGTATCCCACATATTTTGGTATGATGTCTCATTATTGTCATTTTCTTGGGTGAAGTTATTAATTATGTCTATGATTTGCTGTTTTACCCAATCATTCTTTAATATAAGATTATTTAGTTTCCAATTATTTTTGGTCTATTTTCCCCTGGCTTTTTATTAAATGTAATTTTAATTGCATTGTGGTCTGAAAAGGATGCATTTACTATTTCTGCCTTACTGCATTTGATTTTGAGGTTTTTATGTCCTAGTATATGATCAATTTTTCTATGGTTCCATGAACTGCTGAGAAGAAAGTATACTCCTTTCTGTCTCCATTTAGGTTTCACCAAAAATCTATCATATCAAACTTTTCTAGTATTCTATTTACCTCTTTGACTTCTTTCTTATTTATTTTGTGGTTTGATTTATCTAATTCTGAGAGTGCAAGGTTGAGATCTCCTACTATTATAATTTTGCTGTCTGTTTCTTTTTGCAGCTCTCTTAATTTCTCTTTTAAGAATTTAGATGCTTGTAACACAGGTAAAATGTATGGGATTGCCTGTCATCGGGGGAGGGAATAGAGGTAGGGGGGGGATAATTTGGAAAAATGAATACAAGGGATAATATTATAAAAAAATATACAATGAAAATAAAAAAAAAATTAAAAAATACCTAGAAAGCAAAAAAAAAAAAAAAAAGAATTTAGATGCTGTACCACTTTGTGTGCATATGTTTACTATTGATACTACTTCATTATCTATTATACCCTTTAGCAGGATATAATGCCCTTCCTTATCTCTTTTAATTAGATCAATTTTTGTTTTTGCTTGATTTGAGATGAGGATGGCTACCCCTGCTTTTTTGGTTTCACCTGAAGCATAGTAGATTCTGCTCCACCCTTTTACTTTTAGTTTGAATGTATCACCCTGCTTCAGGTGTGTTTCCTGTAAACAACATAGAGTAGGATTCTGACTTTTAATCCAGTCTGCTAACTGCTTCCTCTTTATGAGGGAGTTTACCCCATTCACATTTATGATTAGAATGACTAATTCTATATTGCTTGCCATCCTGTTAATCCCTGCTTATGCTTTTCTCCTTTCCTTCCCTCTTATCCCCCTACTCAGTATTAAACTTGTGAACAGTACTTGCTTTTCACAGCCCTCCCTTTTTAGTATCCCTCCCCCACCTTAAAGTTCCTCTTCCTATTTTATCCGTTTTTCTCACAATTTCTGTATTACCTTCCACTTAGCTTACTCCTTCCCTCTCACTTTTCAATGAAGTGCAAGAAGTTTCACCATAAATCAAATATGTCTATTGATACACACTATGTTCATCTTCCTCCTTTCTTTCTCTCAGACATAATAGGTTACCTTTGCCTTTTCATGAGATGTAGTACCACCACTTTACACTTTTTTATGATATAATTTCCTTTTCACCTCTAGTTTTTAGGACAAATTATACATGTGTTCTTTACATATCTTTATGGCAGAAATATAGTTCTCAAAATTTATTTTTACCTTTTTAGAAATCTCTTGAGTTCTGTATTTGAAGATCAAACATTTTGTGTAGGTCTGGTTTTTTCATCAAGAATTGATGGAATTCATTTATTTCGTTAAATGTCCATCTTCTTCCCTGGAAAATGATGCCCATTTTTCCTGGGTAAGTTATTCTTAGCTGCATACCAAGTTCTTTAGCCTTTCAGAATATCATGTTCTAGGCCCTTCATTCTTTTAATGTGGATGCTTTTAGTTCCTGGGTTATCCTTATTGTGGCCCCTTCATATCTGAATTGCTTTTTTCTAGCAGCTTCCAATATCTTTTCCTTTGTCTGATGGTTCTTGAACTTGGCCAATACATTTCTTGGCGTTTTGATTTTAGAGTCCCTTTCAGTAGGTGATTGATGAATTTTTTCAATGTCTATTTTACCCTCTGTTTCCAAAATGTCTGGGCAGTTCTCTTTGATAATTTCCTCAAAAATAATGTCCAGGCTCTTTTTTTCCCTCACATTTTTCAGGGAGTCTGATTATTCTTAAATTATCTCTCCTGGATCTGTTTTCCAGATCTGTTGTCTTTCCAATAAGATACTTGACATTTCTAGACTAGAGAACTATTGATCACCATGCTAAATTAGATAACCATTATCTTATCAATTCTACTGAGTTAACACCTTCTTTCAAATATACTGCTCCAGAGTGCTGCCCTTTATAAATCTCTTTTGATTATATCTTGGTATGCAGTGTGAGATGTTCTATGGTTACTTTCTGCCAGATTACTTTCCAATTTTCCCAGAAAATTTTATCAAACACTGAGTTCTTATCCCAGAGGCTGGAGACTATGGGGTATTTCATTAATTACAATGATATTTTTAAATAATGAATTTATTTATTTTTAATAGATCATTGCTTTATGAATTATGTTGGGAGAGAAAAATCAAAACAAAATGAAAATAGTTCAGAAAAAATAGAGAAAAAGAAGTGAACATAGCATATGTTGATTTATATTGAATTTTCATAATCTGTTCTCTTAATGAAGATAGCATTTCTATCTAAAATCTATTGTAATTGCATTAGAACAATGTACCACTGAGAAAAAGCAAATATTTCATAGAGAATAATTGCTCATTCTTCCTGATTTGTATACAATGTATTTCTGGTTCTGCTTGTTTTGCTGAGCATCAATTCATGTAAATCTTTCTAGGTATTTCTAGAATCAGTTTGTTCATCATTTTTACAGAAAAAATATTCTGTTACCTTCAAATACCACAACTTATTCAGATATTCTTTAGCTGATGGGCATCTGCTCATTTTCAAATTCTTTGCTACCACAAAAAGAACTATTACAAACATTTTTTCACGTAATGGAAAATCCTTTCCCCTCCTTTATGATGTCTTTCGGATACAGATGGAGGAGTGGTTGCTGAATCAAAGGGTACACATAGTTTTTTAAACCTTTTGGCATAGTTCCAAATTGCTCTCCAGAATGGTTGGATCATTTCACAACTCTACCAACAAGGCATTAGGGTTTCAGTTTTTCCACATCCCCTTGAACTTTTATTATTAACTTTTCCTGTTATGTTAGGCAATCTGAGAAGTTTAAGGTGTAACTCAGAGTCGTTTTAATTTGCATTTCTCTTATAGTGTTTTAGAGCATTTTTTCATAGAACTATAGATAACTTTAATTTCATCATCTGAAAATTGTTCATATACTTTAACCATTTATAATGGTCAAATATAATAATGGCTAGTATTCTTATAAATTTGACATAATTCTTTACATATTTCAGAAATGAGAACTTTAGCAAAATCAATGGTTATAAAAAAAAAAAAATTCCCAGCTTTATATTTCCTTTTAAATCTTATTTCTGCTGGTTTTCTTTGTGCAAACCCTTTTTAATTTAACATAATCAAATTTGTCTATTGTTAAGTCCAGAGTAACTCCCTGGAGGTCTCAGGATCAGCCAGGGTAAGGATAAGTAAAAGTCCCTGCTCTTTAGGGGGAGAAGCAGGCAAACTGCTAGGAGTTTTGCCAAAGATCTCTTTCTCTTTCTCGATTCTGGATTCCAGAATCTCTACTTTCTCTTCCTCATCCTGCTGCCAAGTAAGTTCTGGCCTGTCTCACCCACCCTCTAATCCTTCCCTACAATTATCTTAACATCAAACACTGAGCCAGCACCAATGGTGAGAAGAGCCATTTTTCCAAATATATGCTAATAAAGTCATTGTTTCATAATGAATAGGTAATTAGCCTTAAGTGTTCAGTTGTCTGATTCAAGCATACCATTTTGGAGTTTCAGCCATTTATATCTCCTGCATTCTTTTGTTTTAGAACACAGGTGTGTTTAGAATTCTCAGGGAGGTGAGAACCCCAAAAAGGAGGTGATCATGTCCTCCCTGACTTCTCAGGAAGAGAGATAAAAAACACCAAAGGGAAGTGGGGAGTCAAGCCAGATATTATTAGCAGGTTTCTGGGCTGAAGGATTTTACTAGAAACAGGTACAAATAAACCCATCAGAATGGGGGTATTAAACAAGCACATAGCAATAAAGCACAGGCTAGCAGTGATGACTCTCCCCACAGATAGTACAAGCTCATTGTGGTGTAAAAATATGAATTGTACATGCAAGTAGTAATATAACAAACAATATGAATCAACATGGTATTGTAAAAGATTTCCAGAAGTCCTAGATGGAGGATATGTAAATAACAATATGCACCTATTTCAGCAATCAAGAGATAGTCCAAAACCAATCTGTTGTTCATTATTTCATGTGTTAGGGAATCCAGTGATCTCTGCAAGTTTTTGTAATTTTGCAACAGTTTTTTTATGTGTTAGAAAATCCAATGATTCCTGCAGATTTTGAAGTCTTGAAACTTATCATTTCTCAGGGAATCAAATGATTCCTGCAGATTTTGAAGTTTTGCAAAGTCTTATACTGTATCAGAGAATCCCATGATTTTTGAGGATTTTCAAGTCCTACAGCAATCTTATGTCTCAGAGAATCCAATGATTCCTGAAGGTTTTCAAGTACTAAAACAATCTTATCATGTCTCAGGGATTCCAATCATTCCTGAGGGTTTTGAAGTCCTACATGATTCTCATTAACAATTTTTGATGTCCATGAGTCAATTGCCACAACAGCCATGCTCTTTCAGTGATTGGAACAATCAGCAATGGGTCTTCTTCGTTTCAAGGGTCTGCTCCATCTCTTGCCTATGGACAAAGCAAATACAACTCTCTGTAATCCATCTGATTTCTTCTCCATCTGTAGAGTTACAAGCAAACCCTCTCCCCCAAGCTATTAACCTATCTGGTCCCTTCCATTCACCACTTTCTGGATCTCTCCACATCATCTGGCAATTATCTAAAGATAATGGAGCTGCTCACATTGGACACTGCCCTTCTGGTGAGTTTAAAAGCTGTCTGCTGGAAGCAGTGCATCTTTATCAAAAATCAAGAAGTTAATTGTATAAAGAGAGCTAAATTTAGAAGTTGTCTAGGTTTATGTCTGGCTCCCCCTTTCTTTTGTTTTTGGAAAAGCATCTTAATGTCTGTTTCTCTTCTCTACTATTACCTGTCCCTGATGAGTAAAGGATAGGCTAGTGGTTTGTAAAATCTGATACTGTGCATAAAAGTATGCAAAATGTTTAGAAGTATATGCAGGCCCATTATCTGTTTTTATTGCTTGTGGCACACCCATAATTGCAAAGGCTTGTATAAGAAATTCAGTGACCACTCAGGCTGTCTCTTTTGTTACTGGTATTGCAAAAGTGAATCCTGAAAAGGTATCTACCACAACATGGATAAAAGACAGATGACCAAAAGATTTATAATGGTTCACATCCATTTGCCAAATTTCATTGGGTCTCAAACCATGAGGGTTCTTCCCTAGAGGGAGTGTAGGAGCATGGAAAGGAAGGCAAGCTGTACAGGTTTTTACTATATTCCTAGCTTCCTCTCTTGTTATTCCAAATTGTAAATATAAAGCTCAAGCATCCTGATGATATTTAGAAAGAGATTCTTGGCTTCTTGAAATAAAGGAGTATTTGCCAACATAGTTAGAAGGCTATCTGCCTTTAAATTACCATCAAAAATAGGACCTGGAAATCCACTATGATAGTGGACATACAAGATATAAATCTCACCTTGGTGCATTCTCACTTGCTCTTGAAATTCCTTAAAGAGCTGATATATATATATATGAAGTTATACATATATATAAAGTTATATATATATATATGAAGTTATATATATATATATATATGAAGTTATATATATATATATATGAATGAATATAATATTCATATATATATGAAGTTATAAATTTTATTTGGGCTGTGGCAATTCTTTGTATCACACCTACTGAATAAGGTGAATCAGATATTCTATTTATATCTCCTGGATAATAAATAAGAGCTACCATGATTGCATACAATTCATACTGCTGAGTGGACTGAAAAGGAGTTCTGATTACTCTCTTTATAGTTAAGTCACAAGAGTATATAGCACAAATATCTTGTTTGGATGTATCTATAAAGATAGTTGGTCCTTTAAGAGGAACTTTAGAAACCTTTTCTTCAAGAATACATTTCCAGTTATGAAATAGCCGGGTTGTCTTTAATGGAGACCTGTGTGCAAAATTTGGAGATATGGCCAATAAAATTTGCCACTCTGGGATGGTTTCACAGCACATATTAATTTGTGCATTAGTATAAAAGTTGTATATTTTATCAGGTCTTATACCAGATAATTGTACTGCTTGCTTAAAGGCCTTTAATAAAATTCTGGCCACAAGCATTGGGTAAAGAGTAAGGCTTTGGTCTGGTTGTGCTGGGAGGTTCACCCACTCGATCACACTATCTTCTTGATGAAGAACTGCTGTGTGTCCCTCTTTTATAGCAAAAACTGATATTTCCAAGTATTTTTGAGTGACTCTTTCAAACATATTATATAAGGCCAGTTCACCATCTGTTTTTTTTTTACATTTTTTTAAATTTAAAAAAAAATTATTTATAATTTTTTGACAGTATATATGCATGAGTAATTTTTTTTTATCACATTATCCCTTGAATTCATTTTCCAAATTTTCCCCTCCCTCCCTCTACTCCCTCCCCGCAATGACAGGCAATCCCATACATTTTACATGTGTTACAGTATAACTTAGATACAATATATATGTAAATCCAATTTTCTTGTTGCACATTAAGTATTAGATTCCTAAGGTATAAGTAACCTGGGTAGACAGACAGTAGTGCTAACAATTTACATTCACTTCCCAGTGTTTCTTCTCTGGGTGTAGCTACCTCTGTCTATCATTGATCAACTGGAAGTGAGTTGGTTTTTCTTTATGTTGAAGATTTCCACTTCCATCAGAATACATCCTCATACAGTATTGTTGTTGAAGTGTACAGTGATCTTCTGGTTCTGCTCATTTCACTCAGCATCAGTTGATTTAAGTCTCTCCAGGCCTCTCTGTATTCCTCCTGCTGGTCATTTCTTACAGAGCAATAATATTCCATAACCTTCATATACCACAATTTACCCCAACCATTCTCCAATTGATGGACATCCATTCATCTTCCAGTTTCTAGCCACTACAAAAAGAGCTGCCACAAACATTTTGGCACATAGAGGTCCCTTTCCCCTCCTCAGTATTTCTTTGAGATATAAGCCCAATAGCAGCATTGCTGGATCAAAGGGTATGCACAGTTTGATAACTTTTTGGGCATAGTTCCAAATTGCTCTCCAGAATGGCTGGACTCTTTCACAGCTCCACCAACAATGTATTAGTGTCCTGATTTTCCCACATCCCCTCCAACATTCATCATTATTTGTTTCTGTCATCTTACCCAATCTGACAGGTGTATAGTAGTTTCTCAGAGGTGTCTTAATTTGCATTTCTCTGATCAATAGTGATTTGGAACACTCATATAAGTGGATATAATTTCAATTTCATCATCTGAGAATTGTCTGTTCATATGCTTTGACCATTTATCAATTGGAGAATGGTTTGATTTCTTATAAATTAGGGTCAGTTCTCCATATATTTTAGAAATGAGACCTTTATCAGAACCTTTAACTGTAAAAATATTTTCCCAATTTTTTACTTCCCTTCTAATCTTGTTTGCATTAGTATTGTTTGTACAGAAAATTTTTAGTTTGATGTAATCAAAATCTTCTATTTTGTGATTGATAATGATCTCTAGTTCTCCTCTGGTCATAAATTCCTTCCTCCTCCACAGGTCTGAGAGATAGACTATTCTCTGTTCCTTTAATCTATTGATGATCTCATTCTTTATGCCTAAATCATGGACCCATTTTGATCTTATCTTGGTATATGGTATTAAGTGTGGATCCATATCTAATTTCTGCCATACTAATTTCCAGTTTTCCCAAAAATTTTTCCCAAATAATTAAGTTTTTATCCCTAATGTTGGTATCTTTCGGTTTGTCAAACACTAGATTGCTATAGATGTATTCTTTTTTGTCACTAGTAATAGTGGGCAACCTTGTTTCACTCCTGATCTTACTGGGAAGGTTCCAGTTTATGTCTATTACATATTATGCTTACTGACGTTAGTAAATATATGCTCCTGATTATTCTAAGGAATAGTCCATTTATTTCTATACTCTCAAGCATTTTTAGTAGGAATGGATGTTGGATTTTATCAAATGCTTTTTCTGTATCTATTGAGATGATCATATGGTTTTTATTAATTTGATTATTAATATGGTCAATTATACTAATAGTTTTCCTAATATTAAACCAGCCCTGCATTCCTGGGATAAATCCTACTTGATCATAGTGTATTATCCTGGGGATAATTTTCTGAAGTCTCTTTGCTAATATCTTACTTAAGATTTTAGCATCAATATTAAGGAAATTGGTCTATAGTTTTCTTTCTCAGTTTTTGATCTACCTGTTTTAGGTATCAGTACCATGTCTGTGTCATAAAAGGAGTTTGGTAGGACTCCTTCATCTCCTATTTTTTTCAAATAGTTTATATGACATTGGAGCTAATTGTTCTTTAAATGTTTGGTAGAATTCACATGTAAATCCATCTGGTCCTGGAGATTTTTTTCCTGGGGAGTTGATTAATAGCTTGTTCTATTTCTTTTTTCTGAAATGGGACTATTTAAGCAATTTATCTTTTCCTCTGTTAATCTAGGAAGCCTATATTTTTGGAGGAAGTCATACATTTCACTTAAGTTAACAAATTTATTGGCATAAAGTTGGGCAAAGTAACTTATTATTATTTCTCTATCAGTTCAACTTCTTTCAAAGCCTCTTGTGCTTCTTTTGTAAGCTGGCATGGTAAGTTTAAAGCACTGTCTCCCCTTAAAATGTCATATAATGGTTGCAATTGACAGGTAGTCAAGCCTAGTATGGGACACATCCATTGGATATCTCCCATTAATTTCTGAAAGTTATTTAAGGTGTTTAGTTTCTCTGTCCTTAAGAAAAGTTTTTGTCCTGCAAGCACCTTTGGGTATACTTCCTATCTTAAATATTGAAAAGGAACATTTCTTTGAATGTTTTCTGGAGCTATACACAATTTGTAGTTTCTTAGTGTTTCTAAGGTCTTTTGTAGACATGCTTCTTACATTTGCTCCTTTGCTGCACAAGATATCATCCATGTAATGTAATAACATTACTTTTGGAAATACTTTTCTTACTGGAGTAAGAGCAGAAGCAACATACATTTGACACATAATAGGGCTGTTTTTCATTCCCTGTGGCAAAACTGTCTATTCATATCTTTTATACGGTTCAACTAAGTTAATGCTGGGCACTGAAAATGCAAATCTTTTCATATCCTCCTTATATAGAGGGATAGAATAGAAATAATCCTTAATGTCTATAACCCAAAAAGGCCATTCTCTAGGCAATTGAGTAGGAGATGAAAGTCTAGTCTGAAGAGTTCCCATAGTTTCCATCTGTTCATTTACTTTTCTTTAATCAGTCAACATCCTCAATTTTCCAGATTTCTTTCTTATAACAAATACTGGGGAATTGCACAGACTAATTAAAGGATCTAAGTGTCCTTAGTCAAGTTGCTCTTGAACTATATCTAATAAAACCTGAATTTTATTGCTAGCTAAGGGCCACTGATCTATCCACATTGGTGTATCAGTTTTCCATTGGATAGGAACAGGTGAAAGTGTTGGTAGGCCTTCAACAGCAGCCCTGCCTAAAAAACCGAAGTACTCATTTGTAATCCTAATTGTTGCAAAATATATCTTCCCCACAGATTGATGGGGATTTTTTTCAAGTGTAAAAGGAGTAAAAACTATTGTTTCATCTTCAGATACCCATCTCAAAGGGCTAGCACTAACTTCAGCTGCTATTGATCATCCTACATCAGACAGGTAGGTGTCTGCCTTTTGGCCAGTAACTGGGCCAGTTAGTACCTCTAATGACTGTAAGATTTGCACCTATGTCTACCTGATCTAAAGCTATATTATATAGCAGCAGTCACCAAAACTATTTGGTATTGGCTAAGAAATAGACCGGTAGATCAGTGGAACAGATTAGATACAAAGGACAAAAAAGGGTACATCTATAGCAATCTAATCTTTGACAAACCCAAAGATACCAACATTAGGTACAAAAATTCATTATTCGGAAAAAAACTGTTGGGAAAACTGGAAATTAGTATGGCAGAAATTAGACATGGATCCACACTTAACAACATATACCAAGATAAGATCAAAATGGGTCCATGATTTAGGCATAAAGAATGAGATCATAAATAGATTAGAGGAACAGAGAATAGTCTACCTCTCAGACCTGTGGAGGAGGAAGGAATTTATGACCAGAGGAGAACTAGAGATCATTATTGATCACAAAATGGAAGATTTTGAATACATCAAACTAAAAAGTTTCTGTACAAACAATACTAATGCAAACAAGATTAGAAGGGAAGTAACAAATTGGGAAAATATTTTTAAAAGTAAAGGTTCTGACAAAGGTCTCATTTCCAAATTATATAGAGAACTGACCCTAATTTATAAGAAACCAAACCATTCTCCAATTGATAAATGGTCAAGGGATATGAACAGACAATTCTCAGATGATGAAATTGAAACTATATCCACTCATATGAAAGACTGTTCCAAATCACTACTGATTGAGAAATGCAAATTAAGACAACTCTGAGATACCACTACACACCTGTCAGATTGGCTAAGATGACAGGAACAAATAATGATGAATGTTGGAGGCGATGTGGGAAAATCAGGACACTAATACATTGTTGGTAGAGCTGTGAAAGAATCCAGCCATTCTGGAGAGCAATTTGGAACTATGCCCAAAAAGTTATCAAACTGTGCATACCCTTTGATCCAGCATTGCTGCTATTGGGCCTATATCTCAAAGAAATACTGAGGAGGGGAAAGGGACCTCTATGTGCCAAAATGTTTGTGGCAGCTCTTTTTGTAATGGCTAGAAACTGGAAGATGAATGGATGTCCATCAATTGGAGAATGGTTGGGGTAAATTATGGTATATGAAGGTTATGGAATATTATTGCTCTGTAAGAAATGACCAGCAGGAGGAATACAGAGAGGCTTGGAGAGACTTACATCAACTGATGCTTAGTAAAATGAATAGAACCAGAAGATCGCTGTACACTTCATTGTTGTATGAAGATGTATTCTGATGGAAGTGGATATCTTCAACATAAAGAAGATCCAACTCACTTCCAGTTGATCAATGATGGACAGAAACAGCTACCCCCAGAGAAGGAACACTTGGAAGTGAATGTAAATTGTTAGCACTACTGTCTATCTACCCAGGTTACTTATACCTTAGGAATCTAATACTTAATGTGCAACAAGAAAATAGTATTTACACACATATATTGTATCTAGGTTATATTGTAACACATGTAAAATGTATGGGATTGCCTGTCATTGGGGGGAGGGAGTAGAGGGAGGGAGGAGATAATTTGGAAAAATGAATACAAGGGATAATGTTAAAAATTATTCATGCATATATACTGTCAAAAATTTATAAATAAAATAAATAAATAAATAAAGAAGATTTGCACCTATGTCTACCAATCTTTCTAAAGGTATGCCATTTATATACATAGTGACCATAGGATGGTTAGCTGTAACTGCTGCAGTCTAGAATAGTCCTTGATTCTGTTGCTTTGAGTCCGAATCTGGGCAACTATCACCTTATTGCTTATTAGGAATCTATATCAGTAAACCTGATCCTACTACTTTTCCTGGTTGATAAATCACACATTGTTTACCTGTATTAGTAATTACCTACACATTTCCCATTTTCCCACATCAATGTATGGATGAACACTGTTTTGTAAGTACTCTCAAGAGGTGAAATGGTTTGTCATACTGTGCCTGGAGGCAAAGGATCCATAGGCTGGAGAGGAACAGATTCCCCCTCTCCAGGGGATATCTCAGTATTCCCAGCTACAGACAACTCTATTCTCCCCAAGTGTAATCTTTTTCTCCCATCAGATGGCTTCTTGGCTGATTGGTCATGTCTGAATACTGAACATCTTAAGACTCTCTGGATGTAACATTGGCTACCATCATACCCCAAGTGTTTTTTGTTTTGGGCCCTTGGGCTCGGCCCCTCATCCCATTTCCCTGAATTAGTCTACATTCTGCTGCCCAATGGAAGCCTCTGTTGCATTTTGGACATGGGGTTTGCATTTTGTCCTCCAACCCTGTTTTCTCACTCTATCTCTATGCCAACATTCAGCCATTTAGTGCCCTACTTTATGACATTGAAAGCATTGACAAGTCTTTCTGGAAGTCCCTTGCTAAAAGGGATCCTGTCTTCCCACATTCGGCTCTTGAGAAGTCTACATCATAGTCTGGGTATAAAAGGTATTTGTGCCCATTGTGACATAGTGTCTTATGATCTCCTCTAAAGGAGCATCCTTGTGTAGTCCTAGTATAATTCTTTTACAAATCTCATTATCATTTTCTTTAGCAAGTTGCCTTATCATATTTCCTGTTGCTGCATTTTCACTAATAATTCATATGACAGCTGTCTGCAAATGTCCCATGAAATCAGCAAAAAATTCATTGTGCTATTTTTGTGAAGGCCTGTCCTCTTTACCTGTAATAAAACCCCATGCTTTAATAGTAGGAGAAGCAATTTGTTCATATGCTGCTATGGGGTAATCTGTGCTGAAATGTCTGCATAAGAACCTACATCTGTTAGTTCATCACAGGTGATTGGAGTATTAACTCCAGTTTGCCTGTTTAATTGGGCTTGTAACCTATAGAGTTCACTATATTCAGAGAGCCACAATATGTTTTGTCCAGGTTCTAAGCATGTCCTTGCTAGAAATTTCCAGTATCTAGGTGTTAAGATTTTGTAAGCCAAATTCTGTAATAACATAAGATGATGTAGCCCCATAAAGAATGCAAATCTTTTTTAGTTCTTTGGTGATTTCTAGATCAAAAGAAGTGTATCTTCTGCTTTCTTGACCTGAAGAGTCAAGCTGTTCAATCACAAGATACAGTTCTATTATCAAATCAACTGTATTCTGCCTTTGCTCTTTGGCTTTAAATAGTACCTTTTGTAACTGAGTCATAGGAGGGGGTGTTTGCTGAGGGAGAGGTGCTGGTGTTATCATTTCCCTTCCCACTCCTCCTCCTCCCTTTATCTAGGAAGGTAAAGTTGATTGGGGAGGGCCAACAGCCTGCTTGGGTGTAGGTGGAGTTGAACTTGGACTGTAAGTAAGAGGGAGAATCAGTATGCCCTTCAAGTTCAGTTAACTCCTCATGCCCTCTGGTGATATTTTCATTATCCTCTCCAAACTCTTCCTCTTTCTCCTCACATTTCCTTATGTGGCTGTCCTTAAAACTTTTCTTTTTTCTATAACTTGAGGTATTCTTTAAGCCCAATTGTATTAAGTTGTACATATAGAATGTTTCCTTAGATTTTGAATCAGGACCCTTATCATATTCACATACTCGATCTCCTACTAGTATCCAATTATCTGCCTCTATTTCTTCTTCCTTGAAGAACCAAGGGGCCCTGCATTCTAATGCATTCAGTAGTCCATCAATCTGCTTCCAAATTACATTCAAACCTTGACTCTTAATTAGTCTAAGTATGCTTCCCCTCTGGGTGGGGTTGAGGTTGGGATTGGAGGTAGGGGTGAGGAAGAAGTTTTTCCTAATATCTGCCCCATTTCAATTAGAAAATGAGAGTTACTGGTTTAGCTCTTAATAAAGTAACTTCCCTGTTTGTCTATTAAAATACTCATCCTATTTCCTGGTCATTAGTCCAAGTTGGGTGCAAAAATTTTAAGTCCAGGCTAGCTCCCTGGAGAATGCAGGATTAACCAGAGTCAGAAGTAAAAGTCTTTTGGGGGAGAACCAGGCGAACTGCCAGGAGTTTTGCCAAAGATCTCTTCTCCATTTTTTTAAAAATTGATTTGCATGGGTAATTAGCATTAACAGATGCA
The DNA here is from genome assembly GCF_048593235.1 of Sminthopsis crassicaudata. Taxonomy (NCBI): domain Eukaryota; kingdom Metazoa; phylum Chordata; class Mammalia; order Dasyuromorphia; family Dasyuridae; genus Sminthopsis; species Sminthopsis crassicaudata. The sequence continues at coordinate 559,305,056 of NC_133617.1, read as the reverse complement.
AAACTTTTGTTCCAATTTTTCCCCTCCGTCCTCCCACCCCCTCCCCCAGATGGTAGATAGACCAATACATGTTAAATATGTTAAAGTATACGTAAATACAATATGTGTATACATGTCCATACAGTTATTTTGCTGCACAAGAAGAATCGGACTTTGAACTCGTGTACAATTAACCTGTGAAGGAAATAAAAAAAATGCAGGCAGACAAAAATAGAGGGATTGGGAATTCTATGTAGTGATTCACACTCATTTCCCAGAGTTCTTTCACTAGGTGTAGCTGGTCCAACTCATTATAACTCTATTGGAACTGATTTGCTTCATCTTATTATTGAAGAGGGCCACATCCATCAGAATTGATCATCATATAGTATTGTTGTTGAAGTATGTAATGATATCCTGGTCCTGCTCATTTTACTCAGCTTCAGTTTATGTAAGTGGCTCCAGGGCTTTTTGAAATCATCTTGCTGAATATTTCACACAGAATAATAATATTCAATAACATTCATATATCACAATTTATTCAACCATTCTTCAATTGATGGGCATCCACTCACTTTCCAGTTTCTGGCCACTACAAAGAGGGCTACCACAAACATTCTTGCACATACAGGTCCCTTTCCCTTCTTTAAGGTCTCTTTGGGATATAAGCCCAGTAGTAACATTGCTGGATCAAAGGGTATGTCCAATTTGATAACTTTTTGAGCATAATTCCAAATTGCTCTCCAGAATGGCTGGATTCTTTCACAACTCCACAAGCAATGTATTAGTGTCCCATTTTTCCCACATCCTTTCCAACATTCCATATTATCTTTGCCTGTCATATTAGTCAATCTGACAGGTGTATAGTGGTATCCCAGAGTTGTCTTAATTTTCATTTATCTGATTAATAATGACTTGGAGCATCTTTTCATATGGCTAGAAATAGTTTCAATTTCTTCATCTTAGAATTGTCAGTTCATGTCCTTTGACTATTGATCAATTGCAAATGGCTTGATTTCTTATAAATTAGAGACAATTCTCTACATATTTTGGAAATGAGACCTTTATAAGAACTTTGACTGTAAAAATGTTTTCCCAGTTTATTTCTTCCCTTCTAATCTTGTCTGCATTAGTTTTGTTTGTACAAAAACTTTTCAATTTGATATAATCAAATTTTTCTATTTTGTGATCAATGATGATCTCTAGTTCTTCTTTGCTCATAAATTCCTTCCTCCTCCACAGGTCTGAGAGGTAAACTATCCTATGTTTTTCTAATTTATTTATAATTTCATTTTTATGCCAAAGTCATGAATCCATCTTGACCTATTCTTGGTGTACAGTGTTAGGTGTGGGTCAATGCCTAGTTTCTGCCATACTAATTGCCAATTTTCCCAGAAGTTTTTGTCAAACAGTGAATTCTTATCCCAAAAGCTAGAGTACTTGGGTTTGTCAAACACTAGATTTCTCAAATAATTGACTATTTTGTCCTTTGAACTGCACCTATTCCACTGATCAACTAGTCTATTTCTTAGCTAATACCAAATGGTTTTAGTAACTGCTGCTTTATAATATAATTTTAGATCTGGTACAGCTAGGCCACCTTCATTTGATTTTTGTTTCATTACTTCCCTTGAAATTCTTGAACTTATGTTTTTCCACATAAACTTTGTTATTTTTTTTTCTAAATCATTAAAATAGTTTTTTGGAAGTCTGATTGATATAGTGCTAAATAAATAGATTAGTTTAGGTAATATTGTCATCTTTGTTATATTTGCTCACCCCATCCAAGAGCATTTAATAATTTTCCAATTGGTTAGATCTGACTTTATTTATGTGGAAAGTGTTTTATAGTTTTGGTCTTACAGTTCCTGATTTTCCCTTGGCAGATTGATTCCCAAATATTTTATAGTATTGGTAGTTACTTTAAATGGGATTTCTCTTTGTAACTCTAATTGTTTGCTTTTATTAGTGATATATAAAAATGCTGATGACTTATGTGGGTTTATTTTGTATCGTGCACCTTTGCTAAAGTTGTGGATTATTTCCAATAGCTTTTTAGTAGAATTTCTGGGGTTCTCTAAGTATATCATCATATTATCAGCAAAGAGTGATAATTTGGTTTCCTTTAATCTCTTTCTTAACTCTTATTGCTGAGGCAAACATTTCTAATACAATGTTGAATAATAATGGCAATGGTAGGCAACCTTGTTTCACTTCTGATTGTATGGGGAATAGTTCTAGTTTATCCCCATTACATATGATGTTTACTGATGATTTTAAATAGATGCTACTGATTATTTTAAGGAAAAGTCCATTTATTCTTATATTCTCAAATGTTTTTAATCAGAATGGATGGTGGATTTTATCAAACACTTTCTGCATCTATTGAGATGATCATATGGTTTTTGTTAATATGGTTATTGATATGGTCAATTTTACTAATAGTTTTTCTAAAATTGAATCAGCCCTGCATTCTTGGTACAAATCCTACTTGGTCATGGTGTATTATCCTGGGGATGATTTTCTGTAGTCTTTTTGCTAATATCTTATTTAAGATTTTAGCATCAATATTCATTAAGGAGATGGGCCTATAATTTTCTTTCTCTGTTTTCAACCTAACTGATTTAGGTATCAGTACCATATCTGTGTGACAAAAGTAATTTGGTAGGAGTCCTTCATTCCCTATTTTTTTTCAAATAGTTTATATAACATTGGGGTTAATTGTTCTTTAAATGTTTGGTAGAATTCACATGTAAATCCATCTGTTCCTGGGAATTTTTTCTTAGGAAGTTCATGAATAGCTTGTTCTATTTCTTTTTTCTGAAATGGGACTATTTAAGCAATTTACTTCCTCCTCTTTTAATCTGGGAAGCCTATAGTTTTGGAAGTAGTTATCCATTTCACTTAGGTTATCAAATTTATTGGTATAAAGTTGGCAAAGTGACTCATTATTGCTCAAATTTCCTCTTCATTAATGGAAACTTCTCATTTTTCATTTTTAAGTCTAACAATTTGATTTTCCTCTTTCCTTTTCTTACTCAGATTTACCAAAGTTTTATCTATTTTATTGTTTTTTTTTCATAAAACTCTTAGTTTTATTTATTAATTCAATAGTATTTTTTTACTTTCAATATTACTAATTTCTCCTTTTAATTTTAGAATTTCAAATTTAATATTTGATTAGGGGTTTTTAATTTGGTCTTTTTTTAGCCTTTTAAGTAGCAAGCCCAATTCATTGATCTTCTTTCAGTATTTTATTGAAGTAAGCCTCTAAAGATATAACTTTTTTCCTTATTACTGTTTTGGCTGCATCCCACAAATTTTGGTTTGATGTCTCATCATTGTCATTTTCTTGGGTGAAATTATTTATTGTGTCTATAATTTGCTGTTTCACCCTTCTTTAAGATGAGATTATTTAGTGTTCAATTACTCTTTGGTCTATTTACCATTAGCTTTTTATTGAATGTAGATTTTATGGCATTGTGATCTGAAAAGAATGCATGTACTATTTCTGCCTTCCTGCATTTAATTTTGAGGTCTTTATGTCCTAATATATGGTCAGTTTTTGTATAGGTTCCATGAACTGCTGAGAAGAAAGTATACTCCTTTCTTTCTCTATTCAGTTTTTTCCAAAGATCTATCATAACTAATTTTTCTAATATTCTATTTACCTCTTTAATTTTTCTTTTTTTTTGTGGTTTGATTTATCTAATTCTGAGAGTGGGAGATCTCCCACTGTTATAGTTTTGCTATCTATTTCTTCTTGCAACTCTTAACTTTTGTAGGAATTTAGATGCTACACCACTTGGTGCATATATATTTAGAACTGATATTGCTTCATTTTCTATACTACCCTTTAGCAAGATAGTTTCCTTCCTTATTTATTTTAATTAGATTAATTTTTGCTTTTGTTTGATCTGAGATAATGATGGCTATCCCTGCTTTTTTGACTTCACCTGAAGCATAATAGATTCTGCTCCCCTTTTACCTTTACTCTGTATGTATCTTCCTGCTTTAAATGTGTTTCCTGTAAACAACATATTATAGGGTTCTGGCTTTTGATCCAGTTTGCTATCCACCCCCACTTTATGGGAATGTTCATTCCATTCACATTTATGGTTAAAATTACTAATTCTCTTCTCTGTTCTGGAGTCCAGAATCTCAATTACCTCTGGAGTCCAGAATCTCAATTAATTGATGTGGGCTGTGACCCTTTTAAGAAACTAGTCCTTTCAGATTGATTTATTCCTTTCTGATTCCCAACCCCTCCAGAGACAAAGGACCTTCTTTTGCATTTCAAGGCATTTCTAATCTTCCCCACTCCCCTCTCACCAGAAAACCCTGCTCTCAGGCAGGAACTCTGAGATACAAGAGGAAGTGTCTCTTTAACACCCTCCCACCAGACCAAGGAGACACATGGTCATTTTGGGGACTCCACCCCTCTCTGGGGATCCCAGGCCAGCACTCTCTTTGATCTGTTCTCTGGAGATAACCAGAGAAACTTAAGAGGAGCCATGTTTGGGTCCTTCTCCTCCTACTCCACTGTTAAATACAATGGAATCTCTAATGGTCAGACTGTAGCCTTGAGGAGAAAGGTCAATGAATTGGGGTGAGCTTGAAGATATGTTTCTAACCTCAGCTGCTACTCCCTGGACAGGGGTGGGGCTATCTCCTTCAGGTCTTGCTCTCCCAGTAAGATTTGGGGGCTTAGATGAGCTACCCACCCTCTAGTTCCTACATGGAAGCACCAGAGGAACCCTCACCATCCTGGATGCACTGGGTAAGATGGCATCTCTTTCTCCCCAATCCTAGCTCTGGCCTTTCCTCCCCCTCCCCTATGGAGTGGGGATCACAGAACTCAAAGCCCTTTTCGGACCTCTCCCATATGACTTGGCAACCTGCCATTTAAATGCTCCTATCCTGTCCCCTTTTTGGGGTACTGTACATTGGGGAGATTGGGAACTCAATCTTAATCTTCTCAAATATCTGGAAAAGTTTTCACCAACTTTTAAAATGGAACTTTGCAGGCAATCTGGACAAGTGGGTCAAGCTTAATAGCGGCAGCTTCCAGCCCTCTCAGGAAGCATGCTTGTCCCATACATTTTAAAGCAGGACTCCGTTTTCCTGATTTGATCATTTGCCATGTTTTCTGTATACTACACCATGTTTGCTCTTCAGCTAAATAATAAAAGTAAAAATAGATGATCATTCATTCAACAATAGTCTGGCTATTAAAAATTAACTTTCTCTACATAAACATTAGTCATAGATATTTTGTTATCCTTTAAGCATACCTTTCACTTTCTCTCTTGGTTTTCCCATGGTCATACAACCACTACACTTACATCAGAATCATACCACAACTTGTCGAGATATTCCCAAATTAATAGGCATCCACTTACTTTCCAGTTCTTACCCACAACAAATAGTTGCTATAAATATTTTGGAGCATAGGGGGTTCCTTTTCTTTTTCTCTTGATCACATTAGAAAACAAACATAATAATGGTATTGCTGGATAAAAGGTTATACACACTTTTATAACCCTTTGCGCATAATTTCAGATTGCTCCCAAAATGGTTGGATCACTTCAGACATCCACAAAAGGTACATTAGGATCCTAATTTTTTTCCACATCTCCTTCAATATTTTTCTACCCACCTTCTATCATTTTAGCTAATCTGGTAGTTCTGAGGACTACATTAATGTTTTCTTTTTATTTGAAATTTTCTAATCAGTTATGATTTATAACATTTTGAACATGACCACATAATTTCTACTTTTTTCATAAAAAAAACTGCTTGTTCATATCTTCAGCCATTTATCAATTTGGGGATGACTAATGTTCTTATACAATGTTATCTGAATCATTCAGCTTAAAAACTGACTTGAAATTTTCATGTAAGACAGTATAGTAAAGTGGCATGAACACGGACCTTGATATCAGAAGAACTGGGTTCAAATCCAATATTCGTTGAATTCTCCCTTTGCTTTAGTCAAATTCATTAAAATCCCTGGATCTATTTCATCATCTTTAAAAATTACATAGAACTGAAAGGTCTCTAAGCACTCTTCTAGGTCTTCTAGATATTCTAAAACTCTGATTTATCCCATGTTATTGTCTTGATTTTTGTTACAAAGGTACTTAACACCAATCCCAATTTAGGTACTATGTACCTTCAACTTCTGGCATTTTGTTCTGCCTTTTTTGCCAAGAGAAACAAGTCTCATTACTCTTCTTTGTGACCTTTCAAACATCTACAGACAGATATTATGTTATCCCCCTTGAATCTAATGACTATGTACTTGTCTACAAACATATTGTTTCCTACTGATAGAATATAAGTACTTCAAAGAGAGGTCATTTTTTTCCCTTTTGTATCTGCAATATCTAGTACAGTTCCAGGTATTAGAGATACTTATTGAACACTTGTTGAGTTGCATTCATTTTTTTAAATAGGATTTTATTTTTTCTAGTTATATCAAAACAATTTTTAGCATTTATTTTTACAAAATTTTGAGTTCCAAATTTGTCTTCCTTTTTCCTTTCTCCCCTCTTGTTTAAATGACGGGCATTTTGATATGTTATATATGTGCTAAAATCTTGCAAAAATAAAAGTAAAAATGCATCATTTCATATAATTGAAAAAATATACTAATAATTCCAATTTTTTTCATTGTATTTTTATGAGAAAAACAATAAAGATTTGGGAAGCGAGAGTTCAAAATGTCCTAAAGGAAGGGAAACAAAGAGGTTCAGAATAATAGGCAATGCAGATAGACTCAATGTAAAGTACATGTAAAGTCTTTTTCAAACTTTAAAGTTCAATTCAAATGCTCAAAATGACCATAATTGTTATCATTAAAACCCCTTCTAGTTAATAAGCAGCAAAATTATAATGTTTGTTACCTGTTCTCATCAGCTACTTTTAGTAGCTGATTTTGTAGTCTTTTGTAAAGGTGGAAATAGAATGGTGGGCAGTGGAACATGTAGGGAAGAGAGAGTGTTTGGATCTTTTCTTTTTGCCAGAATGAATAATAGAAATGGAGAATTTAGGAATCAGAGCTAATAAGCACAAATGGACTGATGGCTGGATAACATGAATTCAAGAAAGCTGTAATGGGCATCAACCACTGATAATGTTTATCAAAATTAAAGAGATAAAATGAGAAAAAGGACTTGACCGATTAAAAAGTGACATAGGTGCTCACCAACACCAAGATGGTATAAGTGGCTCTAGTCTCAGGGGACCTTCTTGATAATTTGCTGTAGCTGTGAATATCTTGGATTTCTTGATGGTGTTTTTGGAGGAGAAGCACCAGGTAGCCACTGAATATGGCCATAAATCCTACACACAAGAAATCAATAATAGAGAATAAAATTATAAATAGAGAGACTCTGAATGGCGCTAAAGCATATTCTGAAGAGAATCCCAGATTCTATACCCTTGTGTTACTGCTTTTTGTAATTTTTTTTGTATATATACAAACAGAGATATTAATCAGCATGTGTAGGATCCAGCAGAAAAGACATAATAGGAAAATGTACATTGAGGCTTGAGTTATGAATTCTGACTATATGGAACAGGTAAAGGGCCTGATGGTGATAATCTTGAAAACCAAGGCAGGTATTGGTGATAAAGACTACTGGACACTCAATAGAGGAAAACAATAAAGCCACAGCTGACTGGATCCAGGAAATTTTCCAGCCCCAAATCAACCATTGTCTGAGGGATTCACCTAGAAATTAGTCCTGTGAATTTGAACAGGGCAAATTGGGGGGGGGGGGGGGTAGGGAACCTGCTGCTGCAGGCCAAGAATTGGGAGATTCCAATAACACAGCAGACTTATATAGTGAGATCCAATAACGTTTCAAGCTGACATCAACTGTGGATGATCACAGTGCAAGTGTTTATTTCCAAATGGGGTTATTTGATGAATGATAAGACATAATATTAATTTAAATCAATCATTACATAGTTTTGTTTAGATTTTAAGCAAATTAAAGTTAATTCTCTACAAATATATTAATCAATGATCATTGGACATATATATATATATGTGTATATATATATATATATATACACACATATATATGTACATATATGTATATATACATATATACATATATATAATTGTTATTATTAATCTCAATAGACATGCGTTTATACTTCCTCTCCACCCTACCTCCCCCACAATTTGTAACAGATCATTGAGCCCAGGCATGAGTACAAGGCTACAAGCATATGCTAATAATTTGTAATAATTTATATATTTTATCGCTTCCATCAAACCCCATAACTGGATGATAGGCCTTTAGCATGGTATATTAAATACCACAGAGATATAGGTACTAGTATGCATGTAAATAGTAACTAAGCTTACCTCAAGTCTGCCCAAGCTACCACTCACTACTACAAACTATAAATTATTATACACTACTATAGGATATTATAGAAGCTACCATGAGCTTATTTATAAAAACTAGATGTATACCATCTTTTAAACCAAAAACTTGGTTCAGTTTTTTTTATAAGTTTTGAAAAAATGCAAAAATATTTAATACTGACATAGTATACAAACTCAAATTTTGTCAAAAATGTATTTATTAGTTTATGTAGTTTAACCCAAAGCAAAGCACTGAAAAGCTTAGATGGGTTTTAATCAGTATCACAGGCACAAATGTTTGGTTCTAGCCTTACTATTAATTTTTTATTAGACCTACACATGCAAGTTTCCACAATCCAGTGAGAATGCCCTGAAAACTTGACCCAAGTTTAAAGGAGCAGATATCAAGCACACTTCTTAAAGTAGCCCATGACATCTTGTATAACCACACCCTCATGGATACAGGGGTGACTAACATTGAGCAATAAATGAAAGTTTGACTGAATCACAATAAAAAGGGTTGGTAAATCTCCAGCCAGCCACTGCTATCATAAGGTTAACCCAAATTAACAGAAGAATGTTGTAAAGTGTGTTTAAGCAAAACATTCACCCAATAAGGTTAAAACTCAACTGTGCTATAATACACCCTGGTTGATATTAAAATACCCAGCTAATGTGACTTTATCTCTGCTGAAGACACTAAAGCTAAGGTACAAACTGGGATTAGAGACTCTACTATGCTTAGCCATAAACCAAGGTAATTAAATAACAAGATTACTCTCCAGAGAACTAATAATCACTGCTTAAAACTCAAAGGACTTGGCAGTGCCCTAGTCCCTCCTAGAGGAGCATGTTCTGTAATCAATAAACCTTAATACACTTCACCCCTTCTCACTTGCCCAGTCCATATACCGCCATCATCAGCTCACCCCAATAAGGTTCCAAAGTGAGCAAAATCATGAAACCATAAAAATGTTAATTCAAGTTATAGTGTACAGAGGGGGAAGTAATGGGCTATATTTTCTACTATAGAACACAATGAAATGTCTATTGAAACAAATATATGAAGGAGTATTTAGCAGTAAATTAAGAATAGTTTAATTGAAATTGGCAATAGGATGCTCACATACCTCCTGTCACCCTCCTCAATAAAATAAGTAAACATATCAAATAAGAGTATACCAAAAAGAGGAGAAAAGTTGTAACATGGTAAGTTTACTGGAAAATGCACTTGGATTACCAAAATGTAGCATAAATAAAAGCAATTAGTTTACACTTAAAGATTTCAGCTAATCCTGACCATTTTGAGGTAGACCTAGTCCTAAATCTAAACAATTAAATTATATGCCTTGCCTCACACCATGGTGATGGTGGTAGTGCTGCTGCTGTTGCTCTTTAAAATTTTGGGAGGAACTATTATTTATTGATTTTAAGGCAAGAAAGGAAGAGGGAGAAATTGGGTTCATTAAATTACAAAGGATATGAGAAATCCAGAAAGGAATTTTGTTGTAGAAAAAATGTTTAATGTCAAAAAAATGGGATCATATCCTTCTTATGTGTCACAATCTACTGTTACTTGGAGATATCTTGAAATATTCCAATCTTTCATTTGATGATTTCTCTTTCTTTCCAAGAGAACATAGGAAACAAAGGTCCTTCAAATAAATGATGTCTCCAAGTGAATTATGAATTTCTTTGGGGAGCTGTCTTTCTTTTAAAAATAAACCTGTAAATAGATCAATTTATCCAATTGTAATGACCCTCCACCTTTCTAATATCAAATTAAGTTATCCATAGTGTTGTTAAACTATGTATAATGGATGAAAGATTAATAATTAATAGATGGTACTGGCCACAACATTTTTCAGTAAAAATGTCAATGCACTTTCAGAGATAGACTTACTCTTTTACTTGCACATGGATTAATTTAATTTAACCTCAGACTCTACCAGAGTCTGTTTACAATGGTTACTTTAACCTTAAGCTAGTCTATCTTTGATATAGACTGGAGCCACCAAAACAGGACCTCCTTAAAGCATTAATAAATAAAGTTTAAAAGAAAATTTACCAGTCTTTCTCCCAAGAATCTGGAAGTCATTTTAGGCATCAATAATCATTGCTCATATGACACAGGCAGATTTCTATAACTCTGCCTCATTTACTTTCGATACAATTTGAGTTTGTAAAATTTAAAATGGCATCACACCAGGTAAGAGATTTTACTCCAAAAGACTACAAGGCATCAATCTGTGAGGGATGTAGAAGACCCTTACCCAAAATGACTACTCAGAGATCACTCAGTAGAAAACAGAAAGAATGTTTATTAAAACCTCTAGAGGATGAGCCCTTCTATCAAAATAAGGGAAAGAGAAATCTTGTGGTAGGAGGGCTAAAGAAATACTAAAGATACACAGCTCTTATACAATGGATTATATCACAAGTAAGAGAGCATTGAGAAGAAGGGGGGCATCTAATCGATTGTTGCTATCAGGAGAGATTGGAATGGAAGGTTTCCGTTTCCCCTAAATCCTCCGATTTTGAAGAAACAGAAAATCAGGCCTTCGAGCTTCAGATAGACATTTGTCAAGTAATAGACTAAATATCAATAAATGTCAAATACTGATAAATGTCATCAGCTCAGGTTAAGTAAATATAGTTATAGCTGGCCAAGGCTCAAGTAAATATGAGCCTGCACATATTATACAAGTCATAGGGGAAACACAGAAATAATGAAAATAAAATACAGAAAAAGAATTGATACATTCATTTATGTTCTTCACCTTATCTCTCTATTCTACATAATTTCCCCTTTAATATATAAGTGATTTTATCATATTTCTATGAACTTACACACTGTTCAAAATCAGTTAACATATCTATACATTGTTTATCAAGTTCACCATCAAGATCATACCCATCTAATACATTCCAGCCTTTTCTCTGAAAAATCATCCTTTTAATATCATCTTCCATATGCAATATTTCAATAGGACAGTTGAACTATTCTGGTTAGTAATGTAATTATATAGGGTAGACATTGTGGTAGCAGGATAATACCACTGATTGCAATAAGTCCATACCATAAAAATTGCTTCCAACAACTCTCTTGGAAACAGTTATCCCAGAACAGATTGTCATTTGGCAGACATAAAAATACAAAGATAAATTAACAAAGATGACAATCTAGGGAAACTGAGGCACAACATCACACACTCTCCTTCTGAATATTTGAATTATTGAATTACCTCTCCCTGGATACCTGGGAGTTCTCAGCACTATAATTTTGACCAATCCAATGTGAAGCAAATAAATCAAAAATAAAACTAGAAAATGCAAGAACTTATGGCAAGGGCAAGTCTCTTCCTGACAACCCCAGAATTATCAGCAGTACAAAGGCCCTCATCTGAGCCAGAGAATCCAGTTTGAGATGGATGGTTCACTGTGTTAGGTGGTCTGCAGTCATTTGTGCACTTAACTCAGCTTCTGCTTACATTAGGAGTAGCAGTGCTCACAGCCCCATGCTAGGAGGAGCACACCAAGTCTCTCAGAGATTCCAAAGGAGAGAAAGAGTGGGGCCTAAAGTAGCTCCACCTGTACCCTCTGATAGAACAGGAACTGCTTCCAGAATCCAGAAAGGATTTCTGAACAGAATATACACAGTTAGACCATGAAGGCAGGCAAACCCCGAAGTTTAGAGGCTTCATCTCAAAACTGCTGAGATACCAATTAAGAATCTGGGCTTACAGAGCTGGAGATTGCCTGTTTTTAGGAAATCTCCAAGATTGGCAATCAGAGAACAGTCTGACAGAGCAATTTCAACAGAATAAGGGATTTCAAAGCTAAAGCATCAAATAACCATCCCACATATAAAGTTCTCATACAACCATAACAACAATAATTGCACAATTTAACAATTTCCATCCCAAATCTTAAATACACACCTTATTTCTCTATTCCACACAAACCAAAGCAACTTTATCTTTGCGATTCCACTCCAATGTGCTGGTTTTGTTTCCATCACTCTGACCTCAGGAAAGTTGTAGTCATCTCATTTCTAAATTTTTTGGAGAAATTTTAGTTATGGTTCCAGGAGAAACAAGGTAGAATCTCGTCCATTAATTCAATCTCCTCCCTGGGAGTGAGTAATTTCAGAGATTAACTGAAAAGAAAACCACACATTTATTTGAAACTACTTAGGGCATCCCTCACTAAGAAGTGACTTTCTGTTAGAATACACGGGAGTCACCCAACAGTGGCTGCTGAAGATCCAACCCAGAATGGATATCCTCTTGTGAAGGGATGAAATAAGGAGACTGAGACAGTTGCTGTTCTCTGACATCTCTGACTGAGAGAGTATTGACTCACCTCCCCCTTCTTCCCTCTACCTCCAACTTATCTCATTCTCAGTCCCCAACCCCTGTGCCAGCAAAAGCTGCCCTGCAATTCCTTCAGATGCTATGATTCACAGCTGGGCTGGGAATTGACCCGTCTCTTAAAAATTTTTTTTTTTTTTTTTTTTTTTTTTTTGCTGTTATTCTCCCCTCTCCCCCTCCCCAACACCATGGTCCACACTGAGGAACGCAAGTGGCACTATCACTTCTGGATGGTTGTAGCAGTTGAAATATCTTGTGAAATATCATGGAAGCAAACTTTCCAACAGAGAAGAGGCTTGTGGTCAGAACAAGCATTTAAGTGTCTCATCAGTCTCCTGGCTTGGCCCTTTGATGTGTTGGCCCATTTAATTACCCTGAATTAAAAAAAAAAAAATCTTACAGGGACCCTTCTTCCTTAATTCTGGAAGGATCCGAGGGCGGAGCCAAGATGGCGGAGAAGAAACACACGACTCAGTGAACGTCCTCACTCCCTCACAACCAATTAGATAAATTAAGTCTCAAAATTAGCTCAGGACTGATAGATACCACAAGGACTGGAAGCACGACTTACCAGCTGAAGAGAATCTGGAGTTTCAACAGGAAAGGTCAGTTCTCAGGGGAGGAATAAGAAAGACCAGCACAGACGGTGGGGTAGGGGCACACTGCGCCCATTGCGCTGGGAGGGGCTCTGGGATCAGAGAAGCCACTGAGGTAAAGGAATCTGGCACAGGCTGTTAGCTCTTCTCTGCTAATTATTTAGCAGTTCAGAAGAGAAAGCCAAAATATTTTAAAACTCAGATTAGATTTCTCCCCCCCCCCCACCCTGGGGGTGACTCGGCAGACTCGGCACCAGGGGGTGTGGCCTCAGCTACCTCCTGAGAATAGTTAAGAGACTGACAAGTGGGTGGATACGGCCCAAGGCAACACACACGGCCTAGCTTAGCTGGAGGGAGTGGAACTCAGCTCCAGGAAGTCCCAGAGAAGCGGAACCTTTGAACTAGGGACCGCGGTTTCTGGCAGACACTTCCAGTTTGAGCGCAGGGGCTTCTCACGTCACCTGCTGCAGACATCCACTCCCCACCCGGACACATAGGCTGAGCTTCTTGCTGTCTTCACTATTCTACGCCCTCAAAGCACAGCAGTGCTAATCACCTCTGGGGCACTTCCAGGGAGGGGGTGGGGAACTCTCTCCCAGAGCTCTCTCTTAGCTCAGGCGCAGGGGCCGCTGCATCCATCCAGTCTGGGAGGAAGCTGGTAAAGAAGTAAATAATTTCCTACCCCAGGGACAGACCCCAAAACATTTTTTAAGTATGAGCAAAAAAGCTAGAAAAACTATAGATTCCTTCTATACAGAGAAAGAGCGGGTACCCAACCCCGAGGAAGTTAACAGCAAAGATTCAGAAGATAACAACCTAAAGGGGAACGATTCCTGCCCCCCATCACATAACTCTCTCCTAGAAGAAGCTCTTAAGAAATTGAGGGAGATCGAAGAAAAATGGGGCAAGGAAAGGGAAGTTATGATAGAGAATAACAACGTCCTGAAATTGGAGTTGGAAAAAATAAAGAATTCACAGGAGATGCAGGGAAACAAAATTAGTGAATTAGAAAAGGTTAAAAAAACACAGGAAAGTAGGATTTCTGAATTGGAAAAGATAAAAAAGTCTCAAGAAAATAGAATTTCTGAATTGGAAAAAGAAAATAATTCTCAAAAAAAAACAATTAGGGAAATGGAAAAAAATTCAATAGAGCAAAATAATTCATTTAAAAACGAAATTGGGCATTTACAAAAAGAACTAAAAACTGTGAAAGAAGAAAATAACTCCTTAAAAGTCAGGATGGAACAAATAGAAATGAATGATTCACAGAGAACCCAAGAATCAGTCAAACAAAACAAAAAAAATGAGAAGCTGGAGAACAACGTCAAATACTTACTGGGAAAATCTATAGACCTGGAAAATAGATCTAGGAGAGATAATCTGCGGATTATTGGACTTCCAGAAAACTATGACCAAAAAAAGAGCCTAGATTCTATTTTACAGGAAATTATCAAAGAGAACTGTCCAGAGATAATAGAAACAGAAGGGAAAGTAGATGTGGAAAGAATTCATCGAACTCCTTCTGAAATAGACCCTAAAAAAAGAACACCACGGAACATAGTGGCTAAGCTGCAGAATTACCACACAAAGGAGAAAATCCTGCAAGCAGCTAGAAAAAAACAATTTAAATACCAAGGTGCCACAATAAGGGTCACCCAAGATCTGGCTGCCTCCACACTAAAAGATAGAAGGGCCTGGAACCTGATATTCCGTAAGGCAAAAGATCAAGGACTGCAACCAAGAATGAACTACCCAGCTAAGTTTAGCATCTTTTTCCACGGAAGAAGATGGTCATTCAATGAAACAGAGGAATTCTATATGTTTCTAAGAAAAAAACCAGACTTAAACAAAAAATTTGATCTACATCCACAAGACTGAAGAGAAACAGAAAAAGGTACACAGAACCCTTGAGAACTGTAACTCTGTTGTGGGTATATAAAAAATACTCAAGGATAATTTGATTTTACTGATATAAAAGAAAAAAAGGGGGGTGTAGTAAAGGGAAGGAGGTCGGTTCAGAAAAAGGGGAAGGAGTGATAAAAAGAGGGAAACTACATCCCAGGAAGAGACATAGAAAATACACCATATCTGAGGGAACTTAGTGAGGGGGGAGAATCATTGTGTGAATCTTACTCTCATCAGAAGAGGCTCAAAGAGTAAATAATTAACATATTTGTTTTTCAGAGAATTTTCTCTCACCTCATTAAAAGGGGGGAGAGGAAAAGGGAAAAGGAAAAGGGGAATAAGTGAAGGGACTTGGAGGGAGGGGGGAGGGATCCTAAAAAAAAAAAAAAAAAAAAAAAAAGAGGGAGGGTTGCGCGTCACAAGGGGGGTCTGTAAATTAAATATCGGGGAGGGGGATCAGGGGGGTCAAGGGAAAAAAGCATAATCTGGGGATAATACGATGGCAGGAAATACAGAATTAGTAATTTTAACTGTAAATGTAAATGGGATGAACGATCCCATCAAACGGAGACGGATAGTAGATTGGATCAAAAAGCAGAACCCTACAATATGTTGCCTACAGGAAACACACTTAAAGCAGGGAGATACATACAGAGTAAAGGTAAAAGGTTGGAACAGAGCCTATTATGCTTCAGGTAAAGCCAAAAAAGCAGGGGTAGCTATCCTTATCTCAGATCAAGCAAAAGCAGAAGTAGATCTCGTTAAAAAAGATAAGGAAGGAAACTATATCCTGCTGAAAGGTAGCATAAATAATGAAGCCATATCAATACTAAACATATATGCACCAAGTGGTATAGCATCTAACTTTCTAAAGGAAAAGTTAAGAGAACTGCAAGAAGAAATAGACAGTAAAACTATAATAGTGGGAGATCTCAACCTTGCACTCTCAGATTTAGACAAATCAAACCACAAAACAAACAAGAAAGAAATTAAAAAAGTAAATAGAACATTAGAAAAACTAGGTATGATAGACCTTTGGAGAAAACTGAATGGCAATAGGAAGGAATATACTTTCTTCTCAGCAGTTCATGGATCCTATACAAAAATTGACCATATACTAGGACATAAAGATCTCAAAATTAAATGTAGGAAGGCAGAAATAATAAATGCCTTCTTCTCAGATCACAATGCAATAAAAGCTACATTCAGTAAAAAGTTAGGGGTAAATAGACCAAAAAGTAATTGGAAACTGAATAATCTCATCTTAAAGAATGACTGGGTGAAAGAGCAAATTATAGAAACAATTAACAATTTCACCCAAGATAATGATAATGATGAGACATCATATCAAAATCTTTGGGATGCAGCTAAAGCGGTAATAAGGGGAAATTTTATATCTTTAGAGGCTTATTTGAAGAAAATTGAGAAAGAGAAGATTAACGAATTGGGCTTACAACTTAAAAGGCTAGAAAAAGACCAAATTATAAACCCCCAACCAAAAATTAAACTCGAAATACAAAAATTAAAAGGAGAAATCAATAAAATTGAAAGTAAAAAAACTATTGAATTAATAAATAAAACCAAGAATTGGTTTTATGAAAAAGCCAATAAAATAGATAAACCTTTGGTAAATTTGATCAAAAAAAAGAAAGAGGAAAATCAAATTGATAGTCTTACAAATGAAAAGGGGGATCTTTCCACCAATGAAGAGGAAATTAGAGAAATAATAAGGAGTTACTTTGCCCAACTTTATGCCAATAAATTTGATAACTTAAGTGAAATGGATGACTTCCTCCAAAAATATAGGCTCCCTAGATTAACAGAGGAGGAGATAAATTGCTTAAATAGTCCCATTTCAGAAAAAGAAATAGAACAAGCTATTAATCAACTCCCCAGGAAAAAATCCCCAGGGCCAGATGGATTCACATGTGAATTCTACCAAACATTTAAAGAACAATTAGCCCCAATGTTATATAAATTATTTGAAAAAATAGGGGATGAAGGAGTCCTACCAAATTCCTTTTATGACACAGACATGGTACTGATACCTAAACCTGGTAGATCGAAAACTGAGAAAGAAAATTATAGACCAATCTCCTTAATGAATATTGATGCTAAAATCTTAAATAAGATATTAGCAAAAAGACTTCAGAAAATCATCTCCAAGATAATACACTATGATCAAGTAGGATTTATTCCAGGAATGCAGGGCTGGTTTAATATTAGGAAAACTATTAATATAATTGACCATATTAATAATCAAATTAATAAGAACCATATGATCATCTCAATAGATGCAGAAAAAGCATTTGACAAAATCCAACATCCATTCCTACTAAAAACTCTTGAGAGTATAGGAATAAATGGATTATTCCTTAGAATAATCAGGAGTATATATTTAAGACCGTCAGTAAGCATAATATGCAATAGAAATAAACTGCAACCTTTCCCAGTAAGATCAGGAGTGAAACAAGGTTGCCCACTATCACCATTACTATTCAATATAGTACTAGAAACGCTAGCCTCGGCAATAAGAGCCGAGAAAGAGATTCAAGGAATTAGAGTAGGAAATGAGGAAATTAAACTATCACTTTTTGCAGATGACATGATGGTATACTTAGAGAACCCCAAAGACTCTGCTAAAAAGCTACTAGAAATAATTCAAAATTTCAGCAAAGTGGCAGGATACAAAATAAATCCACATAAATCCTCAGCATTTTTATATATCACTAACAAAATGCAACAGCAAGAGATACAAAGAGAAATTCCATTCCAAACAAATGTTGATAGTATAAAATATTTGGGAATCCATCTACCAAAGAAAAGTCAGGAATTATATGAGAAAAATTACAAAACACTTGCCACAAAAATAAAATCAGATTTAAATAATTGGAAAGACATTCAGTGCTCTTGGATAGGCCGAGCGAATATAATAAAGATGACAATACTCCCCAAACTAATCTATTTATTTAGTGCTATACCAATCAGACTCCCAAGAAACTATTTTAATGACCTAGAAAAAATAACAACAAAATTCATATGGAAGAATAAAAGGTCAAGAATTGCAAGGGAACTAATGAAAAAAAACTCAGAGGAAGGTGGTCTAAGTGTACCTGATCTAAAGCTATATTATATAGCAGCAGTCACCAAAACCATTTGGTATTGGCTAAGAAATAGACCGGTAGATCAGTGGAACAGATTAGATACAAAGGACAAAAAAGGGTACATCTATAGCAATCTAATCTTTGACAAACCCAAAGATTCCAACATTAGGGATAAAAATTCATTATTCGGAAAAAACTGTTGGGAAAACTGGAAATTAGTATGGCAGAAATTAGATATGGATCCACACTTAACACCATATACCAAGATAAGATCAAAATGGGTCCATGATTTAGGCATAAAGAGGGAGATAATAAATAGATTAGAGGGACAGAGGATAATCTACCTCTCAGACTTGTGGAGGAGGAAGGAATTTATGACCAGAGGAGAACTAGAGATCATTATTGATCACAAAATAGAAGATTTTGATTACATCAAACTAAAAAGTTTCTGTACAAATAATACTAATGCAAACAAGATTAGAAGGGAAGTAACAAATTGGGAAAATATTTTTAAAAACAAAGGTTCTGACAAAGGTCTCATTTCCAAAATATATAGAGAACTGACCATAATTTATAAGAAACCAAACCATTCTCCAATTGATAAATGGTCAAAGGATATGAACAGACAATTCTCAGAGGAAGAAATTGAAACTATATCCACTCACATGAAAGAGTGTTCCAAATCACTACTGATCAGAGAAATGCAAATTAAGACCACTCTGAGATACCACTACACACCTGTCAGATTGGCTAAGATGACAGGAACAAATAATGACAAATGTTGGAGGGGATGTGGGGAAATTGGGACACTAATACATTGCTGGTGGAGTTGTGAAAGAATCCAGCCATTCTGGAGAGCAATCTGGAATTATGCCCAAAAAGTTATCAAACTGTGCATACCCTTTGACCCAGCAGCGCTACTACTGGGATTATATCCCAAAGAAATACTAAAGAGCGGAAAGAGACATATATGTGCCAAAATGTTTGTGGCAGCTCTTTTTGTTGTAGCTAGAAACTGGAAGATGAATGGATGTCCATCAGTTGGAGAATGGTTGGGTAAATTGTGGTATATGAAAGTTATGGAATATTATTGCTCAGTAAGAAATGACCAGCAGGAGGAATACAGAGAGGGTTGGAGAGACTTAGATCAGCTGGTGCTGAGTGAAATGAGCAGAACCAGAAGATCACTATATACTTCAACAACGATACTGTATGAGGATGTATTCTGATGGAAGTGGAAATCTTCAACATAAAGAAGATCCAACTCACTTCCAGTTGATCAATGATGGACAGAGGTAGATACACCCAGAGAAGAAACACTGGGAGGGGAATGTAAATTGTTAGCACTAATATCTGTCTGCCCAGGTTGCATGTACCTTCGGATTCTAATGTTTATTGTGCAACAAGAAAATGATATTCACACACATGTATTGTACTTAGACTATATTGTAACACATGTAAAATGTATGGTATTGCCTGTCGTCGGGGGGAGGGAATAAGGGAGGGGGGGTAATTTGGAAAAATGAATACAAGGGATAATATTATAAAATATATATATATATATATAATAAAAAAAATTAAAAAAAAATAAATGAAAGAAAAAAAAAAAAGAAAAAAAAAAAAAAAGAAATTTTAAAAATAAAACCATGATTCCCTAAAAAAAAAAAAAAAAAAAAAAAATTCTGGAAGGATCCTTCTCATGAACAGCTCTGGTTCTTCTTTTAATTCTTGCCCTATGTTCAGATGTCATATGTTGCACTACACAGGAGAACTGCTGGAACATAGGAGAGTTACCTGACAGTGGCTGCTGGAGATCCAATCCAGAATGGATCGCTCTTGTGAGAGAATGATCTGAGAGGCAGTTGCTGTTCTCTGACCTCTCTCCTGAGAGGTCATTGCATTGTCTGACCTCTCTCTTCCTCCCTCTGCCTCCAATTTAGCTCATTCCCCATCTGTAACACCTGTGTCAGAAAAGGCTGCCCTGCAACTCCTTCAGATGTTATGATCCACAGCTGTAGGGGCTCTCAAAGTATTTACCTGTCCCTTAACAACTTTCCAATCCAAGAATATATCTTTCTTTAAATAGAAATTGGGCCCCAATAACCAGCCTTTTCAGAGAAGAATACATAGCCAATAAGCAGTATTATATAAAGATTCTATTCCAATATTAATATCTTTCAAAATAAGGAAAACCAAAGCAGGGGAAAGATTTTAGCCAGACATTTGGTGTTCATAAAGCAAAATAAAAACTCCAGGAAATACAATAATCTTTGTTTAGGAAAAGGGAAATCAAACATTTAGAAAGTTTTATATTTGTTGCAAATGCTATCTACTTAAGAACTTCAAAGTAGAAAGGATTTTACATTTCATTTTCTGAAGTGATGGAGGCCACCTGTATTGTTTTTCTTTCCTCCTTCTGAGGATTCGATTAGATGACTCCTCAGTCACTTACAACTCTCTTATCTCAGTCAACAAGAATTACATGTACAAGAAACATTCCCTCCTGACCCTATGATCTATGAATTTATGAAACAAAAAAATTTGTGATGAAAATGGTGATTGGGATTTGGAAGATGTCTGACAAAAATGCATACAAAGGTTATAAGGATTACTTAAATCAAAAAGATTAAATCTGGGGACACTACACTAGCCCATATGTGCAGCAAAGAAGACTTGGTCTAGTAGCAGAACACAAAAACATTACCTAGCTAGGATTCTGATGGAAAATATCAGCCTGCCTTCTCTATTTGCAGCAAAAACCCCCCAGGTTTTTGATCTCTCTGTGTTTTTCTTTTTACTTCTAGGAAGTGAGATGAATCTGTACCTCTAATGACCTGATTAAGAATCATAAGGAGGGAAATCCTCACCAGTCTGCTGCTGTGCTGTAAAGCTGAGATCTGCTACTGAGAAAATGGATATGAGAAGAGGAAGACATAAGTTAGTTATAGATTCAAGATTCTCTCTTCCCTTACAGATGTGATTATCATTTCAGTAATAAGACAAATAGTATTAAATTCATGGAATCTCAAGAGTGTCATCAAAGGCTTGAAATTTGTTCCACATAGAAAATATCAGCCACTATTTTTATTGATTGGTGATGAAACACCTATCAAAAATTACTAATTAATAATTATTATGAATTAAAACAATTTTTAAAATACAGTTGGGAGCTTCTTGAGAAACTTTTGCAGGTTACTAAGAATAGAGGGGTGTGAAATTTAAACAATATCTTTGGAGAATGGAGATAAGGAAGAACAGCTGAGGACACCTTGATTTTTTTTTTTTAATCTGACGTGGATTTTCAAGCTTTGTTCTGGATGTTAACTAAAAATAACCTTTAATCATATTCATTTCTTTAGTTTAGTCATTGATTATGACTTCCTGCATAAAGACAACATTGTTAAAATGTTTTATATTCTCATCTGTCCATACAACTTATCAAATTTATAAGTTTTCAAAGCTTCCTT
The DNA here is from genome assembly GCF_048593235.1 of Sminthopsis crassicaudata. Taxonomy (NCBI): domain Eukaryota; kingdom Metazoa; phylum Chordata; class Mammalia; order Dasyuromorphia; family Dasyuridae; genus Sminthopsis; species Sminthopsis crassicaudata. The sequence goes on along the minus strand of NC_133617.1, from coordinate 559,283,246 downwards.
TTCCAATCTCTATCTCTCTTCTCTCTATTTCTCTCTCTTATTATGTTTCTCACTATTTCTCTCTTTTTCTCTGTCTCTGTCTCTGTCTCTGCCTCTCTCTCTCTCTCTCTCTCTCTCTCTCTCTCTCTCTCTCTCTCTCTCTCTCTCTCTCTCTCTCTTTCACACACACACACACACACACACACACACACACACACACACACACACACAAACACACACATACACACACACAAAAAAAAACTATTGCATCCCTGCAACAAATTAAAGGGATGGATTGTAGTTGCAGAAAGGAAGAATAGATCCAATCAACAATAACAAATTTTTTTATGAAGAAATCTTCAATGCAAAGATTCTTGAATTTGGAAGCACTATATACTAATTCCAATTCTGAAACTCAGTAGTTTCATGATCCTGTCTGAGGAAACAAATATGAATATCATTTTTCTTTTTTATAACGTTATTAAAAGAAGGATGTCTGAGATAGTTCATAATAAAAGCATGGTGAGAAGGTATAAAATGTTGTTCATAATGAGAATACCCCTGTTCAAATCCTTCTCCTGTTATTTGTGATCTGTGTGACCATTTCTATAGAAGTCAAGTTTCTTCATCAACAAACCTACTCTCTAGATTTTTTTTTAGTTTCTCCATAACTGTTTGTATAACATTGGTCACCTTCTCCACTCTTTCTTCCAGGGCCTTTTTTATGTTTTGAATTCCTTATAAAAATGTAGTTATCTGAGGCCAGAAATTGCCTCAATGAGATTTATATCAAAACCTCAGATAGGTCTTTGGTTATATGATCCAAGTTACAAACATCTTCCCAATTTGGAAATAAAAGAAACTAACACCAAATTAAATGAGAAAATATTTGCAAAGTACTTAGAATAGTGCTTGCTATATACTTAATGCTACATAAAATCCAATTATTATTACTGTTCTTATTCTGTTGTGGTTGTTAGATAAGTACTCCAATGGGAAAAACTGAAGTCTTGCCTGTTTTTATAGGGCAGTTGATTTTTGAGGAACTTTCCAGAGAAAATAAAGAAAAAAAAAAGGGGGACAGGTGGCAACAGGTTAAATATCAAGCAGTGTCTGAAACATCTACAGTTTCTGTCTTCAAGACCATGAGTTTCAACTCCTAAATGATGAATTCTAAATGTATATGCTTATAGCAGAAACATGAAAGAAAAAAGACAAGAAGAATGGGCAGCCTTTGTTCTGGCCCTGACTTTTGTCTATTTAATTATGGGTGTTTTAATCCTGTTAAAATGCGTTTATAAATTTCTTCATGAATACCCATGGATCATCATAACCTTAAGAAGACTGGACTGAGCAGATTGTGAATAATGTACTGAAAAGGAAAACAAGCCTTCAATGAATTATAAGTCAAGGCAGTTTATTACTAATGGATACTCAAGTGTGAGTCCCTGTAGTCTTTCACTGAACAAGCATACATGGTGGGGTGGGCTTCTGCAGGAATGCAAATGCAGATTGAGAACCCAAAGCTCAGTTTCAGTGCTATTTGACGGATTCACAGGCACTATGAATGAGGGGATTCTTAAAAAAGAGTGGATGAACCAGGTGAAAGTTCAACATGATGATTTTGGATCCAGGATGTTTTGGGAGTCTAAGGTAACCAAGAAGCTGGTTGGATCCTCAATGAAGAATAATATACAAGTCTGAAGATGAAATTTTCCTTCTTCAACTATTTTAACATTTTTAAGAATGCTTTTCTCCATAAAACGTTCTGTTGTAAATCTACAGAAAAGTAGTATTATCAGCTAACAATAAATAACAGAAGACCAAAAGTATTTTGTTTTGTTTTGCTTTCCTTTGCTTATATTCTTTTCTCATATTCAAAGATTAGCTTGCTCCAAAATTGATACAACCTAGGCTACAATTCTGGATTTCTTGGGAGTGTGAGCTCAAGGACCAGAATATAACATAAGAAGAGAAAAGTACATATATTCAGCTGTTACAATGGTAAGAAGCATTTTGTCAATATTGCTTTTAATTGCAATCAAAGAGATTTCAGAAATGTGAGAATGGCAAAACAGGAACAAAAGTATGTTAAAACTTTTTGTTTGTTTGTTTGTTTGTTTTTTAATTTTTTTAATTAATAATTTTTATTATATATATATATATTTTTATACTATTATCCCTTGTATTCATTTTTCCAAATTATCCCCCCCTCCCTCTGTTCCCTCCCCCCGATGACAGGCAATCCCATACATATTACATGTGTTACAATATAGTCTAGATACAATACATGTGTGTGAATATCATTTTCTTGTTGCACAATAAACTTTAGATTCCGAAGCTACATGTAAACTGGGCAGACAGATATTAGTGCTAACAATTTACATTCACTTCCCAGTGTTTCTTCTCTGGGTGTAGCTACCTCTGTCCATCATTGATCAACTGGAAGTGAGTTGGTTTTTCTTTATATTGAAGATTTCCACTTCCATCAGAATACATCCTCATACAGTATTGTTGTTGAGGTGTACAGTGATCTTCTGGTTCTGCTCATTTCACTCAGCATCAGTTGATTTAAGTCTCTCCAGGCCTCTCTGTATTCCTCCTGCTGGTCATTTCTTACAGAGCAATAATATTCCATAACCTCCATATTATTCCATAATTCCATACCATAATTTACCCAACAATTCTCCAACTGATGGACATCCATTCATCTTCCAGTTTCTAGCTACAACAAAAAGAGCTGCCACAAACATTTTGGCACATATATATCTCTTTCTGCTCTTTAGTATTTCTTTGGGATATAAGCCCAGTAGTAGCACTGCTGGGTCAAAGGGTATGCACAGTTTGATAACTTTTTGGGCATAATTCCAGATTGCTCTCCAGAATGGCTGGATTCTTTCGCAACTCCACCAGCAATGTATTAGTTCCCAGTTTCCCCACATCCCCTCCAACATTCATCATTATTTGTTCCTGTCATCTTAGCCAATCTGACAGGTGTGTAGTGGTATCTCAGAGTTGTCTTAATTTGCATTTCTCTGATCAATAGTGATTTGGAACACTCTTTCATGTGAGTGGATATAGTTTCAATTTCTTCCTCTGAGAATTGTCTGTTCATATGCTTTGACCATTTATCAATTGGAGAATGGTTTGGTTTCTTATAAATTAGGGTCAGTTCTCTATATATTTTGGAAATGAGACCTTTGTCAGAACCTTTGTTTTTAAAAATATTTTCCCAATTTGTTACTTCCCTTCTAATCTTGTTTGCATTAGTATTATTTGTACAGAAACTTTTTAGTTTGATGTAATCAAAATCTTCTATTTTGTGATCAATAATGATCTCTAGTTCTCCTCTGGTCATAAATTCCTTCCTCCTCCACAAGTCTGAGAGGTAGATTATCCTCTGTTCCTCTAATCTATTTATTATCTCCCTCTTTATGCCTAAATCATGGATCCATTTTGATCTTATCTTGGTATATGGTGTTAAGTGTGGATCCATATCTAATTTCTGCCATACTAATTTCCAGTTTTCCCAACAGTTTTTTCCAAATAATTAATTTTTATCCCTAATGTTGGAATCTTTGGGTATGTCAAAGATTAGATTGCTATAGATGTACCTTTTTTTGTCCTTTGTATCTAATCTGTTCCACTGATCGACCGGTCTATTTCTTAGCCAATACCAAATGGTTTTGGTGACTGCTGCTATATAATATAGCTTTAGATCAGGTACACTTAGACCACCTTCCTCTGAGTTTTTTTTCATTAGTTCCCTTGCAATTCTCGACCTTTTATTCTTCCATATGAATTTTGTTGTTATTTTTTCTAGGTCATTGAAATAGTTTCTTGAGAGTCTGATTGGTATAGCACTAAATAAATAGATTAGTTTGGGGAGTATTGTCATCTTTATTATATTTGCTCGGCCTATCCAAGAGCACTGAATGTCTTTCCGATTATTTAAATCTGATTTTATTTTTGTGGCAAGTGTTTTGTAATTTTTCTCATATAATTCCTGACTTTTCTTTGGTAGATGGATTCCCAAATACTTTATACTCTCAACATTTGTTTGGAATGGAATTTCTCTTTGTATCTCTTGCTGTTGCATTTTTTTAGAGATATATAAAAATGCCGAGGATTTATGTGAATTTATTTTGTATCCTGCCACTTTGCTGAAATTTTGAATTATTTCTAGTAGCTTTTTAGCAGAGTCTTTGGGGTTCTCTAAGTATCTCTAAGTATCATCATGTCATCTGCAAAAAGTGATAGTTTAATTTCCTCATTTCCTACTCTAATTCCTTGAATCTCTTTCTCGGCTCTTATTGCCGAGGCTAGCGTTTCTAGTACTATATTGAATAGTAATGGTGATAGTGGGCAACCTTGTTTCACTCCTGCTCTTACTGGGAAAGGTTGTAGTTTATTTCTATTGCATATTATGCTTACTGAAGGTCTTAAATATATGCTCCTGATTATTCTAAGGAATAGTCCATTTATTCCTATACTCTCAAAAGTTTTTAGTAGGAATGGATGTTGGATTTTGTCAAATGCTTTTTCTGCATCTATTGAGATGATCATATGGTTCTTATTAATTTGATTATTAATATGGTCAATTATATTAATAGTTTTCCTAATATTAAACAAGCCCTGCATTCCTGGAATAAATCCTACTTGATCATAGTGTATTATCCTGGAGATGATTTTCTGAAGTCTTTTTGCTAATATCTTATTTAAGATTTTAGCATCAATATTCATTAAGGAGATTGGTCTATAATTTTCTTTCTCAGTTTTCGATCTACCTGGTTTAGGTATCAGTACCATGTCTGTGTCATAAAAGGAGTTTGGTAGGACTCCTTCATCCCCTATTTTTTCAAATAATTTATATAACATTGGGGCTAATTGTTCTTTAAATGTTTGGTAGAATTCACATGTGAATCCATCTGGCCCTGGGGATTTTTTCCTGGGGAGTTGATTAATAGCTTGTTCTATTTCTTTTTCTGAAATGGGACTATTTAAGCAATTTATCTCCTCCTCTGTTGATCTAGGGAGCCTATATTTTTGGAGGAAGTCATCCATTTCACTTAAGTTATCAAATTTATTGGCATAAAGTTGGGCAAAGTAATTCCTTATTATTTCTCTAATTTCCTCTTCATTGGTGGAAAGATCCCCCTTTTCATTTGTAAGACTATCAATTTGATTTTCCTCTTCCTTTTTTCTGATCAAATTTACCAAAGGTTTATCTATTTTATTGGCTTTTTCATAAAACCAACTCTTGGTTTTATTTATTAATTCAATATTTTTTTTTACTTTCAATATTATTGATTTCTCCTTTTAATTTTTGTATTTCAAGTTTAATTTTTGGTTGGGGGTTTATAATTTGGTCTTTTTCTAGCCTTTTAAGTTGTAAGCCCAATTCGTTAATCTTCTCTTTCTCTATTTTCTTCAAATAAGCCTCTAAAGATATAAAATTTCCCCTTATTACTGCTTTAGCTGCATCCCAAAGATTTTGGTATGATGTTTCATCATTGTCATCATCTTGGGTGAAATTGTTAATTGTTTCTATAATTTGCTGTTTCACCCAGTCATTCTTTAAGATGAGATTATTCAGTTTCCAATTACTTTTTGGTCTATTTACCCCTAAATTTTTACTGAATGTAGCTTTTATTGCATTGTGATCTGAGAAGAAGGCATTTATTATTTCTGCCTTCCTACATTTAATTTTGAGATCTTTATGCCCTAATATATGGTCTATTTTTGTGTAGGATCCATGAACTGCTGAGAAGAAAGTATATTCCTTTCTATTGCCATTCCGTTTTCTCCAAAGGTCTATCATACCTAGTTTTTCTAATGTTCTATTTACTTTTTTAATTTCTTTCTTGTTTGTTTTGTGGTTTGATTTGTCTAAATCTGAGAGTGCAAGGTTGAGATCTCCCACTATTATAGTTTTACTGTCTATTTCTTCTTGCAATTCTCTTAACTTTTCCTTTAGAAAGTTAGTTGTTATACCACTTGGTGCATATATGTTTAGTATTGATATGGCTTCATTATTTATGCTATCTTTCAGCAGGATATAGTTTCCTTCCTTATCTTTTTTAAGGAGATCTACTTCTGCTTTTGCTTGATCTGAGATAAGGATAGCTACCCCTGCTTTTTTGGCTTTACCTGAAGCATAATAGGCTCTGTTCCAACCTTTTACCTTTACTCTGTATGTATCTCCCTGCTTTAAGTGTGTTTCCTGTAGACAACATATTGTAGGGTTCTGCTTTTTGATCCAATATGCTATCCATCTCCGTTTGATGGGATCGTTCATCCCATTCACATTTACAGTTAAAATTACTAATTCTGTATTTCCTGCCATCATATTATCCCCAGATTATGCTTTTTCCCTTGACCCCCCTGATCCCCCTCCCCGATATTTAATTTACAGACCCCCCTTGTGACGCACAACCCTCCCTTTTTTTTTAGTATCCCTCCCCCCTCCCTCCAAGTCCCTTCACTTATTCTCCTTTTCCTTTTCCCTTTTCATCTCCCCCCTTTTAATGAGGTGAGAGAAAATTCTCTGAAAAACAAATATGTTAATTATTTGCTCTTTGAGCCTCTCCTGATGAGAGTAAGATTCACACAATGATTCTCCCCCTCACTAAGTTCCCTCAGATATGGTGTATTTTCTATTCCTCTTCCTGGGATGTAGTTTCCCTCTTTTTACCATTCCTTCCCCTTTTTCTGAACCGACCTCCTTCCCTTTACTACACCCCCCTTTTTTTCTTTTATATCAGTAAAATCAAATTATCCTTGAGTACTTTTTATATACCCACAACAGAGTTACAGTTCTCAAGGTTTCTGTGTATCTTTTTCTGTTTCTCTTCAGTCTTGTGGATGTAGATCAAATTTTTTGTTTAAGTCTGGTTTTTTTCTTAGAAACATATAGAATTCCTCTGTTTCATTGAATGACCATCTTCTTCCATGGAAAAAGATGCTAAATTTAGCAGGGTAGTTCATTCTTGGTTGCAGTCCTTGATCTTTTGCCTTACGGAATATCAGGTTCCAGGCCCTTCTATCTTTTAATGTGGAGGCAGCCAGATCTTGGGTGACCCTTATTGTGGCACCTTGGTATTTAAATTGTTTTTTTCTAGCTGCTTGCAGGATTTTCTCCTTTGTGTGGTAATTCTGCAGCTTAGCCACTATATTCCGTGGTGTTCTTTTTTTAGGGTCTATTTCAGAAGGAGTTCGATGAATTCTTTCCTCATCTACTTTCCTTTCTGTTTCTATTATCTCTGGACAGTTCTCTTTGATAATTTCCTGTAAAATAGAATCTAGGCTCTTTTTTTGGTCATAGTTTTCTGGAAGTCCAATGATCCGCAGATTATCTCTCCTAGATCTATTTTCCAGGTCTATAGATTTTCCCAGTAAGTATTTGACGTTGTTCTCCAGCTTCTCATTTTTTTTGTTTTGTTTGACTGATTCTCGGGTTCTCTGTGAATCATTCATTTCTATTTGTTCCATCCTGACTTTTAAGGAGTTATTTTCTTCTTTCACAGTTTTTAGTTCTTTTTGTAAATGCCCAATTTCGTTTTTAAATGAATTATTTTGCTCTATTGAATTTTTTTCCATTTCCCTAATTTTTTTTTTTGAGAATTATTTTCTTTTTCCAATTCAGGAATTCTATTTTCTTGAGACTTTTTTATCTTTTCCAATTCAGAAATCCTACTTTCCTGTATTTTTTTAACCTTTTCTAATTCGTAAATTTTGTTTCCCTGCATCTCCTGTGAATTCTTTATTTTTTCCAACTCCAATTTCAGGACGTTGTTATTCTCTATCATAGCTTCCCTTTCCTTTCCCCATTTTTCTTCAAACTCCCTTAATTTTTTAATAGTGTCTTCTAGGAGAGAGTTATGTGATGGGGGGCAGGAATCTTTCCCCTTTAGGTTGTTATCTGCTGTCTCTCTGCTGTTAACTTCCTCGGGGTTGGATACCCGCTCTTTCTCTGTATAGAAGGAATCTATGGTTTTTTTTGGCTTTTTTGCTCATATTTAAAAAATCTTTTGGGGTCTGTCCCTGGGGTAGGAAATTATTTATTTACTTCTTTACCAGCTTCCTCCCAGACCGGAGGGATGCAGCGGCTCCTGAGCCTGAGCTAAGATAGAGCTCTGGGAGAGAGTTCCCCACCCCCTCCCTGGAAGTGCCTCAGAGGTGATTAGCGCTGCTGTGCCCCGAGGACGCTATGTTTTAGTGGCTTCCCTGAGGTGGAGACTGAACAGTAAAGGCAGCACAAAGCCCAGCCTATGTGTCCTGGTGGGGCGTGGATGTCTGCAGCAGGTGAAGTGAAAAGCCCCTGTGCTCAAACTGGAAGTGTCTGCCAGAAACCACGGTCCCTAGTTCAAAGGTTCTGCTTCTCTGGGACCTCCTGGAGCTGAGTTCCACTCCCTCCAGCTAAACTAGGCAGTGTATGTTGCCTTGGGCCGTATCCACCCAGTCAATCTCTTAACTATTCTCAGGTGGTAGCTGAGGCCACACCCCCTGGTGCAGAGATCTGCTGAGTCACCTCCAGGATCCGGGGAAAATCTAATCTATCTGAGTTTTTAAGGTATTTTAGCTTTCTCTTCTGAACTGCTAAATAATTAGCAGAGAAGAGCTAATAGCCTGTGCCAGATTCCTTTATCTCAGTGGCTTCTCTGATCCCAGAGCCCTTCCCAGCGCGATCGGCAGAGTATGCTAGCACCCAGCCGTCTGTGCTGGCCTCTCTTCTTCCTCCCCTGGGAACTGACCTTTCCCGTTGAAACTCCAGATTCTCTTCAGCTGGTAAGTCGTGCTTCCAGTCCTTGTGGTATCTATCAGTCCTGGGCTTTTTCTGAGGCTTAATTTATCTAATTGGTTGTGAGGGAGTGAGGACATTCACAGTGCAATTTTTCAAGGTCTGATGACTTCTACTTGCTAGTTAATTTGTTGCAATGATACAAAAGAATTGCTATTAACTATATCCAAGTCTACCCATGAGACTTGTTATGTGACAAAATCAATTCAGGGGAATATAATCAAATTTCTGAGTTTTGTTTTCAGATTTTTTTGCGTGTTTCCTTGAACTGATATTTCATGAGTTCAAGAAAAATGTCTAGCTTAATGGGAATGAGGCCAGTGGATCTCTGTCCATATGAAAAAGGTTGGAAGGGAGAACTGGAGAAGACCAAATTAATATCTCCTGACTTAGTTTTCCCCACAAGAATTTCTTCATATAGTTATATTTGAGTCTGGATGAGGTACCCAATCATTTTGGGTCCTTGGACTAATATCGATGCTGTTATAATCATGTCTGTTCTTTATAGTCATATAAATATCTTTTACTGAGGTAAAGTTGATATGATATGATATACTGTAACTTGTTGATATGATATGAAACACTGTATCTTATCAATGCTATATTTTGTCACTTCTACAGTACTTTAAGATAAAGAAAGTGAAGATTTTGTGCTTTTCAATCTGAGAGTATAATCATTTCCATACTGAGATTTGCCAAACCACTAAAATATTTGTATTTCACATATGTCTTGTAAATAAAAAGCTATAATTTAAAAATGCATGGTTAAGGAAAATAAATAAATAAGTGAATGAATGAATGAATGAATAAATAAATAAATAAATAAATAAATAAATTTAGATATAAATAAACAAATAAATAAATAGATAGATAGATAAATAAATAGATAAACAAATAAATAAATAAATAAATAAATAAATAAATAAATAAATGAAGTGATGGTGCTGTTAAGAAGAAGTTTGACAAGTATGAGTGGAATTTGGAAGAGGGGTTAATACTAGAGAAACACATAACATCAAATCCAGATCACAGAAATGAAAACTGAGACTAAATGGGGAAAAAAGCAAAAACTCAAAGAAAGAATTTTGGGGGACATCAAGAGTGAGTGGTAGGTAGGCAGAGTGAATAAAAGCTTCCAAAAGAGAAAGAATAATTCAGGATAGTGGGTTGGGATGAAAACCAGGATAGTGTAACCATAATAGAAGACACAGGAGAAAATGTCAAGATAGGGGGTGGTAAAGAGTTGAATGATGCAGGGATCCAAAGGGATAAAAACTGGGTATATGAAGGTACTGGTGTAGATTTGTCAATTACATGGTTGCAACCTAAAGGAAACTTCAGTAGAACAGTTATAAGAGCATTATAGAATATGGGGGTGGTAAAGAACAGAGATTGGGGATAAAGTTTAAGGACTTAAAATTTGAAATTGCATATTTATATGGTTCTTTAAGGTTTACAAAGACAAAAAGAGATTTCCTCCAAAACAATCTTTGAAATAGATAATTCAGGTTTAAAAACAAGGATAGCAACAACAAAACCTTTTAAGGCAAATGAAAGTCATCAAGATATGACATGAGTTAATATTAAGAATTTATCCTTCAATTCATATCTTTCTTTCAAGTTTGTAATCATTCTTGTCTGCTCTACTGAAAACTCCATATATACTGCCAAATCACTCACAAATAGTCTCTGAAATGAATGTATATAAAATAGTTCTCAGTCCTACAGAACTTTAACTTCATCTATGATGGTGGCAGAAATATTGAGAGGGGGTACAAGGTCATTGAGCCTAAGACATAGAAAAATTTTAAAGAAACTATGAAATTTTATTTCATTGTGTTCTATAGAAGAGAACTTATACAATAATAATAACACAAATACTTAGGAGAGGGCAGGTGTGGTAGTGAAAGTGTGTCTATGACTTTTCTTTTCCCTTGCTAATTTGCTCTACAGGAGCTGGGAGTCAGCAGTATTGTGTCATGAAACTAAGAAATGTCATTTCAATCAATTAACAAGTATTTAATTGTCTCTTATGTGCCAGGCACTGTGCTAGACTAGGCACTTTGTTTCTGGCAATGTATTCATTAAAACAAAATTGTATTATATTAAAAGACTTTGGAAAGCCCAAAGACTTTGCTATAAAGGGAACGCTAAATTTTATTAAACACTGCAATGGAGAACAAATATATAACAAATACACAGATGACATCATCTTTCCCCAAGAATTTTAAAATTATGTATGGTTTCAATGCAGTTCTTTTATATTTTGAAAGATCAAATTAGTTCTAGAACAGTTTTCCAACTACCTCAATGGTAAAATTTTACTTCCAAAAGGCCTCTCTCTTTAAAATCTATATTCTGAGTCACCTCCTTTACAATTACGAATCGTAATTGGTTCTTAATTCTTATCAATCTGATATAAACATATTTTACCATTGCTCAATGTAATTTGGATTGGAAAAATAGTATTCTGAAGAATTTTTGGAATCAGCAAGTCTTAGTGGATTAGCATTTAAGGCTGTCAAATCACTAAAATGTTTGTATTTCACAGCTCACACGAAGAGCTGCATTTATGAATAATTTTGCTTTTTGTGCCATTTCACATAGAATATACTTTAACAATCATAATTAAAACAAATATTTCCATCAAAACTCTCCTAGAAACTTTTACTCAAACAATCAATAATTTTGAGAAACAAAAGAGAACTCAAGCATGTGTTAAATTTTAAAGACATTTATTTTCCATGCAAAGCACAGTCTCATCATTATCTTTACATGATTCATTCATGCAAATAGTCTCTTAAAACAAATACTGGACAACATCAACAAATAGTACTTTGTTTTTTTTTTTTAATTTTTTTTATTATATATATATATATATATATATATATATATATATATATATATATATATATATATATATATATTTATAATATTATATCTTGTATTCATTTTTCCAAATTACCCCCCCTCCCTCTATTCCCTCCCCCCGATGACAGGCAATCCCATACATTTTACATGTGTTACAATATAGTCTAGGTACAATACATGTGTGTGAATATCATTTTCTTGTTGCACAATAAACATTAGAATCCGAAGGTACATGCAACCTGGGCAGACAGATATTAGTGCTAACAATTTACATTCACTTCCCAGTGTTTCTTCTCTGGGTGTAGCTACCTCTGTCCATCATTGATCAACTGGAAGTGAGTTGGATCTTCTTTATGTTGAAGATTTTCACTTCCATCAGAATACATCCTCATACAGTATTGTTGTTGAGGTGTACAGTGATCTTCTGGTTCTGCTCATTTCACTCAGCATCAGTTGATTTAAGTCTCTCCAGGCCTCTCTGTATTCCTCCTGCTGGTCATTTCTTACAGAGCAATAATATTCCATAACCTTCATATACCACAATTTACCCAACCATTCTCCAACTGATGGACATCCATTCATCTTCCAGTTTCTAGCTACAACAAAAAGAGCTGCCACAAACATATTGGCACATATATGTCTCTTTCTGCTCTTCAGTATTTCTTTGGGATATAATCCCAGTAGTAGCGCTGCTGGGTCAAAGGGTATGCACAGTTTGATAACTTTTTGGCATAATTCCAGATTCCTCTCCAGAATGGCTGGATTCTTTCGCAACTCCACCAGCAATGTATTAGTGTCCCAATTTCCCCACATCCCCTCCAACATTTATCATTATTTGTTCCTGTCATCTTAGCCAATCTGACAGGTGTGTAGTGGTATCTCAGAGTTGTCTTAATTTGCATTTCTCTGATCAATAGTGATTTGGAACACTCTTTCATGTGAGTGGATATAGTTTCAATTTCTTCCTCTGAGAATTGTCTGTTCATATCCTTTGACCATTTATCAATTGGAGAATGGTTCGGTTTATTATAAATTAGGGTCAGTTCTCTATATATTTTGGAAATGAGACCTTTGTCAGAACCTTTGTTTTTAAAAATATTTTCCCAATTTGTTACTTCCCTTCTAATCTTGTTTGCATTAGTATTATTTGTACAGAAACTTTTTAGTTTGATGTAATCAAAATCTTCTATTTTGTGATCAATAATGATCTCTAGTTCTCCTCTGGTCATAAATTCCTTCCTCCTCCACAAGTCTGAGAGGTAGATTATCCTCTGTTCCTCTAATCTATTTATTATCTCCCTCTTTATGCCTAAATCATGGATCCATTTTGATCTTATCTTGGTATATGGTGTTAAGTGTGGATCCATATCTAATTTCTGCCATACTAATTTCCAGTTTTCCCAACAGTTTTTTCCAAATAATGAATTTTTATCCCTAATGTTGGAATCTTTGGGTTTGTCAAAGATTAGATTGCTATAGATGTACCCTTTTTTGTCCTTTGTATCTAATCTGTTCCACTGATCGACCGGTCTATTTCTTAGCCAATACCAAATGGTTTTGGTGACTGCTGCTATATAATATAGCTTTAGATCAGGTACACTTAGACCACCTTCCTCTGAGTTTTTTTTCATTAGTTCCCTTGCAATTCTCGACCTTTTATTCTTCCACATGAATTTTGTTGTTATTTTTTCTAGGTCATTGAAATAGTTTCTTGAGAGTCTGATTGGTATAGCACTAAATAAATAGATTAGTTTGGGGAGTATTGTCATCTTTATTATATTTGCTCGGCCTATCCAAGAGCACTGAATGTCTTTCCGATTATTTAAATCTGATTTTATTTTTGTGGCAAGTGTTTTGTAATTTTTCTCATATAATTCCTGACTTTTCTTTGGTAGATGGATTCCCAAATACTTTATACTCTCAACATTTGTTTGGAATGGAATTTCTCTTTGTATCTCTTGCTGTTGCATTTTGTTAGTGATATATAAAAATGCCGAGGATTTATGTGGATTTATTTTGTATCCTGCCACTTTGCTGAAATTTTGAATTATTTCTAGTAGCTTTTTAGCAGAATCTTTGGGGTTCTCTAAGTATACCATCATGTCATCTGCAAAAAGTGAAAGTTTAATTTCCTCATTTCCTACTCTAATTCCTTGAATCTCTTTCTCGGCTCTTATTGCCGAGGCTAGCGTTTCTAGTACTATATTGAATAGTAATGGTGATAGTGGGTAACCTTGTTTCACTCCTGATCTTACTGGGAAAGGTTGCAGTTTATTTCTATTGCATATTATGCTTACTGAAGGTCTTAAATATATGCTCCTGATTATTCTAAGGAATAGTCCATTTATTCCTATACTCTCAAGAGTTTTTAGTAGGAATGGATGTTGGATTTTGTCAAATGCTTTTTCTGCATCTATTGAGATGATCATATGGTTCTTATTAATTTGATTATTAATATGGTCAATTATATTAATAGTTTTCCTAATATTAAACCAGCCCTGCATTCCTGGAATAAATCCTACTTGATCATAGTGTATTATCTTGGAGATGATTTTCTGAAGTCTTTTTGCTAATATCTTATTTAAGATTTTAGCATCAATATTCATTAAGGAGATTGGTCTATAATTTTCTTTCTCAGTTTTCGATCTACCTGGTTTAGGTATCAGTACCATGTCTGTGTCATAAAAGGAGTTTGGTAGGACTCCTTCATCCCCTATTTTTTCAAATAATTTATATAACATTGGGGCTAATTGTTCTTTAAATGTTTGGTAGAATTCACATGTGAATCCATCTGGCCCTGGGGATTTTTTCCTGGGGAATTGATTAATAACTTGTTCTATTTCTTTTTCTGAAATGGGACTATTTAAGCAGTTTATCTCCTCCTCTGTTAATCTAGGGAGCCTATATTTTTGGAGGAAGTCATCCATTTCACTTAAGTTATCAAATTTATTGGCATAAAGTTGGGCAAAGTAATTCCTTATTATTTCTCTAATTTCCTCTTCATTGGTGGAAAGATCCCCCTTTTCATTTGTAAGACTATCAATTTGATTTTCCTCTTCCTTTTTTCTGATCAAATTTACCAAAGGTTTATCTATTTTATTGGCTTTTTCATAAAACCATCTCTTGGTTTTATTTATTAATTCAATAGTTTTTTTACTTTCAATTTTATTGATTTCTCCTTTTAATTTTTGTATTTCAAGTTTAATTTTTGGTTGGGGGTTTATAATTTGGTCTTTTTCTAGCCTTTTAAGTTGTAAGCCCAATTCGTTAATCTTCTCTTTCTCAATTTTCTTCAAATAAGCCTCTAAAGATATAAAATTTCCCCTTATTACTGCTTTAGCTGCATCCCAAAGATTTTGATATGATGTCTCATCATTGTCATTATCTTGGGTGAAATTGTTAATTGTTTCTATAATTTGCTCTTTCACCCAGACATTCTTTAAGATGAGATTATTCAGTTTCCAATTACTTTTTGGTCTATTTACCCCTAAATTTTTACTGAATGTAGCTTTTATTGCATTGTGATCTGAGAAGAAGGCATTTATTATTTCTGCCTTCCTACATTTAATTTTGAGATCTTTATGCCCTAATATATGGTCTATTTTTGTGTAGGATCCATGAACTGCTGAGAAGAAAGTATATTCCTTTCTATTGCCATTCCGTTTTCTCCAAAGGTCTATCATACCTAGTTTTTCTAATGTTCTATTTACTTTTTTAATTTCTTTCTTGTTTGTTTTGTTGTTTGATTTGTCTAAATCTGAGAGTGCAAGGTTGAGATCTCCCACTATTATAGTTATACTGTCTATTTCTTCTTGCAATTCTCTTAACTTTTCCTTTAGAAAGTTAGTTGCTATACCACTTGGTGCATATATGTTTAGTATTGATATGGCTTCATTATTTATGCTACCTTTCAGCAGGATATAGTTTCCTTCCTTATCTTTTTTAAGGAGATCTACTTCTGCTTTTGCTTGATCTGAGATAAGGATAGCTACCCCTGCTTTTTTGGCTTTACCTGAAGCATAATAGGCTCTGTTCCAACCTTTTACCTTTATTCTGTATGTATCTCCCTGCTTTAAGTGTGTTTCCTGTAGGCAACATATTGTAGGGTTCTGCTTTTTGATCCAATCTGCTATCCGTCTAACGCTTGATGGGATCGTTCATCCCATTTACATTTACAGTTAAAATTACTAATTCTGTATTTCCTGCCATCGTATTATCCCCAGATTATGCTTTTTTCCCTTGACCCCCCTGATCCCCCTCCCCGATATTTAATTTACAGACCCACCTTGTGACGCGCAACCCTCCCTCTTTTTTTTTTTTTTTTTTTTTTTAGGATCCCTCCCCCCTCCCTCCAAGTCCCTTCACTTATTCTCCTTTTCCTTTTCCCTTTTCCTCTCCCCCCTTTTAATGAGGTGAGAGAAAATTCTCTGAAAAACAAATATGTTAATTATTTACTCTTTGAGCCTCTCCTGATGAGAGTAAGATTCACACAATGATTCTCCCCCTCACTAAGTTCCCTCAGATATGGTGTATATTCTATGCCTCTTCCTGGGATGTAGTTTCCCTCTTTTTACCATTCCTTCCCCTTTTTCTGAACCGACCTCCTTCCCTTTACTACACCCCCCTTTTTTTCTTTTATATCAGTAAAATCAAATTATCCATGAGTATTTTTTATATACCCACAATAGAGTTACAGTTCTCAAGGGTTCTGTGTACCTTTTTCTGTTTCTCTTCAGTCTTGTGGATGTAGGTCAAATTTTTTGTTTAAGTCTGGTTTTTTTCTTAGAAACATATAGAATTCCTCTGTTTCATTGAATGACCATCTTCTTCCATGGAAAAAGATGCTAAACTTAGCTGGGTAGTTCATTCTTGGTTGCAGTCCTTGATCTTTTGCCTTACGGAATATCAAGTTCCAGGCCCTTCTATCTTTTAATGTGGAGGCAGCCAGATCTTGGGTGACCCTTATTGTGGCACCTTGGTATTTAAATTGTTTTTTTCTAGCTGCTTGCAGGATTTTCTCCTTTGTGTGGTAATTCTGCAGCTTAGCCACTATATTCCGTGGTGTTCTTTTTTTAGGGTCTATTTCAGAAGGAGTTCGATGAATTCTTTCCTCATCTACTTTCCTTTCTGTTTCTATTATCTCTGGACAGTTCTCTTTGATAATTTCCTGTAAAATAGAATCTAGGCTCTTTTTTTGGTCATAGTTTTCTGGAAGTCCAATAATCCACAGATTATCTCTCCTAGATCTATTTTCCAGGTCTATAGATTTTCCCAGTAAGTATTTGACGTTGTTCTCCAGCTTCTCATTTTTTTTTGTTTTGTTTGACTGATTCTTGGGTTCTCTGTGAATCATTCATTTCTATTTGTTCCATCCTGACTTTTAAGGAGTTATTTTCTTCTTTCACAGTTTTTAGTTCTTTTTGTAAATGCCCAATTTCGTTTTTAAATGAATTATTTTGCTCTATTGAATTTTTTTCCATTTCCATAATTTTTTTTTGAGAATTATTTTCTTTTTCCAATTCAGAAATTCTATTTTCTTGAGACTTTTTTATCTTTTCCAATTCAGAAATCCTACTTTCCTGTGTTTTTTTAACCTTTTCTAATTCATAAATTTTGTTTCCCTGCATCTCCTGTGAATTCTTTATTTTTTCCAACTCCAATTTCAGGACGTTGTTATTCTCTATCATAGCTTCCCTTTCCTTTCCCCATTTTTCTTCGATCTCCCTCAATTTTTTAAGAGTTTCTTCTAGGAGAGAGTTATGTGATGGGGGGCAGGGATCGTTCCCCTTTGGGTTGTTATCTGCTGACTCTCTGCTGTTAACTTCCTCGGGGTTGGATATCCGCTCTTTCTCTGTATAGAAGGAATCTATAGTTTTTCTAGCTTTTTTGCTTATATTTAAAAAAATCTTTTGGGGTCTGTTCCTGGGGTATGAAATTATTTATTTACTTCTTTACCAGCTTCCTCCCAGACCAGATGGATGCAGAGGCTCCTGAGCCTGAGCTAAGATAGAGCTCTGGGAGAGAGTTCCCCACCCCCTCCCTGGAAGTGCCTCAGAGTTGATTAGCACTACTGGGCTTAGAGGGCGTAGAATAGTAAAGACAGCACAAAGCCCAGCCTATGTGTCTGGGTGGGGAGTGGATGTCTGCAGCAGTTGACGTGAAAAGCCCCTGTGCTCAAACTGGAAGTGTCTGCCAGAAACCGCGGTCCCTAGTTCAAAGGTTCTGCTTCTCTGGGACTTCCTGGAGCTGAGTTCCACTCCCTCCAGCTAAGCTAGGCAGTGTGTGTTGCCTTGGGCCGTATCCACCCACTTGTCAATCTCTTAACTATTCTCAGGAGGTAGCTGAGGCCACACCCCCTGGTGCCGAGATCTGCTGAGTCACCTCCAGGGTCCGGGGAAAATCTGATCTGAGTTTTAAAATATTTTGGCTTTCTCTTCTGAACTGCTAAATAATTAGCAGAGAAGAGCTAACAGCCTGTGCCAGATTCCTTTACCTCAGTGGCTTCTCTGATCCCAGAACCCTTCCCAGCGCAATGGGCGCAGTGTGCCACTACCCCACCGTCTGTGCTGGTCTCTCTTATTCCTCCCCTGGGAACTGACCTTTCCTGTTGAAACTCCAGATTCTCTTCAGCTGGTAAGTCGTGCTTCCAGTCCTTATGGTATCTATCAGTCCTGAGCTAATTCTGAGGCTTAATTTATCTAATTGGTTGTGAGGGAGTGAGGACATTCACAGAGACGTGTGTTTCTTCTCCGCCATCTTGGCTCCGCCCCCCGTGTTTCTTGTACTTTGTTTTAAAAGAGCATTTTCTATCTTGGAAAAATTCAAATAATCAGCTAAAAAGTTTTTAAAAATCAGTACTTTTGTTGGGTTTTGAGTGAGCAGATTTAAAGTTGTGTTTATGCCATGCCAATAGTTTAGAAGAGAAAATTAACATTTTTTTTTACCTACGGGGAAAAGAAATCAATAAGCCACCACTCACCCCACCTTACCCCTTATAAGGTATTTGAATTTTAGAATGAAGGAACTAAATTTAATTTTAAAAAATGTTTCATTGAGGGATATGGTTTTGAATATTCCAAAACATGAGGGACATGATTTTCCCTTAGATATAATGACATATCTAACTAACCTAAATATATCTAGAAAAAATGATTAAAATGCAATTATACTAAATACTAAAGTGAACATAGAAATTCTGAAAATTAAAAATATTGATTCAAAAGTATAACTTTACTTTTTAAATCTAAATCAAATAAGTATGTAAATAAGAAACAGACCTATTAAACAAATCATTCTTTCTTCATTCATCTTACATTTAATTTATTTCTCCATGTTTATCTTTGGCTTTCCATCCAAGCAAACTTAGGTGCTAATCTTTTTTTAATGAGGAATGAAATCATATAAGAGGTCCAAAGAAATTTTCCACCACAGGATAAAAAAGTAAAGAAAGTTACAGCCAATTGGCAACTAATTACACACATTTCACAAAAATAAGACTGATCCAGAGCTTAAAATTAGGCCAAAGCCTCCTTAAAATTAATGCACAGCATTAAGAGAAGGGAAAAAAAAAGTATGTTAATAGTAATTAAAATAGGATGTCCCATTACTGACAAGGAAGGAGAGATGAAAAGCCACAAAATGAAAACTTCAATTTCTTGGATGGCTGAAATTGTGTCTTAGAATGCCCTCTTTATTGCATCTTTACTGTATGATGGTCAACTAATAGCATGTAAATATTCATAGTTGCATTAGAACAGAGAACTGCCCAAAGTGAAACATTTCAGAAGTAGACATAATGGAGAAAAGGAAAAAAATAGGGACTAGAAGTTATAAGACATGAAGTGTAGCATGATTCTGACACTAAATGGTTGTTTGACTTCAAGAAATCCCTTTGACCTTTCTCTGTACCTTTCTTTTCAGGGGCTGTTTATATTGAGAATATAAAATTTTAAAAGAGATATTGACTTCAATTATCTAAAAGTTTCATTGATAGGTACAGGCAAAGCAATCTAAAACCAACTTTGTAGAGTTGAAAAAATATATATAAAATATGCTTGCAAACAGGAAACATTTTCTGGCTAAAAATTCTAGTGGAAGAATATATGCTCATATATTTAGAGAAATGAAGTCCTAAGATATTAAAAGAAAGTATAATAAATTAACAGAGTCTGTTTATCTTCACTTTTATATATACACAGGAACAATATATGGTTAAAAATTAAATTCTTTTACAATTAGTAGACTCTCATGTACCAAAGAATTATTAAGAAAAATAGAATTACATTGTCACAATTATTCATTTCACTCAATCAGAAATATGTCATGGTGCATTATACCAAAAAATAATGCACTGAGAAGTGTGGTTATGGCTCAAAAGTTTGGGAACTTTTGAAAATGCTATTTACATCCAGATAAAGAACTGATGTTCTCTGAATGCAAATAGAAGCATACTTTTTTTTTTCTTTTACATTATTTTTGTGTGGTTTTTTTTTCCTTTTGATCTATTTCTTCTTTTTACAATGATGACTTAGTCATAGTCATAGAAGCCTCAATATATGATTTGTCACTGAAGCTCATTCTGCATATACACTATATCACGCAGTTATATACATATGCCAGTCTCACCTGCGATTATGATAAATTATGAGTGTAGTAGTATGATCATGCAGCGCTGGATCATGAGAACTGATCCCAGAATTCAGAGCAAGGCAGGGCATTTGGAGGACCACCAATTATGTAACAGTCTGGTTATCTTTAATGGAGACCTATGTGTAAAATTTGGAGCCATGCCTTATAAAATTTGCCACTCTGGGATGGTTTTCACAGCACACATTAACTTGTGCATTAGTATAAAAGGTATATATCTTATTAGGTTTTTTCCCAGATAATTGTACTGCTCCCTTTATGGCCTTTAATAAAATTCTAGCCACAAGCACTGGGTAAGGAGTCAGGCTTTGTTCTGGTTGTGCTGGGAGGTTCACCCACTCAATCATACTGTCTCCTTGATGAATGACTGCTGTGGGTGCCTCTTGTGTAGCAAAAACTGATATTTCCAAGGGTTTTTGAGTGACTCTTTCAACCACATTGGATAAAGCCAGTTCAACTTGTTTCAAAGCCTCTTGAGCTTCTTTTGTAAGCTGGTGTGGCACGAATTTAAAGCACCGTCTCCCCTTAAAATGTCAAATAGTGGTTGCAATTGACAGGTAGTCAAGCCTAACACTGAACACATCCATTGGATATCTCCTATCAATTTCTGGAAGTCATTTAAGGCATTTAGCTTCTCTGTTCTTAAGGAGAGTTTTTGTACTATAAGAACCTTAGGGTATACTTCATATCCTAAATATTGAAAAGGAGCATGTCTTTGAATTTTTTCTGGAGCTATGTGCAATTTATAATTCCTTAGTGCTTCTATGTTTTTTTGTAGACATGCTTCTAACATTTGTTCCTCAGGTGCACATCCCAATATATCATCCATGTAATGTATTAACATTACTTTTGGAAATGTTTTTCTTACTGGAGGAAGAGCAGCAGCAACATACATTTGACACATATTAGGGCTGTTTTCCATTCCCTATGACAAAACTGTCCATTCATATCTTTTATAAGGTTCAGCTAAGTTAACACTGGGCACTGAAAAGGCAAATCTTTTTATATCCTCCTTATCTAGAGGGATAGAATAAAAACAATCCTTAATGTCTATAATTCAAAGAGGCCATTCTCTAGGCAATTGAGTAGGAGCTCTGGAAGTCCAGGTTGAAGAGTTCCCATAGTTTCTACCTGTTCATTTACCTTTCTTAAATCAGTCAACATCCTCCATTTTCCAGATTTCTTTTTTACAACAAATACTGGGGAATTCCAAGGGCTTAGAGAAGGTTGTAAGTGTCCTTGGTCAAGTTGCTCCTGTACTATGTCTAATAAGGCTTGAATTTTATTGCTACCTAAGGGCCACTATTCTATCCACACTGGTGTGTCAGCAGCCCCACCTAAAAAACCAAAGTACTCATTTTTAACCCTAATTGTAAAATATCTCGTCCCCACAGATTGATGGGGATTTTTTCAACTCCAAAAGGAGTAAAAACTCCTGTTTCACCTTCAAATATCCATCTTAAAGGGATAGCACTAACTTCAGCTTCTGTTGATCCTCTTACACCAGACATGTGGGTGTCTGCCTTAATCTTTGGCCAGTGACTGGGCCACCTGGCACCTTTAATGACTGTGCGATTTGCACCTATGGACACCAGTCCTTCTAATGGTATGCCATTTATATAGATGATGAGCATAGGTTGGTCAGCTGTCACAGCTGCTGCCAGTATATTCCTGGGTTTTGTTGCTTGGAGTCAAAATGTGAATTGCTATCACCAGGTTGCTTATTAGGGGTCTGTATCAATAAACCCAATGCTACTACTTTCCCTGGTTGATAAGTCACACATTGTCTACCTGTCTTAGTGACTGAGATATTATCTACACATTCCCCAGTTTCCCACATCAGTGTATGAATGAACACTGTTTTGTAAGTACTCTTAGGAGGTGAAATGATCAAGCCTACTGTGCCTGGAGGCAAGGGATGCATAGGCTGGAGAGGAACAGATTTCACCTCTTCAGGGGGTATCTCAGTTGTCCCAGCTGCATACAACTGTATCCTCCCTAATTGTAGTCCCTTTCTCCCATCAGATGGCTTCTTGGCTGATTGGTCATGTGTGGATATTGGACTTCTAAACATTCTCTGGGTGTGGCATCGACTGCCATCATTCCCCAAGTGTTTTTTGCCTTGGGCCCTGGAGCTGGGTCCCTCATCCAGTTTCCCTGAATCAGTCTACACTCTGATGCCCAATGGAATCCTCTGTTGCATTTTGGACATGAGATATTGGATCTTGTTTTCCCACCCTGTTTCCTTACTCTGGCAACATTGAGCTTTCAGATGACCTACTTTACCACATTGAAAGCATTGATGAGTCTCTCTGGAAGTCCCTTGCCAAAAGGGACCTTGTCTTCCCATGTTGGGATCTTGGGAAGTCTGTATCATTGCTTGGCTATAAAAGGTATTTGTGCCCACTTGTGGCATGTCTTATGATCTCCTCTAAAGGAGCATCTTTGTGTTGTTCTAGTATAATCCTTCTGCAAATCTCATTAGCATTTTATTTATTAAGTTGCCTTACCAAAGTGTCTGTTACTGTATTTTCACCATTAGTCTGTATGATAGCTGTCTACAAACGTACCACAAAATCAGCAAAGGGTTCATTTGATCCTGGTACAATTTTTGTGAAGGTCTCACCTTTGTCGTTTTTATTAGGGAGAGAAGCCCATGCTGTGATAGCAGCCACAGAAATTTGTTCATATGCTGCTATGCAGTAATTAAACTGTACTAAAATTTCTGCATAAGAACCTACACCTGTTAGTTCGTCACAGGTGATTGAAGTATTAACTCCACTTTGACTATTTTGTTGGGCTTGAATCCTGCAGAGTTCACTATATTCAGAAAGCCACAACAAGTTTTGTCCAGGTTTGAAACACACCCTTGCTATGGATTTCCATTCAAGACTTCATAAGCCAAATTCTGTAATAACATCTTAATATAAGCTGATGTAGCCCCATAAAGAGTGCAAGCCTTTTTCAGGTCTTTGAGGATGTCTATGTCAAAAGGAGTGTATCTTCTACTTTCTTGATCTAAAGAGTTAAACTGTTGAATTACTGGAAAAATTTGAATTATCAGATCACCTATATCCTTCCCTTCTTCTGTGGCTTTAATTAGTGCCTTTTGAAATCTAGTTAGAGGAGGTGGTGATTGCTGGGGGGGAGGTGCTGCTGATATCACCACCCCTCCCACTACTCCTCCTCCCTCCATCCCTGAAGGTGGAGTTGATGGGGGCCAGTTAATAATTTGTTCCCTAGGCAGAGTTGAAGTTGCCTAAAGAGACCTAGAATCACCATGCCCTTGAACCTCATTTAAGTCTAGTTGCCCTTGGGCAAGGTCTTGAGACTGTTTATTGTTTTTCTTTTTTCTCTCACACGTTGTCATCTGGCCATTTCTAAAACTTTTCCTTTTTCTACAAATTGCAAGATTGTTTAAGGCCAATTGAATTAACAATGAGTAGTAACAAGAGGTTCCCTTTTGGGGACCTGTCTGAGAACTACCTGTATAATCTCAGACAGGTAGTTTCACAACTTCTTCCTTTCTTCCTCCCTCTCTTCATTCCTCCTTTCCTTCTTTCCTTTCTTTCTTTTCCCCCTTCCTTTCTTTCTTTTCCTTCTTTTCTTTTTTATTTCCCTTTTTTCCCCCCTGTGTCCACAAAAGGTATTATACACTTCCCTGCAAGTGCTCTCCTAAAGGAATGTCAAATTTTCAAGATATCTTGAGGTTTATGGACTACATACAATCCATTTCAGTTGGAAATCATGACATCATCTTCCTTTTATCACAATCCATTTTGAAAATGAAAGACAAACAATAGCAATAACATTTGTTCATATCCTTCCATCAATTATCTATGGATAATGAGCAAATGTTATACTATTGTTTTTTTCAAAAAATAATTAGTAATTTCTTACCTCTTTTGAAAATTATCTATTGATGTTATTTAACTAATTTATTCATTTGGGCTTGAGTGCTATCTTTGAAAACTTTTAACTTACAAAATAATAAATAGTAATTAGTAATAGCCTAGAGAATTAGCCCTAGAGAGAGACTGTCCATGGCAATAAGGGTACTCAAAATTATTTGAAACAATTCAATTTTTTAACAATTAGAGCTCTCTAAAAATGTAATGGACTGCCTTATGAGAAGGTAAATTTTCATTTCCTATTATGTTCTAGAAACTGGAAGAACAAGCATAAAGGCTTATATTTATATTATAACTGGGGATTCCTGAATGGATGAAATTTTAGGCCAGATGGCCTTCAAGATACTTCTATATAGTTTATATTATGAGCCTAAAAACAATAAAAATATCTACAAAACACAGAAAGTTGAAGGATTTTTTTCCATACAGAGACTACTGAAGGATTCAGATATGTGTATACATTTGGGAACATAAAATGGTATTTTAAGTATAACCTATTGGATTAAACCAAAGCTCTGATTTTCAAAGGATTGCATTAAATAAGTGGGGCATATTATAAATAGCCAAATTTTTAACTCAGGACTAAGGCAGGGAACATCATAATTGAATTTAATAATATGCCAAACATTTTAAGAAAAAAAAGAAAATAAAATAGTTTTCATGAATGAACCCATGAATATTCAAAATAACTTTTTTATGTTCTTGTAGTGTTCTCCCTTTTTAAATTTTAACTCCTCTAGATTTTCTTCCTTTCATCTCCTATAAGAATTGGTAGAATGAAGCAATCACAAATCTCATTGAGTCCAACCTTACCCAGGGACCTCTTCAATTTTCTTGATTTCTAGCAGTCAGTAGAGGACTGACAGGAGTTTATCTGAAGTGTTTTCCTTCCTCCGATCTGCACAGTCAAAATAGAATTTTATCCCAGTACTCATCATTCAAAAGCCATAAGTTTGTTAGTACCTAGCTTTGCTGTTACCTTTTGTATGTATTGCTTGGTTTTTTGCTCTTTTTCTGTTCTTGGATCCCAGAACTTGAATTTATAGTAGCTAAGAAAAATATCTTTCCTCAGGAGACCTGGACCATGATATGAATACTACCTAGGATTTCCTCTGTTCTCTAGGTCACTTCATCCTAAAGTTCTTTCTCCACATTTCCTCAACATAAATTCCTTCATACACCAACTCCTCAATCTGTATGAAATTGCTTTTGGCAAAAGCTCAGATGAATTGCCCCTTTTTAGAATCATTGGCTTCTTGAAAGAACTTGTATACATGAAAAACTTTTCTTTTGCAAAACTGAGTTCAATTTTCTGTATTCACTCTCCTCTCTGAGTTTCTTTTGGTTCTCTCCAATAACTCCCATTCCTTCTTTCTTTTCAGCTTTCTAATTTAAAAGTAAAATCCAGAAGTGTGATTCAGATATATATTCTCATGTTTTCATCATAAAGCTGTTAATAATTACTTTGATAACTCACTGTTGATATAACTCATCATCTGCAAACTCTGTGTAATTTTAAAACATTAATAGTATTCAAGAAAAGGAGACTTCAGATACCAGTCTCCTGACATTCTCCAATTAATAAATGGTCAAAGAATATGAACTGACAATTTTTAGATGAGAAAATTGAAACCCTTTCTAATCATATAGAAAAATGCTCTAAATCACTATTGATCAGAGAAATTCAGATTAAGGCAACTCTCAGGTATCACCATACATTTCTAAGATTGGCTAAGATGACTAGAAAAGATAATGATAAATGTAGGAGAAATGAGAAAACTGAGACACTAAAACATGGAGTTTGTGAACAGTGGAGTTGTGAACTGATTCAACCATTCTGGAGAGCAACTTGGAACTATAGAGATAAATAAAAAAATAATAATTGCATGGGTACAGATATAAAATTTCCCCATCATACTGTGTTCTCCTTGAGTTGTATCAAGGATTCTTTTAATGAGACTACAGAAGATGTTTATATCCTAATACTTTATTTCTTTTTTATTGAAGTTTTTTTTCTTTTAAAAACGTATGCAATGACAATTTTTGAACATTGACCCTTGCAAAACTTTGTGTTCCAATTTTCCCCCTCCTCCAATTCCCTCCCTTAGATGGCAAGTAATCCAATATATATTAAACATGATAAAAATAAGTTATTCAATACATTTTATACAATTATTTTGCTGCATGAGAAAAAAATCAAATAAAAAGGAAAAAAATGAGAAAGAAAATAAAATTCAAGCAAATCACAACAAAAAGAGTTAAAATGCTATGTTGTGATCGATGCTTGGTTCCAACAGTCCTTTCTCTGGGTATAGATGGCTCTTTTCATCACAAGATAATTGGAAGTAGCCTGAATCATCTCATTGTTGCAAAGAAACACATCCATCATTATATTATCTTGTTATTGCCATGTACAATGTGTGTCCTGACTTTGCTCATTTCACTTAGCATCAGTTCATGTAAGTCTGTCCAGGCCTCTATGAAATCATTCTGCTGATCCTTTCTTATAGAACAATAATACTCCATAACATTCACATTCTGTAACTTATTCAGCCATTCTTCAACTGATGGACATCCTTTCAGTTTCTAGTACCTTGTCACTACAAAAAGGGCTGCCATAAACATTTTTGCATATGTGGGCCCCTTTCCTTTCTTAAAGTATCTCTTTGGGATATAAGCCCAGTAGAAACACTGCTGGATCAAAGGGTATGCACAATTTGATAATCCTTTAGACATAATTCCAAATTGCTCTCCAGAATGGTTGAATCCATTCACAACTCTACCAACAACGTATAAGTATCCCAGTTCTCCTACATCCCCTCCAACATTCCTAACTCTCTTTTCATATCATCTTAGCAAATCTGAGAGATGTGTAGTGGTACCTCAGAATTGTCTTAATTTGTATTTCTCTGATCAATAGGATATAGAACACCTTTTCATATGACTAAAAACAGTTTAAATTTCATCATCTGAAACTAATACTGTTAATCAAATCTTTAAAAAGTTATTTTATTTACCTGTGCAATTGTCCAAAGAACAATAAAAATAAAACAGTAGCAACAAATTAGTTACTTTTTACAAGACCATTTCTATCTGAACACCTTAGAACAGAATGAGTATGAAATTAAAATGTCACTATCCTTATTGCTAAGTTATCTACACTGACATTTGTGTGCAGCTAAGGACCACTGGATGATATTGTTTTCCTTGTAAGAGAGCATTCAGAAGGAAAATATTTTGGTGGAACTTATAGAGACTAAAATGGAACTTGAGATTGTTATAGATTGTGTTCATCCATGTGATTAATTTACAATCCACACAACTTACAACAATGGAAATGCCACAGTGGTCTGTTATCATCTCTCCAATTGAAATGGAAATAATATATTTAACAAGTATTAAAACTTACATTCATTTGGCATCTCATCAAATTAGCTTCATAATCATTGTTTATTTCTTAATTATTACTGTAAGTTCTTTGTGATTAAAGAGAATCAACAGAATTTTTGAAATTGGGTTGGAAAAAGATTTTCTACATTCATACTGAATTCTGTTATGATGCTAGTATTGGAAAGAACACTGAGTTATGAATGCAGAGAACTGTGTTGAAGTTCCTAATTTGATATTAACACAATGAGAGGAAAACAAAGATATCTTATTTAGTATCTATTAGAGGCTAGTCGGGATAAGAAATGAAAAATATAAGGATTCGAAAGGAAAATGTGATGGCTTATGTAAAGTAATTAGGAGGAAAAAAACAGCTCTGGATGAACCCTTATTTCTATTTGTTTCTGATTTTTTATCTTATTGAGATATCACTTTCAGTTGTTCATATCACAACTTATCAATGTTTTCTATAGTGTAGGCGTCCTTCCGTATATCTCCTTAAAGGAGTTTGTCTGGTGGTCTTAGAGACTTCATCTGTCTCTGAATATTGGTTCAATTCAATATGACAAATGTGTTGTCCAGCTGTGGTCTTTTATTTTCACTACGTGGCCTATATGCATTTTCTTTTGGTCATCTATCTCTCTCTTAACAGTCTTTATGTTACTTTTTCTATTTATTTGTATTATGCTGCAGCTTTCTCATACTCATCATGCTTTTTCCCAGTGCCATTTTGGTGACTCTAAGTTTTAATTCTTTTGTGTATTTAGTATTTTAACTTACATTTATTCTGTATCTCTGAAATTATATTGTTAATAAAATTATTTCAGGGATAATCTTGAGGTCATTGAAAGTACTATGTTATTTAACAATCTAATCTACTGTCTTCCTGATCAATTATAAACAAAGTCTCATTGTTCATACAAAGTTATCCATTATTTCTCATCATGTGGGGTGTATATCATATTCACTGAGTGACAATCACTCTAATTATTAATATCAAATAAGGTAAAGAAAGAAATATATGTATTCTCATCAAGTTTTTAACTTTTAATGGAGGATTCTGAACCACATCTGAAGGAAAGAGGGATACATTTTAGAAGATACTCTACAAATATTTTTGCTTGCAGATGATTTCATTTGGATTGTATCAAGCTCAGAAACTTTCTAAAACCTCCTAAATGACAGCTCCAAGCACTGAAAAGATGCAGGGAACATCAAGTAAGTGAAGATTACTTCTTGTTTAGACTATGATATAGAGTTGAATGGACAACCCATAAAGCTGGTACATGAATACAGAATCACTACAAAAATATAAATAAAAAAACAAGGCCCAAAAACAACCAGCTCCTATTATAGAAAGGATAATGTGAGCACATATATCCCAAATTAAAGCCTGCTGTATTTTTTTCTGTTAAAAATTAGTAAATTCAAAAGTAATAGTGTACATGTATGTGTGTGTGTGTGTGTGTGTGTGTGTGTGTGTGTGTGTTTATAAAATCAGTCACATTTGTATTATCAGGCAGTTTTGCTAAACTGTTTTGTGGTATTGTAGATGGGGAGGTTGTTATCTGACTTTTATTAGAAAGAGAATATTGTAGCAAAACAAAATGCACCCATAAAAATAATAGTGTGTTGAGAAGTTAATAATAAAGAAGGTAGGTGGCCTTAAGCCCAAGTTAAATATCTGGAAACTGAGATAGGGCAAAACTACAGAGGGCTAATTAGGTATTCCTCCTTAACTTTAACTTAACACCTTTTTCAAATGCACGCTGACCAAAGAGCCTGAGTTAGTGCCAATTGTTCATAAAAGGATACTCTTACTCTACTCTTATCCTTATTATTAGTTTTTCTAGATCATGGATTACAGTAACTAACTCCACAGGATCACAAATAATCTTTTCTCATGTCTGACCCTTAAGATTAAAGGAATAAATATCAAGTAACCAATTTAAAAAATCATAAAAACCTTCATTGTTTTAAAAAAAATTAGTCATGGAAAAAATTAGGGCAAGTCTTGAATCTCAATAATTTGGCCTTAACCTTAACAATTTAATCTGATATTTTATTTGTTTGCATGTTAACTGCTCATTAGTGTAAGGGCCTTTAAGTCAGGGACTGTTTTTTGCCTCTTTTTTCTATTCTCAGTGCTTAATACAGTGCCTGGAACATAGTAGGCACTTAATAAATACTTATTAATTGACAAATGAATTGTTTGTTTTTAAGAAGAAATAAAACCCAAGTTTAAACTCCATCTTGAATATATGCTATTTATGTGACCTTGGGCCATTTGCAGAACGACCTTTCTAAGCTTTAGTGTTCTTATCTATTAAAAATGGCATATGCATTTCAAGGTTGTTTTGAAGATCAACTGACATAATTTTGATATTATCTCATTTATTATTATTTCAAATAACTGTGATTTACAGTTACAAAGTTTATTTGAAAATCAACTAAGATTATGTAAGCATGGAAGTTTTTAAACCTTAATGCATTTAATAAATATTGGCTATGATTATAACCATCATTATTTTCATTTTATAGCCAGATTTCAAAACTTGCCCAGGTCACAAAGAGTGTCACAGCTACTTTTTTTTTTTTTCATCCAGAATTCTTACTTCAGGAGAGAAGTACTCATGTACAGTATACCATGATGTCTACCAAATAAGAGATTGTATTTTTAAGTGTTTATATTTCTTATTTTATGTCAAGACTTTGAAATATTGTGGTTATATTCTCTCTTGTGTAGTTTTCCCTCCTTGCATATAACTGATGGTGGAATCTAAAATGGAGTGTGTGTGTGTGTGTGTGTATGTAGGTTCACATGCCAGAACCTGGAAAGAAAGTTAGGTATCTAATGAAGATCTTTTGCAATCCTTGGTGGTATATTTGGACATATGAACTGAGAGATGGAACATAGAGTCAAGAGAAGCTATGTTTTGAGGACAGACCTAATAATGACTGTTGAATGCGCAAGGTGAATCAGAGATTATTTACTTTATTTTTGCCTGACAAGGTGAAACTTGGAGCCAGTGAGTAGAGAGATGAGGAGCTCTCACTATCATGGGATAGTTTCTTTCCCTCTGTGCTCACTATGACATGTAATGAGCAGAATCAATAGCACACAAAAGTGATCTTGAAATTTTCTTACTAATCTCTCCTAAATAGCTGATACCACTGAGAATATCACTAAGAAATGATGAAAACTATCCAAGGAGTACAATACTTTGGTTTTGGTTATAGGAATGAAAAATGGATAAAACTCACTATCTCAGTCTTGCTCATTATTCACTTATGGAAGAAACTCTATAGAACAGACTCTACTACCTTAAGTAGACAGAACTTGGGAAGAAACGATAGGGGGGCTGATTGGGGTATCTCCTAGCATTAGACAACCCTCTGAGAAAAGGTCTGTCATGAGTCAGGAGTCAAATTAAATGTGGGGAAATTATTTGGAAAAAGGAAGGAATTTAATGAAGTCATAGTTTTAAAGAGTGAATAGAGGCAAGGTAAGGATAAGTAATGCATTAAAAATGGAAAGAAAGGCAAGAATAATTAATGATAAGGTAAAAATAGGAAAAGTAAGAATGGAAAGATAAGAGGAATGGAAAATGACACTTTCTACTATTTGATACTATATATATATATACATATATATATATGCATATGTATATATGCATATATATATATATATATATGTATATATGTTTCTTCAAGAAGACTTGTAAAAATACACATTTTCCCTTGTTCCATCTGATGTAAGCATATATAATAATCAATGATTATCATTTGAAAATATTGTCAATCTTAAGTATTCCCAGGGATGTGACTTATTTATTATCATCATCAAACTATACTAACAACTATGTGGCTATGCAAAGTAGTATATGGAGTAAATTACAGAGATATACCTTTGTCCTCTAGGGGAGTAATTTTTTGTAGAGATGATAAATAAAGCTGTAGGCACAATTTTTAAAAAGAAAGTGGAAAAATGAAGAGAAAGAGAAAAGAGAGATAAAAAGAGCTAAGGGAAGAAAGAAGGAAGGGAAGAAGGAAGGCAGAAAAGAAAAAATACAAAGAAGGAAGGAAGGAAGAAAAGAAGGAAGAAAGGCAGGAAGGAAGGAGGGAGGGAGAGAGGGAAGGAAAGAAGGAAGGAAGGAAGGAAGGAAGGAAAGAAGGAAAGAAGGGAAACAGAAAGGAAGGGAAAGGAGACCAAATTAATATTTCAATCCCATTTCTCCAGTGTATTAATCTTGTGTAATCTTGAGTAAATTGCTTAACTTCTCAGAGCTTTAAATGAGAAGGTTATATTAGAGACTTCCAAGGTCTCCTCCAGTTCTAAATATATGGTCCTGTGATTACTTCACAGAACTACTATTTTTGTGCTTGAAAAGAAGGGAAAAAAAATCATTTAATCTGAACAGAATTTTCATGGTTCTGCAACTAAATTGTGATCTTGGGCCACTTACTCTTTAAATATCATTTATTAAATGTGCGGTTTGTCTTCTATTTTCATCTTTAAAGATTCTGTGTGTGTATGTGCATGCGTGCACACTTGTGCAAGTAACTTCATAGTAACATCACCCTAGAAGATAAGGTATATATGTTTGTATGTAAGTATTCCTGTGGACTTTAAAAAAAAATAAAATAGTATGTGCCTTTTTGTTCTGTAATATGAATATATCATATTTTTTCTATACTCCTATAATTAGATTAATCTGTTGCCCTATTGCCTTATATAAACAATGCCAGTAATTGCACAGCCCCTACTGCTCAACATATGAATTCTCAGAAAAGCTATAGTTGATTTGAAACCCTCAATGCTCATTCAAACTCATGAAACAACATAATGGTTTTTACTTTTGCCAGAGGACATTTTGCAAATGATTTGTCCATATAAACATGGGATGCTTTCTCCCACAGGTAATCAAATAGCCATTTGCAGAAGACAAATACAGAAATAGGCATAGGGGGCACATAAGAGGACTCTCTGTGGTCCAGGAAAGCACATGAAATAACACAGATTTAGGAAACACATGGGACCAGACCCCTGCTGCCCTCTGGTGGTTTAATTCCACTGCTTGCTTCTGGCAATCACACTGCCTTTATGGGATGACAACTGGCACTATAGTTGCAGAGTTGATCTCATTGACCATTTACTGACTTTCAGCTCTTGAGGAACATTTGCTGGACTTTTTAATGTAAAAATACCAAGGCTTAATGATTAGAAAACCTCGAAAAGGATAAAGTAATGATGGTCTTTATGCATCTTCCCTTATTTTATTTGTCATCATACTTACTAAGGAAGCTTTAAGAAAAATAAAAAAGACAATGAGAAATCTCCCAGATTGTTTGAGAATTTTCCTTTGTAACTGCCTTTTTACCCTGATATGGATGTAACACTCTTGTATTCAGAAAAACATTCAATGGGATCAAAAAATTTCTTGATTTCTTATGTATTCCTAATTGGGAAAATGCTGGTCTCTGGGACTCTGTCTTCCCCAAATTCCAAGAAGATAAGCAGAAACTGGAGCAATAAAGCCTATTTCACTAAGAACATCTTCTTTTTCATATGAATAAAGCAGAAAGTATTTTGATGAAATATGAATTGAGAAGTATTAAGTTCTTCCTATTTCTTAAATTTCAAATTATATAGGATATATTATACCTATAGATATATTATCATATTTTATAGAATATAGATATTACATATATATATATATATATATCAATATTTTATCAATAGACATTCAGTATGGGAATATATAAATTAGCATATTACATACTCAAAGATTATTATACCAACTACACAATGTCATACAAGATAGTACTAATCACTTGATAGGCATGTAAGAATTGTTTAAGTAAACATTATAATTTGGAGAAACATGATACATGCACATATATCAATGTATATACAGGGTTATCATATTAGCAAATTTTATCAATATGTATATAATATAGCAAGAAAATCAAACAGCTTAAAAGTTTATCATAAAACATAGTGTCATAATATACCAATTCACTCTAAAAATGGATGTCATCTGATTGTATAGGCAATCATTTTTCCCATTGATCCTGGCACATTCTATTAGCCTGATCACTAGTCAAATAGTCCTAGTTTTTCTTTTCTTTTTTTTTTTTTTCCTGCTGTGACTTTCTGAATTTGTGAATATCTTAGGTTGCCTACTGGCTTCCTCAGACTTCTTATCTAATAATTTTAGTACTAAAAGTAAATATTACCTAGATTGTTTACTACTATCTCCATCTCCTCTTTTCAGTGAGTTTTAATAAGTGAAATAAAAGATAGGAAATGACCTAATTCTTAGCTCAGTCCCCTTCTGACCATAACCCATGTGAGTAGAAGTTCCTTTGGCTATATAGTATCTTTTTTTTTTTTTTTTTTTTTTTAGTTTCCTCATAATCCATCAGATTGTAATCTCCTTGAGGATAATTATACTTCATTGCAGATAGACTAACCCTTCCCCATTTGGATTTCAATAGAATTCAAAGAGCTGTGACTATTGAATATTTCAAATTGAAGTTCCTGTAGACATTTAAAACTCACTATGTACAAAACCGAACATTTTCTTTCACGTGGAAATTCTTCACTATTTTTTCTAACTTCCCTATTAGTGTGGATGGTGCCCAAAACAAAGTAATTAGTGTGTTTGTATTTGAAGTAGTGGCAGCTTTGTGCATTCTACTAGCACTTAGATATTTCTTCTCTAGCCACAGAGAACTCAAGATTATCTGGATCATGTCAGTCATTCCCATAATACATAAAACAAATGTGCCTATGCCCTACAGATATGCTTACATTCCCTCATGGGTTTATGATCACATATCCCTTCAGTTGCCAAATCTCATTGATTGATTTTCCTTTCATAACATCTCTTCCATCCTTCATTTTCTCTCCACTCCACTCCAACCTAATTCTTCTAATAATTTTTGACTGTGATTATTGTAATAGTCTCTTAATTGGGCTCTCTACCTGAAGTCTCTTTTCTCTCTCCACACAGCTGCAGAGATGTGGTGATGTTATTCTGTTAATAATCTCATTGACTCTAGCCTAAAATGCAAATTTAAAGCCATTTACAACATAACTTCAAACTATTTTTCTAGCCTTATTATATTAACCCCCTAAACACAATCTTTGGTCCATCAAAACCTGTTTTTTTTTGTTTTGTTTTGTTTTTGTTATCCCTTGCACATTTTCTAATTTGAACTGACTTTGCACTCACTGTTCCCAAGCTTGTAATAAACTCTCTTCTTACCCCTAAATACAGATTTTCTAGTTTCTTTTGAACCTCAGATCAAGTAATATTGCCTGTATGACAAAGTTCCCTGATGCCCTTTGCTACCAATGCTACAGACCACAAATCATCCATTACTTGCTTTATCAAATACATAAAAATATTTATGTTAAAATCAGTTCATGTGTCTCTATGTCAACATATGTATATTGGTGTGTATATATTTACATAATCATAAATATATACATATACATGTATACATACAGAAATATGTATATACATACATAAAGGAAGAGAAAGAAAGAGAGATAGAATGCAATAGGTAGTATGGTGGCTAGATCACTAAACGTGATAACTTGGAGACATGAAGATTTGAGGTTAAATTCTACCTTAGGTAGGCTCTGGACAGAAACACTTAACCTTTCAAACTCATGTTTTTCCTCCATAAAACAGGGATAAAATTGAGACCTACCTTATAGGATCATATGAGAAAGTATATGTAACTTGTTTTGCAATGCTAATTGTTATTATTTTGAAATCTAACTTGCAGATGTACATGTTATTTTCTCTAATAGAATATAAGGTCCTTGAGGGTAGAGAGTGTTTTATTATCTTGGCATTCCTAGTGTCTAGCAGAGTACTTTATATATGATATGAATGAATGATTGAAAAATAATTTCTTAAGTGATGATTAGCACTATGCTAATGCTAAGGAAATAAATAGGAAAAATCAGTTTCTGCTTTGTTATTGTTCTTGTTGAATCATGTCAGTTACATCTAATTCTCTAATGATTTGCCATTTCTTTCTCCAACTCATGTTACAGAGAGAAAACTGAGATAGAGTTAAGTTACTTGTAACAAGTAAATCAAGCCAGATTTGAACTTATAAAGCCTTTTGGATTCCAGTACCAGCACTCTATCCACTATGCCACCTAGCTGCACATTTTATTCGGTAGAGCATGACCCCTTTTTCCCAAGAAATTTTTACATGACCTCAGGCATATAGATATACAAATCAAACATTTATTAGTAATAAATCATAATTTTGTTACCTTCACATTCAAGTATGAGACACCCCCCATGAGTTCATGAGCCCCAATTTAAGAAGCTGGATTGTAGAGCAACTCATTTGAGGAAGAAACATATATGAGAACTTTAGAATGAAAAGAAAGACCCAGAAGTCATAATCGTATATATGTGGGACAGATGGTAAGGCTCAAGGTTCTTTAAGGTGTATGAGAACTTAAGATCACACAAAATATTAAGAGGTTGCAGGGAAGAAAAGACATGTATTCCCTTTGCCTAGAAGTCCCTGATAGGTTCTGGTACTGGATTCAGGAAAACATAAGAGAAAGGGAAGAAGACCCCCACATATTAGGCATTAATGTGTGCTTGTTGAATAATTCCTTGACATTATCTGTGAAAGTGTTGCCTCCAGGACAAAAAGAGCAACATATCCAGAAATGTATATTCTGTATAACTCTTATCCAAATCCTCCCATGAATTCACTAAAATAGATCTACTCATCAAATTAAGTTGTTAATTTTTTTGATGTCCAACTTAAAAAAAAATCTTAGAAATGTATTTTGTAAAGATCCAGGTAAGAATTAAAATCACAAGAAACAAATATTATTCCCAGAAAATTTCTACCTCTTTTAATTGACAAGTATGATGACCTTTTCTCAGTCTTATTTGATCTTCCATTATAGGTTTTTTTTTTTTTACAGGTATTTTCTTTTCATTTTCCATTCTTCTTATTGGTCTATTACATATCCATCTTCTTTCCTGAATTTGAATTCATTCACAGCCTGTCCCTAACAATGTGGGTCCCCCAATTGTGCTATATTGTCCTATCTTCATTTTTCTCTTTCCTAATAAATACTACTTTTTTTTCCATTCTCTCTGGCTCTTTGTGTCTCTGTCTCTCCATTTTTCTTTCTCTCCTTCCCTTAATTATTTTGTTTATTCTTCGCCTCAACATGTATGAATGTCAGTATAATATAATGGAGAGAAATCTGGTTTTGAAGATAGGAATACTTAGGTACAAGAACCATATCAGCATCTATTAGCTATCAAGACATTCTAGAAGTTACAACCTCTCAGTGCACCAGAGATATCTCTAAGAAACTAAATTCTAATCTACATCATTAGGAGGAATTTCCTCTCCAAAGGGTCTGATACTAATGAAATCATGGATCAAAATGAACAGAAACAAAAATAAATAAAAATGTAATTATGAAAAATGTCCTTTTTGAAAAAATGATTTGAACCTTTAACTAAAAATCATTACATTTTTTTCTGTCCCTATGTACAACCAAGAAAAGAAATAACTTTGATTCGGTCCACTTATGGTTTCCATTTGCTTGTTTTCAATGATATAAGATTTAACATATTAAATACATACAAAACCATATGAAATATTTCATCATAAACAACAATATTAAAAAATCCTTAGCACCATTTTCTGTGGGGAACTAAGTGTCAACTCTCTTTTGAAAACATATGGCAGACTTGTGAATGGTACTTTTGCAGGTGTTTCCAGAATAGATCTGTAGTTAATTTCATATCTCCAGAAAAAGCATAGAATTTTAGAGCTATTAGGGAATTTATAAATTCAAACTCCTTCATTTGACAGATGAAGAGAGATGAGGGAAGTTATCATTGACCTAATGTTCATAGTGAGGTAGGGCAGAATGGGAACAATAAGTTCCAAATAAGCTGTTCTTTTCCAGTTCAACATATTCAAAAGAAGTGACATTTTTGACAGTTTAATGAGTACAGTCCAGCAGATACCAATGCTCCCAAATGGCTGACTCAGAGAAGTCAGTTCCCCAGCCAAAAGGAACTCTTATTTTAAATTACTTTTTTTTTTTAAATTGCATTTGCCTAAGTGGGTACTGTGTAAGGTTAGTGTGAGGAAGAAATGGAACTTTTAAACTTTTTGTGTGCCCTGGAACTTTTTGTCAATGTGGCAAAACATATGGAGTCCTTCTCAGAATAGTTTTGTTTTAGAGGTTTGTGTATGAATAATGTTGTTATAGTTTTTTGGGGAAAAAAAAGGTTTATTTTTCTAGATTTTTTGACATCCCCATCAGGTATCATTAACAGTGGTAACAAGGGCAGAGCATTGCATCACCATTACATAGACATAGTTAGGAGTAGAGTGGCCATAGCTACATTAGAGAGTAAAAAGGGAAAACAAAACAGAATCTAGAAGTTGATAAAGCTTCACTTGGTCTTGTGGATGAATCTTTGGCAATTTGTATGACAATCTTCTTCATTGTTCCAGAAATCATAACATCTTGCTCCCTAAAACCCAAGAAGGTAGATATATCTATGCTAA
This sequence comes from Sminthopsis crassicaudata, assembly GCF_048593235.1. Taxonomy (NCBI): domain Eukaryota; kingdom Metazoa; phylum Chordata; class Mammalia; order Dasyuromorphia; family Dasyuridae; genus Sminthopsis; species Sminthopsis crassicaudata. The sequence continues at coordinate 559,245,056 of NC_133617.1, read as the reverse complement.
CACAAGCTTCTCAAAGGCAGTGAAACAGAATAAGACCATAACATCAGATTGCATGTGGTTCATTTTTTACACTGAAAGCAAAAAAATAGATAAGAAGTAAATACCATAAAAATATCAGCAGATTTCCTATTGGAAGGTGGGAAATGATTATCAATATGGCTTTATTTTTAAAAAGTATTTTAATATAAGTAATAATTAATAATAAAATCATTTTAATACAAACATATTGACTGATTTTTAAAAGCATTTTAATTTTACTTTCTAAATGCATATTGATAAGTCTTCCCCTATACTAACTTTCTATTCTGATGCCTCCATGTGATAACAGAAAAAAAAAAATAAGTTCTTCAAGGTTCTACGAAGTTGGAAGCCTATGAGTATTGGCTCCATGTTGTTCTCTCTCTGTCATCTTAGTACCAGCCTAGATATATCTGAGGTGATGAACCATTAAAAGAAGAGCCACTAGGAAGCTGAAAGTCATGAAGACTACCTAATATGAAGGTGTTAACAGTGTGAGATCGTAGTTAACTGGTGGGTAGTGTAAATATTTACCAATGGTCTTATGGATGCTAAAATATTAAACTCAAGTATCATCAAAATTTTGTCTATTTATTTGTTTTGTATGTTTTTGTGTGCATGGGAGTATGTGTATATATGTTTGTATATATGCACATGTTTTCCAAGGCTAATGGGTCTAATTTGAAGTCTCTCTTTTGGAAGCAACTTAACAATAGATCAAGGAGGCACAAATTATGGAACCCTAAAAGGAATAAAGTCCATTCAATTATAGATTTAGAGGTAGGATAAACCTTAGAAATCATTTAATCATCTTTACATAAGTCCCAATCTAGATCTATAGAGATAGGGATAACGTCACCTTAAAGTCATCTTTTCAGAGCTTATTATTAAACATAAAAAAAAAATCAAAAGATAATACATATGCCAAACAGTAATGCCAGCCATAAAATTCTGATGTATCACCCAGGATGGAAGTCAGTACAGCTGATAGGTTCTAGTAAATATACATCCTGCCTAAGAAATAGGTAAAGTCCGAATTGAAACAGAGCTTGAGTAGTAGTTTTATACTATAGACAAAAGCAGAAGAGCCTGCTTCTTGTATATAGCAATTGTGAATAAGCTAAATAAGGATAGAAGGATAGGGTTTGATAGAGTTTTATGGCACATAATCCATCAGTCATCCCTATCTCTGCTTGGAAGGAAGATTCTAATATGCAGAGTGCATTTACTTCTTATTAGAACAAAAAAAAAAGTGACAGGAAAATAGCAAAGCTGAAATTCAAACTGAGGTTCTTTGACTTTATATCCTGTATATTTTTCATTTCATCATGCTAATCATGCTATTTTTTCTTCCATTTAGTTTATTGTTAATATTATTGATTTATGAATCAAGTTGGTTTCCCTTTAAAGAGGGAAAAAAAAAACAGAAAACAGAAGTGAACATAACATGTGCTGATTTACATTCAATCTCCATAGTTCTCTTTCTGGATGCATATGGCATTTTCCAAAGTCTATTGAAATTGCTTTGAATCATTGAACCACTGAGAAGAACTAGGTCTTTCATAGTTGATCATTCTCACATTCAACATCAGTTCGTGTAAACCTTTTCAAGTTTTTCTAAAATCAGCTTGTTCATCATTTTTATAGAACAATAATATTCCATTATCTTCATATACCACAACTTGTACAGCCATTCCCCAGTTGATGGGCATGTACTCATTTTCCAATTCTTTGCTATCACAAAAGAGCTGCTACAAACATTTTTTTTAATTTTTTATTATATATATATTTTTATAATATTATCCCTTGTATTCATTTTTCCAAATTATCCCCCCTCCCTCTATTCCCTCCCCCCGATGACAGGCAATCCCATACATTTTACATGTGTTACAATATAGTCTAGGTACAATACATGTGTGTAAATACCATTTTCTTGTTGCACAATAAACTTTAGATTCCGAAGGTACATGTAACCTGGGCAGACAGATTTACATTCACTTCCCAGTGTTTCTTCTCTGGGTGTAGCTACCTCTGTCCATCATTGATCAACTGGAAGTGAGTTGGTTTTTCTTTATGTTGAAGATTTCCACTTCCATCAGAATACATCCTCATACAGTATTGTTGTTGAAGTGTACAGTGATCTTCTGGTTCTGCTCATTTCACTCAGCATCAGTTGATTTAAGTCTCTCCAGGCCTCTCTGTATTCCTCCTGTTGGTCATTTCCTACAGAGCAACAATATTCCATAACCTTCATATACCACAATTTATCCAACCATTCTCCAACTGATGGACATCCATTCATCTTCCAGTTTCTAGCTACAACAAAAAGAGCTGCCACAAACATTTTGGCACATATATGTCTCTTTCCGCTCTTTAGTATTTCTTTGGGATATAATCCCAGTAGTAGCGCTGCTGGGTCAAAGGGTATGCACAGTTTGATAACTTTTTGGGCATAATTCCAGATTGCTCTCCAGAATGGCTGGATTCTTTTGCAACTCCACCAGCAATGTATCAGTGTCCCAGTTTTCCCACAGCCCCTCCAACATTCATCGTTATTTGTTCCTGTCATCTTAGCCAATCTGACAGGTGTGTAGTGGTATCTCAGAGTGGTCCCAATTTGCATTTCTCTGATCAGTAGTGATTTGGAACACTCTTTCATGTGAGTAGATATAGTTTCAATTTCTTACTCTGAGAATTGTCTGTTCATATCCTTTGACCATTTATCAATTGGAGAATGGTTCAGTTTCTTATAAATTACAGTCAGTTCTCTATATATTTTGGAAATGAGACCTTTGTCAGAACCTTTGCTTTTAAAAATATTTTCCCAATTTGTTACTTCCCTTCTAATCTTGTTTGCATTAGTATTGTTTGTACAGAAACTTTTTAGTTTGATGTAATCAAAATCTTCTATTTTGTGATCAATAATGATCTCTAGTTCTCCTCTGGTCATAAATTCCTTCCTCCTCCACAAGTCTGAGAGGTAGATTATCCTCTGTTCCTCTAATCTATTTATTTTCTACAAACATTTTTGCACATGTGGGTCCTTTTTCTTTTATTAAGATTTCCTCAGGATACAAATGGAGTAATCGCACTTCTGGATCAAAGAATATGCATAGTATCATAGTTCTTTGGACAGAGTTCTAGGTTCCATAGTTTCCAGAATGATTGAATCATTTCACAACTCTACCAACAATGCATTAGTGTCCCAGTTTTCTCACATCTCCTCCAACATTTATCAATATCTTTTCCTTTCATACTGCTTAGTTTTATTGATAGAGGACTTTGATCACATGACTATTCTGTGATGATTTTTAGTTATTTTAATTTTATTTATATTTTTTATAAGTAAAATCATGGTCACAGACTGGATCTTTGTTTGTTTGTTTATTTTTGAGACCCAGTTTCTTTGTCTCATTCAGGCTGGAAAAGAAAAGGTAGTACAATGGATAAAATATGAAAGCTTTGAAAATTTACAGAATAGCACCTCCCTCAAAGGGTTCTTATGACAATTGAAAGTGTTAACAAAGAACTTTGCAAATCCTAAAGCTATTACTATTATGGCTACTGAAACTGTAGTTAGATATGCAGTCTAGAAAAATTACTTTAAGAGCTCTGGGGAAAATGAAAAAAAAAAAGAAAGAAATGAGACAGACCTTTTGGGAGATAATAACACAAACAAAAACAAAACAAACAAACAAACAAAAACAAAACAAAACAAAGCAAAACAAAACAAACAAACAAAAACAACAACAACAACAACAACAACAAAAACAAAACAAAACAAAAAAACAGGGCCTGGACTAGGTAATGGCTGTTTGATAAGAAAAGGAGTCAAATTGAAAGTGGCAAATGTATGTACTTATGTATACATATATCTTTAACTTTATTTCATAACAAACCCTTTCACAAACTTTACCTTTCAGCCAAATTGGACTACTTTCTGTCCCTGAACTTAACATTCTTTTTCTCACTTCTGTGCACAAGCAATTCACATAACCTATAATGAATTTTTTTCTTATTTCTTTCTGCCTTTAAGGTTCAAATATTCTTTTAAGGTTTACCTAAGTAAAAAACACTTCAATGAATTCTTCCCTGCTCACCTCTGCTGTTCCCCTCACCTTAATTTTTTTTATTTGTGAACATGTTGTATCCACCCAATATCATGTTAGCTCTTTCAATACATATTGAAAGATATTCCTAGTATCTAGCAAAGAATTTGACAAATAATAGGTGCTTAATGAATGTTTCCTGAATCCAATGAATTTCATTATTATAAACATGGAAGATAAACTACCTCAGATAAAAGTTGAAGTCAGAAGAAAAAGGAAAGACATTAAGTTCAGTTTTATATATGCTGAAATGTATATGTTTGCAATCATTAGGAGGCAATAGTATACTGCTTAAAAAAGAAATCAGAATATGAGGAAAACTTGAGAGCCTTTTATATAGGTGTAAATACAAATAAAATTTCAAAATGAATGAAAAAAAGAAAAGTGTCAAAGACAGATATGTATATATCATTTATTTTATTGTCATATTTTAACAACCTCCTTAAAAAACTTTATCAAATATTTTCATAGCATTATTTAACCTATAATTGTATTAGCTCATATTTTGTTCAGATAAAATTAGGATGTTTAAAATTTTTATAACAATACAAATTTGAACACAAAAAATCACACAATATATTCATAAATATTTGCGTTGATAAAATGCATCAATAAATTCAATAAACCATATGAATTGCATTATGAATACAATAGATGGGTTTGCTTTTCTTTATAAAAATGTCTTACAATGTGGTGACATTCATAATATTATTCATCATAATTCATTCTTAGTAAGTAATGAAGATTGATATTTTGTCTTTATAATGGTTTCAGAAGAAAAAATGTGTTTTATACAAGTAACATGTATTTGTAATAATTTAATTTTTATTGTAGTAAAATTTTTATCACTTTGATAACGCATAGAAATTTTCTTTATAGCAAATGGTTTTAACTTCTTGTTTCAACATACTCTCACAAGTTACATTTATTAAATTTTCTCATTAAGATGAGACAAGACAAGATGTATCATATATGCCTATGCAATGGTTTTCTTATTTACTCATATTTTGAAAAATAATATTTTTAAACAAAAAAAAAAAACCAGGTCTTTGGAGTATAATGCTATAGACTTGTCTTTACTGTTTTCCATTTCATTTCTCAAGGAAGTTTTTTTTTTTTTCCAAATTAGGAGCTATATTAAATATTGCTTAATAAATTAATTTTCTATGGTTCTAACATTTTCATAAATCAAATCAATTTATTTTCTTGGATTTTATATGTGTTTGAAAACACACTTTTTTTCCTTAAAAATCCATAGAATGAACACATTTAAAATTATAATTTAATAAAAAAAATCAAACTATTTTCATTTTTATCACAAAATCTAACCATTATTCTCTTACAACTCAAGGCCTTAAAACATTCTATAATCTACTATCATATCATTATACAAGTTTGTAAAGAGTCTTTATTTTAATTAACAAATATTTATTTCTCTTAAAACAAGTTGGAAAACTCTATGTAGCTCCTCAATGTATATTTACCTTCATGCAAGTTTATGCAATATATAATGCATATCCAAATTGCATAAAAAGAAAGGAGAGGAAAGGGAATAAGCACCCATATAGCACCTACTGTGTCAGACATGATACAAAGCAGTTTTTGCAAATATCATCTCATTCAATCCCCACAATAAGAACAAAAGTGCTGTTACATTCCCATTTTACAGATCTTCCTGACTCCAAACTTGGTACTCTATCCACTGTACCATCTAGCTGATTGCATAAATCATTAAATTTCTATCAAGTAGAACTGTTTCATCCTGTTATCAACTGAGATCTATAAGTTCAGAATCTAATATAATTCTCTCCCATTGTATTTTTATCATTTAAAATATATTTATCATATATACAATTTATTCTATTGTAGAACTCTTTTTTTTTCCTTTCCCTGACATAATTTCCAACTATACATACTATTACGCAACCCAATATCTATGAGTATATCTATTGCTTCATTATCTTATAATTCTGACATTTTAATTTTTTTAAATTACTTGTTCACAAAAGTTTAAGATATAGTTTTCCTTTTGATGATAACATCTTCAAATCATTTGACATGAATTTACATATGATTTAGCACTTATGCTTTAGTCTACATCAAAATTTTCGACAAGTGCCAATATTTCTTTTATTAACCATTTTTTTTAATTTATAAAGAAACTTTTGATCTTATAGATTTGATTTTTGAAAGTTTGTCTTTGTTTATTAAAAATATCTGATTTTCTCTAGAATGTTTTTCTTGCATTTTCATCACATTCTGCATGAGCACCTTCAAATTTTCATTTCAGTATTAGATAATCTGCTATCTGAAGCTAAAAAAATCATACAAAGTGCATTCATGTAAAGTATCCTCTTCTCACAATAATAGGTACAAAACCCACTAATAATTATAGTATGTCATATGTTTTTCTTATTTTCCTATATTTCAATTACGTATGCTGCCTATATTATCTCTGTTTATATTACTTTTAGCTATTCCATTAGATTTTCTGTAAACTAATTATATATTCATATAAAAATGAGAGATTACAACTGATATTATACTTTTATCTTCCATATAAAAATTGATAAATTTAGCATTTACATGCCATGTTTGGATGCTACAAGAGGCACAATGTATCAACTGTATCATAAGCTTACACACAGAATGATGGTGGTAGATCATGCCTACAACAAGTCTGAACAGGAGCCAAATCAAATTTTATCTCATTTATGCATACCTTATCAAATAATCTTTGCACCACACTCACTGGAAATTAGAGAAAATTCTCCTTATTACTTTGCTGTGCTTTGAACATTAGTTTCAATGAGAAATAACCTGAATGTATCTATGAATGAGTTGTATTTGAAAATATCCAATTATTTTTGGCAGGGCTTTATGCTTGCCTTCTTCAAAAGTTTCTCAGTAGCCTTTCCAGAAAGACTTAACTTGTAGTTTAGAAAACAGTACTGCCCTTGTCTACATCATCATTCTCCATTGGCATGAGTCCCCCTAATAAATCTCAAATGGCAACAAATTTTTCTTACTTCTAATTGTCACTGCAAAAATATTTTGTCTAGGTATGATAAGTTATATTGCATCATATACATGTGCACATATGTTTACATACACTGTATAAAAAAGCACATATAAAGGTATTTTCCCTTTAAGTACATATAAATTCAGTATTAAGTTAAAAAGATACCCTTTTGGATATTACAATTATGAACTGATTTACTTAGGTTAACATTTGTAATGTTTTCAATACTGGGCTTTGAAGCTAATTATAGAAACCAGGACTGAGGAGAATTTGTCATGAATTTAAGATATTAATACAGCTTACTAAGAGTTAATTAATACCAATGTGTCAAGTACTGGGTACAAAAAATCATGAGATATCTTGGCATAAGATGTTAAGTGTTGTTAAGTGCTTAGTTTCTCCCTTACTATTTTCCAGTTTGCCCAACAATTTTTGACAAATAACGAATTCTTTTCCCAGAAGCTGGAATCTTTTGGTTTAGGGAGAAAAATTTAAAACATATAAAGCTTTATAAAATGTATGTTGTTTTACAAAAAGGTAGGTTGAAAACTATCTTTACATGTATTTGAAAAAATAAAATACTATGGGAAAAAATTAAATCTATTTTTTCACTTTCCATTTTTGCACACCAGACTGTCTCAACAAAGGTATGAGTATGTGTGTGTATGATACTTATTAAAGCACTGAATTTTGAAATGTGATTATCATAACATCTTAGTATTGACTTCTATACTCATATGGAATAAAATTAGAGGAAAAAACTATCTAAACTGAGACAACCTGATTCTGTTGTAAACTTCTGCCTTGAGAAAACTTTTCCTAATAGCTGCCCTCATCACTGTAAACTCCAGTCCCAAACAACACTGATATGGGACTTTCTCCTCATTAATGCAATGAATTTTCTGTCTTTTCTGAGGTGATCAGAATGTCTAAAGACAAGTGAGAAGAACTTTTCAGTCCTTGTCCCTCCATCATGTCTGCTCAGAAACTTTTCCTTCAGTAGCCTGAAGTGAAATTAGCCTTTTTGATTCTTCCCTCTTAAAACTGGAAGAAGCCCAAAATACCCAAGCTTGATGAAAACTTGATGAAAGATTTTAGGTTAATTGAAGAGCTTTCTTGTCCTCCTCTCTACCTAATGCCCTTATACAGGACAGGGCATTGATCTCCACTAATGAGGAGAGAATCTCATATTAATGAGCTTTTGGACTGGGCTACAATGGCAATAATTGGGTAGTACAGAAAAAGAGGATAAAGCACTAGTAGTAATATTTTGTATATAAAGACTGAGATGAAGATGGCCCAAGATCTGCTTGTTATTTGTTTTTGTTATTCTTTGCCTATTCTAAGCTGAGTAAGCAGAAAGCCTGAATTAACACAAATTCTTCTCTATGGAGAAAGTGTACTCCTTTGGTTCTTCAATACAGTAATATTCAAGTGCTGTAACGTGCTGTTGTCTCCAGAAGCTGCCGATTGCTCTCTGGGAGGAGATCTGCTGTGTCAACTCATATCTCTCAGATAGATTCTTCTCCAGACAGTTGCTGTTAACTCTGGCCCAGAGTAGTGACTTCCCTTCCTGCAGAGAGCCGCCTGAAGTCTGGTCCAGACAAGACACTCTCTTCTCCAGAAAGCCGCTCTAACTCTGACTTAGAACAGAGACTCTCTATCTCTGGAGTGCCGCCCTCTTTTATCCTCCCAGAGAATGGGCGTGGGATAATGCAAGGGCTTCTGGGAAAAATTACTTCAACCAATGAACTTGCTCCTTTCCAAGAGTTCACAAGTAAAACTCCCAGTAAAGGCCGGAACTAGAGAATTGTTAAGTACCGACTTAGCACTTAGTAAAAACCCAATATCTCATTAGCACTTAGTAAGAACCTAACAAAGTGCTAAGTGATGGATACTTTATCTTGGTGGATCATCTCTTACACTTGAAAGATCATGAGCATCTTTTCAATGTGACCACTCCACATTGAGAGCTCTTACAGCTCACAGAAGGAAGTTGTTGCCCTCAGTGTTGCTTGGTGCTCAGTGAAATCGTAAGTATATTCTGAAAACTAGAAAGCTGATATTCATAGATTTTTTTTCATTTTTTCCCCTGAAATCCACTGTATGTTTATTGCCACTGGGGACAAAAAATAATCTGGATGACAGTGATTTTCACAGAATTACTTGCTAATTCAGATCTTTTGGAATTGAACATGATAGCAAGCCTGGTCCCAGACAGTGATGGGCAGGAATAGAGAAGACTATTTTCTACAGTATTTCCATTCAAAAGGTCAATGTTCCCAAAAGACAAGCTCCCAAGAAAGGCTGTATCAATGATATAATAGTTATTAGAAAAGGCATAGAAAAGTGTTGACTCTTTAGCTATGTCTAAGATAATTTTAGAAACTTTCTAATTTTGATGTTATGACAATGTATAATAGCAAACTCTTTAAGTTTAGTCTTATAGGTAGGATGTTCAAGGAATAATTGTTGTTACATATATCTGCACCTACATGTAAGCAATAGACATTTATTTATTCCTTTATTATTCTTTTTTCCCCTGAGGCTGGGGTTAAGTGACTTGCCCAGGCTCACACAGGTAGGAAGTGTTAAGTGTCTGAGACCAGATTTGAACTCTGGTCCTCTTGAATTCAGGGCTGGTGCTCTATCCACTGTGCCACCTAGCTGCCCCCCTAGACATTTATTTATTTTTTTGTGATTACCTAGTTTCTTATTACTTTCAGCTTTCTCATTGTATTTGGTTCATATTAGCTAAACTTCTATAGAAAATGGTGATACTTAGCATAAAAACATCACCTTTCATGTTTCAAGCAAAGCTCAATAAAAGTAAGAAAGGAAGGAAATACACATTAAGTGCCTACCATGTAACAGTCATTCTGCTAAGTGCCTTACAAATATCTCATTTAATTCTCACAATAACCCCATATAGTTAGTGCTATTATTATCATCTCCATTTCAAGAAAAGTAACCTGGGGTGGATACAGGTTACATGACTTTTCCAGGGTTATAATGGTTAATTCAAGCCTTCCTGAATCCAGGCCCAGAGCTCTGTCCACTTTGCTAAGAAAACACTTTGAAAGAATTACCTTTTCATTCCTATATCCACAAAAACTCTCTCATACATATACTACTTACACAGTCAGCATCCTAGCTTAGGCCCTGATCACCTTGCACTTGGACTATTGTAATAGCCTGCTAAAGAGTCTCCCAGCTTCTAGTCTCTTCTCTCTCCTTTATATGTGTGTCAAAATAATTTCCAAAAATACAGTTCTCCCTCACATAATTTATCCTTACTCATATAATTTACTTAGTTCTTTTCCTAGAGCATAAGTATTTAACTGATTAATGATCACAATTTAAAGTACAAAGAACAATATAAATAAGTATAGAAAAAAATAGATCTAGTTAGCATTAGTGAATCTGAAATGTTATAAAGTATAATAATAATAATGTGTGTTATTATTATTATTATTAACAAAAATTTCTACAGTAGAGATTTATGTCAGATATGTTAACCTTGGCTACCATATCTCTCCATTTAGCAAAGGGATGAAATATTTGCTAAACTACACAATGTCAGATTCTTTTAGCCTTAGAGTTGATCTTTTTTCTTACACAACCTTTTAGCCTTGGTGTTGATTTTTTTTTCTTACACAACCTTGATTTATTTATGCCACCTGCTGGCATTACTGCTCTATCCTCCCACGTGTTAAATACTATAATTGCTACATTATAGAATTTTTCCCTCACAAACAATCATGGTGATGGGTTGGGTAGCTGATTATTTTATTATAGTAATTCTATGATCTTGAGTTTTTCATTATCATTATTGTTTTACAAGCAATATCCATAATAAATACTAGGATAAAACTTCTCCTTGCAAGCAAAGTAAACAGAATAACACTGAAAAATGGAAATTGTGGAATTATTTTTAGTTATCAGAACTAAAACTTTTTAGTTTTCTGATACTGCTATATCCGCTAAATGGATATACATATATGTATAACAACCCCTGTACCATAAACAAACACTGGCAGAACATACAATAGTACAATTCACTTACCAGTAGGTTGGGATTAGCCAAAATACTCATCATCAGTCCTCCACAAAAGCCATGATAACTAGCTGCCAATTGTTATGAAAGTGATGATTAGCATGGAGTCACTAACATTTTTGCTATTCTGCATACAAATCAAAACAGCTTTGAAGAGAATTTTGGTTACTTTAACCATGGACTTGGGGAGGGTAAGGTATGGAAAATTTATTTGTATATGTTAGTAGTTTTGTTTTATATTTAAGAGTACAAATATTGAAAGAAATATAACTATCTAAACAATTGAAAAAATATCAATAGCTTGGGGGTAGACCAAGCTAATATAAAAATGACAATTTTGCCTAAATTGGTCTATTTATTCAGTACCACAGCAATCAAATTGACAAAATTTTATTTTGTAGAAATAATAAAATTCATCTGTAAGAACAAAAAGTCAAGAATACCAAGGCAATTAATGGGAAAAAGATACAAAGGATAGTGCTTTAGCAATACCAAACTTCAAACTATATCATAGTTTTCAGCAGTTGTCAACACTATTTGGTACTAGCTAAGAAACAGAGTGTTGGATAAGTGGAATAAACTAGATACATGCAACACAATAATGAAGGCAAATAGTTATCTACTATTTGATAAATCCCAAGACTCCAGCTTCTGGAATAAGAACTCACTATTTGACAAAAATTGCTGGGAAAGCTGGAAAATAATATATCAGAAACTCAGCATAGATCTATTTTTCACATCTTATACCAAAGTAAGTTTAAAATGGATACATGATTTGGGCATAAAAGATTATACCACAAAGAAATTAGGAGATCAAGAGGTAATTTGCCTATCAGATTTTTGGAGAAGGAAGGAATTTATGACCATATTTGAGAACATTATGAAACGCAAAATGGACAACTTTGATTATATTAAATTTAAAAGTTTTATACCAACTAAACCAACAGAAATAAGATCTAAAAGGAAATACAAAACTGGGAAAAATCCTTACAGCCAGTGTTTCAGGTAAAGGTCTCATTTCTAAAATATATAAAGAACTGTCAAAATTATGAGAATGCATTTCATTCCCCAATTTTTTCTTCTTTTGGCTTTTGTGATAGTATTCACTCCTTGGTCATTCTGCTTTCTAACTGAATCCCCATCAACTCTACTGGATTATCATCCATGTCTCACTTATGATGACCACTTAAAGAATACATTGCTTAATTGATAAATGGTCAAAGGATAGGAACAGACAATTTTCAGAAGATGAAATTATAGTCATCTATATTTATATGAAAAATGTTCTACATCACCATTGACTAGAGAAATACAAATTAAAATAACTGAGATACCACTTCATATCTCTCAGATTGGCTAACAGGAAAAGATGATGATAAATTTTGAAGGGGACATGGGAAAACTGGTACACTAATGCAATGTTGTTGGAATTATGAAATGACCCAAACAAAGAACAATCTGGAACTACGCCCCAAAGAGTAAAAAACTGTGCTCTTTTTAATTCAGTAGTGCCCATACTGGGTCTGTATCCCAAGGAAATCATAAAAGAGGGGAAAGGACCCAGAAGTACAAAAATATTTGTAGCAGCTCTTTTTGTGGTAGCAAAGAATTGGAAAATGAGTAGATACCCATCAATTGAGGAATGGCTGAACAAATTGTGGTATATAAGGGTAATGGAATATTATTGTTCTATTAAAAAAATTGATAAACAAGCTGATTTTCAAAAGGCCTAGAAATATTTACATGAACTAATGCTGAGTGAAACAAGTAGACCAGGAATACATTATACACAACAAAAGCAAGTGTGATGATCAATTATGAAAGACTTGGCTCTTCTCAGTGATTCAGTGATCCAAGCAATCCCAAAAACTTTAGATGGATACTGCAATCTTCATCCAGAAAAAGAACTAAAGAGACTGAATGTAAATCAACAAATGCTAAGTTCACTTCTTTTTTTCTTTTTTATCTTCTCTGTTTTTTCCCTTTAACTTTGATTTTTCTCTCCCCACATGATTCATAATGCAATGTGTATTAAAAATAAATAAATTTACTGGAAAAATAAAATTAGAAAAAAAGAAATTTAGCTAATCTAAAGCTCCATCTTTTCTTTTTGTCCAATTTTAAATTTTATTTTCTTTTGTTCATTTTCCTCCCTTGTGTTCAAAGGGTCATTCTCTAAACAGCAAAAGGTGTTAACAAAGATTAACTGCATTAATGATTTTCTTAGTCACGAGTTTGCTTATAAAAGATGCTTCAAATCTGGGACATCAAGAGAAACACATTGGCACTTTGCCAGGATACCTGAGGCCTATACCAGATTTGCATATACATTTAAATGCATTTCTTTTAAATCACACACAACTCTTTCAATTTCTTTAGCTATAACTGCTTCTTCTGGCATTTTGGTATAGTTGAAATTATTCTGCTTGGCATAATGAGTTCATGTCTATATAACTATTCTACTTGATCAAGATCCTTACTGCCTGGAGACTAAAGGATCACTATAGCTGTGGCTACATGATGTAAAAACAATTCCTCCAAAATTGAAAAATGCAAACCTTCAGTAAGCTGTTTAGGCAGTATAACAATGAACAAGGTTTTGATTGTTTTTTTTGTTTTTTGTCTTTTAAATTTTCATTAACAAAATGGTGTCATTCCTTTAGTATCCAATTGTAAGTGTAAATGCACAATTCTACATATTTGGTCCTTTAGGCTTGACAGATACTTGTCAATAAAATTTAACTAGAGAAAGGAAACTTCACATAGATCACATCTCTCTATGATGAAAAGGACATATATTAGAAATTAATAAACAATCTTTTGTGGCTATACAATTATTATCATGTAATTACTTAGGGTAAAATTCCATCCAAAAAATCATAGCAAAAATATCATTAGAGATAATGAATATTTATATAGAGCTTTTATGTTTGCAAAAAACTTTACATACACTATCTCAAACAGACCATTACAATCACCCTGAAAAGGACACTACTGTTTCCATTTCACAGATGACAAAATTGATTCTGAAAGAAGTTTAAAGACTGTGCCATACCCATATATTTAGCAAGTTCCTGATACATATGAACTCAGATTTTCCTGATGCTAAGATCAATATTTATTTATTATGGGGTGCAATTTGCCTCTAGAAAATCAAAATGAACATTGTGCTATTAGGAACTCAAAAGGAATTTTAAAAAATCATGGTTCTTTCTAACATATATACATAGTAATTCTCCTCTCTAAGGAAGTAGATATCTTTTAATCAAAATGGGGTATTAAAAAGCTGGCTTTGTTACACTTATATGTGTAAAAACTCCAGGTGACTTAGCAATAATTTCTACATTGGCCAGAAAAAAAATATTATTATTTTCTTCATTTTGTAACTTTCAGTTCTCAGGAGATTTATTAAAAAAAAAAAAAAAAAAAAAAAAAAAAAAAAGCAAAGATCTGATTAGCTCTAGAAAAGCTAGAGTTCTGTGGTTCTCAAGTCACTAAGAGAGGAAAACTTTTTCATTATGATGAAGCTATAGTGGTTTATCTGCCCACTGGACCCTGAGTAACATATAACACATAAAAGACACCAGGGAATGTAATTTGCCTTAAGATTTATAATTTCTAGCAATGACCAAATTTTTGTCATAGAAATGGACTGCTTTTACTTATAGAGATGTTTATGACATATTCTTACCCAAGAAATAATATGGTATAATAAAAAGGTATGAAATAAAAAAAAAATCTTGCTAAATTCAAATCTTAAGTGACTTTAGACAAATTACTCAAATTTTCTTTCCCTCAATTTATTTACATAAAATGAGTTCACAGAGCTGTTATGAGGAAAGTGCTATGTAAATGCTATATTAATGCTCATCTTGTAAATTTTCACCTAAATCTAGGTAGAAATGGGTAAGATTCATCTTGAGATGAAACTAATTGACTAATTCAGCAAATTCACTACTAACTGTTCTTCACCAAATGCCACAAATAACAAAACTAAGAAAATTTACTGACCCATATCCTTAACAACCAGGGTCATAACTCATTTGTTGTTCTCTTATTACTGCTTCAGTCTCCCCATCTGCTTGAGTAAAATGATATAAAATTCTGAAAGTTGAAACAAGGTTATTGTTATCCGCATCCTCTACTGCAACCTCCTCACTTACCTTGATATTTCTTAAAAACCACTGAAGTAAATACAAATCCATTGTCATGGGGGGAAAAACATTTATGATTTTATTTGGTGTCAGTGTTAGAAAAAAATCTAAGGATGATACAAGCAGAGTTTTGAGAAATAATTAGAATTTTTCCAAGTTAATTTGGAAAGTAATTTGTGACAATTAACTTATTTCCCTATTATATTCCTCCTAAAATAAAGATATGGTGAATCTGTAATTACATATATGTCTTACAGCTTTCAATATTAAAATTAATTCTAAGCCACCAGACATAATGCCGTCAATATTTTCATACAACTGATTCCCAGATACATGGTGGGGAATATGTCCAAGAAAATTTGATAAACACCTTCTCAAATAACCAAGCAAATTTTATAGGCAGATAATTCAAAATAATGCATTTCTTGGACAGCAATACTGTTGGATGACCTTTCAAAACCTCTTTCAAAATATGGGTCAACCTACAACCCCATATAGTTAATTGTGAGATACTATTACTCAATCAACCAACCCATGAGCATTTATCAAGAATACAAAGAATGAAACAATCCTTAATTTCAACTGTATATCAATATATATTTAAAGCAATGTCCATATATATACATACATACATACATATGCATGTATAGCAAATAAATATAAAGAGAATTATAATAAATATCAATACACACACAAAGTAGTTAAATATAAGGTATGTTGAAAAAGACATTAATTTTGACTTCCAGCCAAGATGGCAGAGAGGACACATACACCTACTTAATCTCCGTCTTTGCTATTAGAATTTATTTCATGACAAGGCCTCGGAATTAGTGCTTGACTGAAAAAACCCCACAAGTAATTACCAACAGAATAAATCCTTGAAACTCTCCAGAAAATGTCTAAATGCGCACTGCAAGAAGAAATAGACAACAAAACTATAATAATGGGAGATCTCAACCTTGGACTCTCAGAATTAGATAAATCAAACCATGTTGAGACCCTGGATTTCTTAGGATCAGCCAGAGTCAGGATAAGCAAAAGTTTTTATTCTTGGTCTTTTGGGGTCACTGTCAGGGGATTAGATATAGGAATCTTCACATCTCCTTCCTCTTTCTCCACCAGCAAAGAATGATCCTGCTTGTCCTACTCCACCCTCTTGATCTCTCTTCACTTTTTTGTCCACACCTACAGACCTAGCCCTAGCCAGCACAGAATAGTTAAATAGGGTCAACCCCCAAGCATATGCTAATAGAGAATTGTCCAATTGGTAATTAGCCTCAAGTGCTAGGTTACCTTATGTTAAGTGCATCTGCTCAGTTCTAAACCTTTACAAAGACACAAAATAAATAAGAAAGACTGCAAAGAGGTAAATAGAATACTAGAAAAGTTAGTTATGATAGATTTTTGGAGAAAACTAAATGGAGCTAGAAAGGAGTACACTTTCTTTATAGCAGTTCATGGAACCTATACAAAAATTGACCATATATTAAGACATAAAAACCTCAAACTCAAATGCAGTAAGGCAGAAATAGTAAGTGCATCCTTTTCAGACCACAATGCAATGAAAATTACATTCAATAAAAAATCAGGGGAAAATAGACCAAAAATAATTGGAAACTAAATAATCTCATACTAAAGAATGATTGGGTGAAACAACAAATCATAGATATGATGAATAACTTCACCCAAGAAAATGAAAATAATGAAACGTCATACCAAAATGTGTGGGATGCAAAGTGGTAATAGAGGAAATTTTATATCTCTAGAGGCCTTCTTGCATAATATAGAGAAAGAGGTCAATGAATTGGGCTTGCAACGAAAAGTGATAGAAAAAGAGCAAATTAAAAAAAACCCAGACAAACACTAAACTTGAAATTCCTGAAATAAAAGGAGAGGATAATAAAATTGAAAGTACAAAACTATTGAATTAATTAATAAAACTAAGAGTTAGTTCTATGAAAAAACCAACAAAATAGACAAATCCTTAGCAAATCTGATTTTAAAAAAAAGGAAAGAGTAAATTCAAATTGTTAGTCTTAAAAATGAAAAGGGAGAACTCACCATGAATGCAGAGGAAATTAGAGCAATAATTAGGAGTTACTTTGCCTAACTTTATGCCAATAAATTTGATAATTTAAATGAAATGGAAGAATATTTACAAAAATATAGCTTGTCCAAATTAACAGAGGAAGAAGTAAATTGGTTAAACAGTTCCATCTTAGAAAAATAAATATAATAAGCTATTAACCAACACTCTAAGAAAAAATCCCCAGGACCAAAAGGATTTACATGTGAATTCTATCAAATATTTAAAGAACAATTAACTCCAATGCTTTATAAACTATTTGAAAAAATAGAGATTAAAGGAGTCCTACCAAATTCCTTTTATGACACAGACATGACTGATACCTAAACCAGGTAGATTGAAAACAGAGAAAGAAAATTATAGACCAATCTCCCTAATGAATAATGATGCTAAAATCTTAAATTAAATATTAGCAAAAAGATTACAGAAAATCATTCCCAGGATAATACACTATGACCAAGTAGGATTTATACCAGGAAAGCAGGGCTGGTTCAATATTAGGAAAATTATTAGCATAATCGACTATATCAATAACCAAATTAACAAAAAACCCTATGATCATCTCAACAGATGCAGAAAAAGCATTTGACAAAATCTAACATCCATTCCTAATAAATACACTTGAGAGTAGAGAAATAAATGGCCTTTTCCTTAAAATAGTCAGGAGCATATATTTAAGACTGTCAGTAAGCATCATATGCAATGGGGATAAACTGGAACCTTTCCCAGTAAGATCAGGAGTGAAATAAGGTTACCCACTATCACCATTACTATTCAATATTGTATTATAAATGCTAGGCTTGGCAATAAGAGTCCAGAAAGAGATTAAATTAGAGTAGATAATAAGGAAACCAAATTATCACTCTTTGCAGATGATATGATGGTATACTTAGAGAACCACAGAGATTCTACTAAAAAGCTATTAGAAATAAATCACAACTTTAGCAAAGTCGCAGGATACAAACTAAATCCACATAAATCCTCAGCATTTTTATACATCACCAACAAAATCCAACAGCAAGAGATACAAAGAGAAATTCCATTCAAAATAATTGTCATAGCATAAAATATTTGGGAATCTATCTACCAAAGGAAAGTCAGGAATTATATGAGCAAAATTACAAAACACTTTCCACACAAATAAAGTCAGATTTAAATAATTGGAAAAATATTAAGTGCTCTTGGATAGGCCGAGTAAATATAATTAAGATGACAATACTCCCTAAACTAATCTATGTATTTAGTGCTATACCAATCAGGCTCCCAAGAAACTACTTTAATGACCCAGAAAAATAACAACTAAATTCATATGGAAGAACAAAAAGTCAAGAATTTCAAGGAAATTAATGAAATAAAATCAAATGAAGGTGGCGTGATCTAAAACTATATTATAAAACAGCAGTCACCAGAACCATTTGGTTTTGCCTAAGAAATAGATTAGTTGCAGTGGAATAGGTTAGGTTCACAAGACAAAATAGTCAATAACTATAGGAATATAGTGTTTGACAAACCTAAAAATCCCAACTTTTGGGATAAGAATTCATTATTTGACAAAAACTGCTGGGAAAACTGGAAATTACTATGGCAGAAATTAGGCATGGACCCACACTTAACACCATATACCAAAATAAGATCAAAATGGGTCCATGATTTAGGCATAAAGAATGATATTATAAATAAATTAAAGGAACATAGGATAGTCTACCTCTCAGTCTTGTGGAGGAGGAAGGAATTTGTGACCAAAGAAGAACTAGAGATCATTATTGATCACAAAATAGAAAATTTTGATTAAATTACAAAAGCCTTTGTACAAACAAAATTAATGCAAACAAGATTAGAAGGGAAACAACAAACTGGGAAAACATTTTTCAGTTAAAGGTTCTGATAAAGGCTTCATTTCCAAAATACATAGAGAATCAACTCTAATTTATAAGTAATCAAGCAATTGTCCAATCGATAAATGGTCAAAGGATAGGAACAGATAATTTTCAGATGATGAAATTGAAACTATTTCCACTCATATGAAAGATCAGAGAAATGTAAATTAAGATAACTCTGAGATACTACTACACACCTGTCAGATTGGCTAAGATGACAGGAAAAAATAATAATAAATGTTGGAGGGGAAACTGGGACACTGATGCATTGTTGTGGAGTTGCAAAAAAATCCAGCCATTCTGGAGAGCAATCTGCAATTATGCCCCAAACATTATCAAACCCTTTGATCCAGCAGTGCTACTACTGGGCTTATATCCCAAGGAAATACTAAAGAAGAGAAAAGGACCTGTATGTGCCAAAATGTTTTTTTTTTTTGTTTGTTTGTTTGTTTTTTTTTTGTGGCAGCCCTTTTTGTAGTGCCTAGAAACTGGAAAATGAATGGGATGCCCATCAATTAGAGAATGGTTGGGTAAATTATGGTATATGAATGTTATGGAATATTATTGTTCTGTAAAAAATGACCAGCAGGATGAATACAGAGAGGCTTGGAGAGACTTACATCAACTGATGCTGAGTGAAATGAACAGAAGTAGGAGATTATTATACACTTCAACAACAATACTGTATGAGGATGTATTCTGATGGAAGTGGATATCTTCAACAAAGAGAATATCTAATCTAGTTCCATGATCAATGATGGACAGAATCAGCTATATCCTTAGAAGGAACACTAGGAAATGAGTGTAAATTGTTTGCATTTTTGTATTTTTCCAAGGTTATTTTTAACCTTCTGAAGTCAATTCTTCCTCTTCAACAAGAAATTTGCTTCTGCACACATTTATTATATTGTATCTGGGATATACTATAACATATTTAACATGTATAAGACTGCCTGCCATCTAGGGAAGGAGGTAGAGGAAGGGAAGGGAAAAATTGGAAAAGAAGTGAGTGCAAGGGTTAATGTTGTAAAAAATTACCCATTCATATGTTCTATCAAAAAAAAGTTATAAGCATAAAATAAAATTTAAAAAAGGACACTAATATTTCCATTTTTGAACCAAGGAAAACTCAATGTTTCTAACAATAATACTTTTATAAATATGTAAAAAGCTAACTTGAGATCTACTGAAGTAGCTTTGGACATTAACATACAATACAGTTCTTTAAGAATTGTTGGCAAACCTGATCATAAGCACTAAAGCAAAAGTATAGGAGTTGTACTTATGCCATATAGTCAAGTCATTTACTACTCTTACTACTACTCTTTTGAGAGATTTTATATATATATATACAGATATATATATAGATAGATATAGATAGATATATATAGATATATAGATATATAGATATATAGATATAGATATATAGATCTATCTATCTATATAGATCTATATATCTATATCTATATCTATATTTATATATAGATATAGATATATATATAAAGAGAGAGAGAGAGAGAGAGAGAGAGAGAGAGAGAGAGAGATTATATAATTCCAACTATAGATATAGATGTTCAGCATCACAAATCATGGCATAACAGTTTGGAATTCTTTGCCAAATGTAACAGTACTAATATAAGATTGTATTTTCTTTAGGGTTATATAGAACACTTTAGGCAGCAGCAATGCTTTCTTACAGAAGAGATTATGTTTTACGTAAAGTGATGGCCTTGGAGTCAGGAAGACTTAGTTCAAATTTTATCTGGCTCATTTCTTAGTTGTGTAACCTTGTGCAAACCATTTAAACTGCATGTGCTTTAGGAAACTCTATGAGTGATCTGTATCTGAGGGAGTGACTTCTATACTACATGAAGGAAATCACAAATTTTTTCCGTAATCATTTTGGTAGAATGGAAAGAGTCCCTGGATTTGGATATGAAGAGGCTATATTGGAATCCCAGCATTTACTGTGACAAGACAATACATATACTCTCTGGGGATCAGTTTTTTTTTTTTTTTTCATTTGAAAAATGAGGGTATTGAATGAAGTATTTTCTAAGGTTATTTCAAGCTTTAAGTCTACAATCCTATGGTGTTATGTAATATTTTGATACCAACATTATAAGGTTTGAAGAAGTAAAATTTATGTATATTGTAATATAGGTAGATGTTGAGACCCTGGATATACTAGAATCAGGCAGAATCAGGATAAGCAAAAGTCTTTATTCTTGGTGTTTTGCTGTTGTGGTCAGGAGGTTAGATCTAGCAATCTCCACACCTCCTTCCTCTCTCTCCACCACCAAGAGACTGACCCTCCTCCTCCTACTCCATCTACTGATATCACTTCCCCTTCTTTGTCCACATCCACTGTTCGAGCCAGCAAAGAGTTGAGTAGGTTCATCCTCCAAACATGTTAATAGAGAATTGTCCAATTGGTAATTAGCCTCACGTACTACATGTGGACAAGACAAATACAGCTTGTTGTCAACCATCTAATTCCTTCTGCATCTGTAGAGATCAAGCAAACCCTCTCCCCCAATTAACCTATCTGGTCCCTTCTATTCACCACTTTCTGGGTCTCTTCACATGACCTGGTGATTATCTAAAGACAGTGGAGCTGCTCACACTGGACACTGCCCTTCTCGTGGGTTACAAAACCTGTCTGCTGGAGCCAGTACATCTTTGTCAAAAATTTATAAAAATTAATGGTTTAAAGAACTAAATTTAGAAGTTCTCTAGGGTTACCTGTGGCTCCCCCTTTCTTTTGTTTTTGTAGGAGTGTCTTAATATCTCTGTTTCTTCTCTCTACAATTGCCTAAACTTGAGGATTAAAAGGTATGCCAGTGGTATGTAAAATCTTACACTATGCAAAAAAGTGTGCAAAATGTTTAGAAGTATATGCAGGTCCATTGTCTGTTTTTATTGCTTGTGGCACACCCATAATTGCAAATGCTTGTATAAGGAATTCAGTGACCACTCGGGCTCTTTTGCTGCTGGCATTGCAAAAGTGAATCCTGAAAAGGTGTCTTCCACAACATGGATAAAAGATAGATGACCAAAAGGTTTATAATGGGTCACATCCATTTGCCAAATTTCATTAGTTCTAAAATCACTAGGTTCTTCCCTGGAGGGAGTGTAGGAGCATGGAAATGAAGGCAAGCTATACAGGCTTTTACTATGCTCCTAGCTTCTTCTCTTGTTATTCCAAATTGTAAATGTAAAGCTCGGGCAGCCTGATGATATTTAGAATGAGGTTCTTGGGCTTCTTGAAATAAAGGAGTATTGGCCAACATGGTGAGAAGGCTATCTGCCTTTGAATTACCATCAAAAGTAGGACCTGAAAGTTCACTATGGGAGTGGACATACAAGATATAAATATTACCTGGATGCTTTCTCATTTGCTCTTGAAGTTCCTTAAAGAGCTGATATATATTGGAGGCTACAAATTTTATTTGGGCTGTGGCAATTCTTTGTACCACACCTACGGAATAGGCTGAATCAGATATTATATTTATGTCTCCTGGATAATAAGTAAGAGCTAGAATGATTGCATACAATTCATTCTGCTGAGTGGACTGAAAAGGAGTTATGACTACTCTCTTTATAGTTAAGTCACAAGAGTATACAGCACAAATATTATGTTTGGATGCATCTGTAAAGATAGTTGGTCCTTTGAGAGGAACATTAGGAACCTTTTCTTCAAGAATCCATCACCAATTATGTAACAGTCTGGTTATCTTTAATGGAGATCTGTGTGTAAATTTTGGAGGCATGGCTAATAAAATTTGCCATTCTGGGATGGTTTCACAGCACACATTAACTTGTGCATTAGTATAAAAGGTGTATATCTTGTCAGGTCTTGTCCCACATGATTGTACTACTCCCTTAATGGCCTTTAATAAAATTTTAGCCACAAGCACTAGGTAAGGAGTAAGGCTTTGGTATAGTTGTGCTGGGAAGTTCACCCACTTTATCACACTGTCTCCTTGATAAAGGACTGCTGTGGGTGCTTCTTGTGTAGCAAAAACTGATATTTCCAAGAGTTTTTGAGTAACTCTTTCAACCACATTGGATAAAGCCAGTTCAACTTGTCTCAAAACCTCTTGAGCTTCTTTTGTAAGCTGGCATGGTGAATTTAAAGCACTGTCTCCCCTTAAAATGTCATATAATGGTTGCAATTGACAGGTAGTCAAGCCTAATATGGGACACATCCATTGGATATCTCCTATCAATTTCTGCAAGGCATTGAAGGTGTTTAGCTTCACTGTTCTTAAGGAGAGTTTTTGTACTGTAGGCACCTTAGGATATACTTCATATCCTAAATATTGAAAAGGAACATGTCTTTGAATTTTTTCTGGAGCTATGTGCAATTTATACTTCCTTAGTGCTCCTATGGTTTTTTGTAGACATGCTTCTAACATCTGTTCCTCAGGTGCACATCCCTATATATCATCCATGTAATGTAATAGCATTACTTTTGGAAATGCTTTTCTTACTGGAGTAATAGCAGCAGCAACATACATTTGATACATAGTAGGGCTGTTTTTCATTCCCTGTGGCAAAACTGTCCATTCATATATTTTATAAGGCTCAGCTAAGTTAATGCTGGGCACTGAGAAGGCAAATCTTTTCATATCCTCCTTATCTAGAGGGATAGAATAAAAACAATCCTTAATGTCTATAATCCAAAGAGGCCATTCTCTAGGCAATTGAGTAGGAGCTGGAAGTCCAGGTTGAAGAGTTCCCATAGTTTCCATCTGTTCATTTACCTTTCTTAAATCAGTCAACATACTCCATTTTCCAGATTTCTTTTTTACAACAAATACTGGGGAATTCCAAGGACTTAGAGAAGGTTGTAAGTGTCCTTGGTCAAGTTGCTCCTGTACTATGTCTAATAAGACTTGAATTTTATTGCTACCTAAGGGCCATTTTCTATCCACACTGGTGTATCAGTTTTCCATTCAATAGGAACAGGTGAAAGTGTTGGCAGGCCTTCAACAGCAGCCCCACCTAAAAAAACAAAGTACTAATTTTTAACCCTAATTGTTGTAAAATAGCTCTTCCCCACAGGTATATGGGGATTTTTTCAACTATAAAAGGAGTAAAAACTCCTGTTTCACCTTCAAATATCCATCTCAAAGGGATAGCACTAACTTCAGCTTCTGTTGATCCTCCTACACCAGACATGTAGGTGCTACCTTAATCTTTGGCCAGTGACTGGGCCACTTGGCACCTTTAATGACTGTGCAATCTGCAACGGTATCCACCAGTCCTTCTAATAGAATGCCATTTAGGGCCAAGATGGCAGCGTGGAGGCAGACAGCTGCTTGAGCTCCTTGTTTTCTCTCAGAACTTACTTCATGACAAGCCTCTGACTTAATGCTTGACCCAGAAAGAAATCCACAAATAATCACCAAGAGAAGACATCCTTGAAGGTCGCCAGAAAAGGTCTGTGTTTGCTCGGGGGAGGGTCAATCAGACTGGGCCCAGACTGAGGGCAGGCAGCCAGAGCAAGACAGGCAGCTCACACAGCTCAGACCTGAGGGGGAGGGGTGTGATTTCTGCCATTTCAGTGAAAGGGTTTTTGCCCCAGTGTGGATGCTCCATCTTGGCAGCAAGCCAGGAGCAGCTGAGAGGGTGTAAACACCAGAGGTGAAGATTAAAACCCCAGAAAGCCAGCATCTCTCAGAGCCCGGCCACCCCCAACCCCCACCTGGACTGACTCGGTGCGTTCTCGGAGCCTCAGAGCGCAGACTCAGTACAATCATCGCTGTTCTGTTAGTGGCTCTCTGCTGCCCTGCCCCCAGTCTGAAGAGGAAGCCCATTAATACCATCCAGCCCCATCCCCCGCAAAACAGACCAATTGTTTCTCTTGTCAGTTTGTTTTTTTTGATTCCTACTCTGACAAAATGAACAAAAAATTCAAAAGGGCTCTAACCATTGACAGCTTCTGTGTGGAGAGGGAGCAGACTTCAAATGCTGAGGAGACTAGGAACAGACTGTCCCCAGATGTATCCCCTGGGAGGGATATAAGCTGCTCCTCAATACAAAAGAACCTCATAGAGGAAATCAAAAAGGCTCTCACAAGAGAGCTGGAAGAGAAATGGGAAAAGGAAAGGGAAGCTTGGCAAGAGAGCCTGGAGAAGTCATCCCATGCATTCAAAGACAGAGTGGATAAAGAAATCAAATCATTGAGAAACAAGATTAGTGAGCTGGAAATGGTAAACAACTCCAAGGAAAACAGGATTGGTGAGCTGGAAAAAGAAAACAGCTCTCTAAAAAATAAAATGGATAAAATGGAAAGAAAGTCCATAGAAGATAAAAACTCAATTGGACAATTACAAAGAGATATAAAAAAAAGTGAGTGAAGAAAATACATCATTGAAAATTAGACTCGAACAAGTAGAAATGAATGACTCAAGGAGAAACCAAGAGGTAGTCAAGCAAAACCAGAGAAATGAAACAATTAAAAAGAATTTCAAGTACCTTACCAGAAAGACAACAGACCTGGAAAACAGATCCAGGAGAGACAATTTGAGAATAATCGGACTCCCTGAAAAATGGGAGGAAAAAAAGATCTTGGACACCATTTTCGAGGAAATTATCAAAGAGAACTGCCCAGACATTCTGGAAACAGAGGGTAAAATAGACATTGAAAAAATTCATCGATCACCTACTGAAAGGGACCCTAAAATCAAAACGCCAAGAACTATAGTGCCCAAGTTCAAGAACCATCAGACAAAGGAAAAGATATTGGAAGCTGCTAGAACAAAGCAATTCAGATATGGAGGATCCACAATAAGGATAACCCAGGATCTAGCAGCGTCCACATTAAAAGAATGCAGGGCCTGGAACATGATATTCCAAAAGGCTAAGGAACTTGGTATGCAGCCAAGAATAACTTACCCAGCAAGAATGAGCATCGTTTTCCAGGGAAGAAGATGAACATTTAACAAAATAAATGAATTCCATCTATTTTTGATGAAAAAACCAGACCTACATAAAAGGTTTGACCTTCAAATACAGAACTCAAGAGATTTCTAAAAAGGTAAAAAGAAATCTTGAGAACTATACTTCTGTCAAAAAAATATGTAAAGAACATATTTACAATTTGTCCTAGAAACTAGAGGTGGAAAGGAGATTATATCATAAAAAAGTGTAAAGTGGTGGTACTACACCTCATGAAGAGGCAAAGATAACCTATTATATCTGAGAGAAAGAAAGGAGGGAGATGAACATAGCGTGTATCAATAGACATATTCGATTTATGGTGAAACTTCTTCCACTTCACTGAAAAGTGAAAGGGAAGGAGTAAGCTAAGGGGAAGGGAATACAGTAATTGTGAGGAAAAGGGGTAAAATAAGGGGAGGATCTTTAAGGTGGGGGAGGGATCCTAAAAAGGGAGGGCTGTGAAAAGCAAGTGGTGTTCACCAGTTTAATACTGGATAGGAGGGTAAAAGGGAAGGAAAGGGGAAAAGCATAAGCAAGGGTTAACAGGATGGCAAGCAATATAGAATTAGTCCTTCTAATCATAAATGTGGATGGGGAAAACTGCCTCATAAAGAGGAAGCAGTTAGCAGACTGGATTAAAAGTCAAAATCCTACTATATGTTGTTTTCAGGAAACACACCTGAAACAGGGTGAGACATTCAAACTAAAAGTAAAAGGGTGGAGCAGAATCTATTATGCTTCAGGCAAAACCAAAAAAAACAGGAGTAGCAATCCTCATCTCAGATCAAGCAAAAACAAAAATTGATCTAATTAAAAGAGATAAGGAAGGGCATTATATCCTGCTAAATGGCAGCATCAATAATGAAGCAGTAGCAATATTAAACATATATGCACCAAGTGGTGCAGCACCTAATTCTTAAAAGAGAAATTAAGAGAGCTGCAAGAGGAAATAGATAGCAAAACTATAATAGCGGGAGATCTCAACCTTACACTCTCAGAATTAGATAAATCAAACCACAAAATAAATAAGAAAGAAGTCAAAGAGGTAAATAGAATACTAGAAAAGTTTGATATGATAGATCTTTGGCGAAAGCTAAATGGAGACAGAAAGGAATATACTTTCTTCTCAGCAGTTTATGGAACCTATACAAAAATTGATCATATACTAGGGCATAAAAACGTCAAAATCAAATGCAGTAAGGCAGAAATAGTAAATGCATCCTTTTCAGACCATAATGCAATCAAAATAACATTTAATAAAAAGCCAGGGGAAAATAGACCAAAAATAATTGGAAACTAAATAATCTTATACTAAAGAATGATTGGGTAAAACAGCAAATCATAGACATTATTAATAACTTCACCCAAGAAAATGACAATAATGAGACATCATACCAAAATGTGTGGGATACAGCCAAAGCAGTAATAAGGGGAAGTTTTATATTTCCAGAGGCCTACTTGCATAAAATAGAGAAAGAGAAAGTCAATGAATTGGCCTTCCAACTAAAAATGCTAGAAAAGGAACAAATTAAAAACCCCCAGACAAACACAAAACTTGAAATTCAAAAAATAAAAGGTGAGATTAATAAAATTGAAAGTAAAAAAACTATTGAATTAATTAATAAAACTAAGAGTTGGTTTTATGAAAAAAACAACAAAATAGACAAACCCTTAGTAAACCTGATTAAAAAAAGGAAAGAGAAAAAGCAAATTGATAGTCTTGAAAATGAAAAGGGTGAACTCACCACTAATGAAGAGGAAATTAGAACAATAGTTAGGAGCTACTTTGCTCAACTTTATGCCGATAAATTCGATAACTTAAATGAAATGGAAGAATACCTTCAAAAATATAGCTTGCCCAGATTAACAGAGGAAGAAGTAAGTAGTCTAAATAGTCCCATCTCAGAAAAAGAAATAGACCAAGCTATTAACCAACTTCCTAAGAAAAAGTCCCCAGGACCAGATGGATTTACAAGTGAATTCTACCAAACATTTAAAGAACAACTAACTCCAATGCTATGTAAACTATTTGAAAAAATAGGGATTGAAGGAGTCCTACCAAATTCCTTCTATGACACACACATTGTACTGATACCTAAACCAGGTAGATCGAAAACTGAGAAAGAAAACTATAGACCAATTTCCTTAATGAATATTGATGCTAAAATCTTAAATAAGATATTAGCAAAAAGACTTCAGAAAATCATCCCCAGGATAATACACTATGACCAAGTGGGATTTATACCAGGAATGCAGGGCTGGTTTAATATTAGGAAAACTATTAATATAATTGACCATATTAATAATCAAATTAATAAAAACCATATGATCATCTCAATAGATGCAGAAAAAGCATTTGATAAAATCCAACATCCATTCCTACTAAAAACGCTTGAGAGTATAGGAATAAATGGATTATTCCTTAAAATAATAAGGAGCATATATTTAAAACCTTCAGTAAACATCATATGTAATGGTGAAAAACTAGAACCTTTCCCTGTAAGATCAGGAGTGAAACAAGGTTGCCCACTATCACCATTACTATTCAATATAGTACTAGAAACTCTAGCCTCGGCAATAAGAGCCGAGAAAGAGATTCAAGGAGTTAGAGTAGGAAATGAAGAAATCAAATTGTCACTTTTCGCAGATGACATGATGGTATACTTAGAGAACCCCAAAGACTCT
This sequence comes from Sminthopsis crassicaudata, assembly GCF_048593235.1. Taxonomy (NCBI): domain Eukaryota; kingdom Metazoa; phylum Chordata; class Mammalia; order Dasyuromorphia; family Dasyuridae; genus Sminthopsis; species Sminthopsis crassicaudata. The sequence goes on along the minus strand of NC_133617.1, from coordinate 559,216,097 downwards.
GCTAAAAAGCTATTAGAAATAATTCAGAATTTTAGCAAAGTTGCAGGATACAAAATAAATCCACATAAATCCTCAGGATTTTTATACATTACCAACACAATCCAACAGCAAGAGATACAAAGAGAAATTCCATTCAAAATAACAGTCGATAGTATAAAATATTTGGGAATATATCTACCAAAGGAGAGTTAGGAATTATATGAGCAAAATTACAAAACACTTGCCACAAAAATAAAGTCAGATTTAAATAATTGGAAAGACATTCAGTGTTCTTGGATAGGCCGAGCGAATATAATAAAGATGAAAATACTCCCCAAACTAATCTATTTATTTAGTGCTATACCAATCAGACTCCCAAGAAACTATTTTAATGACCTAGAAAAAATAACAACAAAATTCATATGGAAGAATAAAAGGTCGAGAATTGCAAGGGAACTAATGAAAAAAAAGTCAGAGGACGGTCGTTTAAGTGTACCTGATTTAAAGCTATATTATAAAGCAACAGTCACCAAAACCATTTGGTATTGGCTAAGAAATAGACTAGTTGATCAGTGGCATAGGTTAGGTTCATTGGGTAAGATAGTGAATAAAAATAGCAATCTAATCTTTGACAAACCCAAAGATCCCAAATTTTGGGATAAGAATTCATTATTTGACAAAAACTGCTGGGAAAACTGGAAATTAGTATGGCAGAAACTAGGCATGGACCCACATTTAACACCACATACTAAGATTAGATCAAAATGGGTCCAAGATTTAGGCATAAAGAATGAAATCATAAATAAATAGGAGGAACATGGGATGGTTTACCTCTCAGACTTGTGGAGGAGGAAGGAGTTTGTGTCCAAGGGAGAACTAGAGACCATTATTGATCACAAAATAGAACATTTTGATTACACCAAATTAAAAAGTTTCTGCACAAACAAAATGAATGCATACAAGATTAGAAGGGAAGTAACAAATTAGGAAAAATTTTTACAGTTAAAGGTTCTGATAAAGGCCTCATCTCCAAAATATACAGAGAATTGACTTTAATTTATAAGAAATCAAGCCATTCTCCAATTGATAAATGGTCAAAGGATATGAACAGACAATTTTCAGATGATGAAATTGAAACTATTTCCACTCATATGAAAGAGTGTTCCAAATCACTATTGATCAGAGAAATGCAAATTAAGACAACTCTGATGTATCATTACACACCTGTCAGATTGGCTAAGATGACAGGAACAAATAACAATGAATGTTGGAGGGGCTGTGGGAAAACTGGGACACTGATGCATTGTTAGTGGATTTGTGAAAGAATCCAACCATTCTGGAGAGCAATCTGGAATTATGCCCAAAAAGTTATCAAAATGTGCATACCCTTTGACCCAGCCATACTACTACTGGGCTTATACCCCAAGGAACTAGTAAAGAAGGGAAAGGGACCTGTATGTGCCAAAATGTTTGTGGCAGCCCTTTTCATAGTGGCTAGAAGCTGGAAGATGAATGGATGTCCATCAATTGGAGAATGGTTGGGTAAACTATGGTATATGAATGTTATGGAATATTATTGTTCTATAAGAAATGACTAACAGGAGAAATACAGAGAGGCTTGGAGAGACTTACATCAACTGATGCTGAGTGAAACGAGCAGAACCAGAAGATCTTTATACACTTCAACAATGATACTGTACGAGGATGTATGCTGATGGAAGTGGATTTCTTCAACATAGAGAAGAGCTAATCCAATTCCAATTGATTAATGATGGACAGAACCAGCTACATCCAGAAAAGGAACACTGGCAAATGAATATAAACTGTTATTTTTACCTTCTGAATCCAATTCTTCCTGTGCAACAAAAAATTCGGTTCTACACACATATATTGTATCTAGAATATACTGTAATATATTTAACATATATAAGACTGCTTGCCATCTGGGGGAGGGGGTTGGGGGAGGAAGGGAAAAAATCTGAATAGAAGTTAAGTGCAAGGGATAATGTTGTAAAAAAAATTACCCATGCATATGTACTGTCAAAAAAAATGTTATAATTATAAAATAAAATAAAAAAAAAAGAATAGAATGCCATTTATATAGCTGTGAGCATAGATTGGTCAGTTGTCACAGTTGCTGTCCAGTATATTCTGGGTTTTGCTGCTCGGAGTCAGAACGTAGGTTACTATCACCAAGTTGCTTATTAGGGGTCTGTATTAATAAACCCAATGCTACTACTTCCCCTGGTTGATAAGTCACACATTTTTTACCTGTGTTAGTGAGTGGGATATTATCTACCCATTCCCCAGTTTCCCACATCAGTGTATGAATGAACATTGTTTTGTAAGTACTCTCAGGAGGTGAAATGGTCAAGCTTACTGTGTCTGGAGGCAAGGAATCCATAGGTTGGAGAGGAACAAATTTCACCTCTCCAGGGGATATCTTTGTTGTCCCAGCTGCATACAACTCTGTCCTCCCTAATTGTAATCCCTTTCTCCCATCAAGTTGTTTCCTGACTGATTGATTGTGTAATCCCTTTCTCCCATCAGATGGCTTCCTGGCTGATTGGTCATATCTGGGTATTGGACTTTTAGGCATTCTCTTTAAGTATCAACTGCCATCATGCCCCAAGTATTTTTTGCCGGGGGCCTGGAGCTGGGCCCCTCATCCTATTTCCCTGCATCAGTCTACACTCTGATGTCCAATGGAATCCTATATTGTATTTTGGACATGGGGTACTGTGTCTTGTTCTCCCACCCTGTTTTCTCACTCTGTCTCTATGGCAATATTGCGCTTTCAGATGCTCTACTTTACCGCATTGATGAGTCTCTCTGGAAGTCCCTTGCCAAAAGGGACTCTGTCTTCCCATGTTGGGATCTTGGGAAGTCTGCATCATAACCTGTCTATAAAAGGTATTTGTGCCCACAGTGCCCACAGCATATTATGATATCCTCTAAAGGAGCATCTTTATGTAGTCCTAGTATAACCCTTCTACAAACCTCATTGGCATTTTCTTTAGCAAGTTGCCTTACCAAAGTGTCTGTTACTGTATTTTCACCATTAGTCTGTGTGATAGCTGTCTGCAAATGTCCCACAAAATCAGCAAAGGATTCATTTGATCCTGGTACAATTTTTGTGAAGGTTTCACCCTTTTCGTTTTTATTGGGGAGAGAAGCCCATACTGTGATAGCAGCCACAGAAATTTGCTCGTATGCTACTATGGAGTAATTAATCTATACTGAAGCTTCTGAATAAGAACCTACACCTCTTAGTAGGTCACAGGTGATTGAAGTATTAACTCCACTTTGACTATTTTGTTGGGCTTGTATCCTACAGAGTTCACTATATTCAGAAAGCCATAACAAGTTTTGTCCAGGTTTGAAACACACCCTTGCTATGGATTTCCATTCGAGACTTCATAAGCCAAATACTGTAATAACATTTTAACATAAGCTGATGTAGCCCCATAGACAGTGCAAGCTTTTTTCAGGTCTTTGAGAATGTCTATATCAAAAGGAGTGTACCTTCTACTTTCTTGACCTGAAGAGTTAAACTGTTGAATCACAGGAAAAATTGAAATCTCAGATCACTACCTATTATCTTCCCTTCTTCTGCTGCTTTAAGAACTGCTTTCTGCAATCTAGTTATAGGAGGTGGTGATTGCTGGTGGGGAGGTGCTGGTGATATCACTGCCCCTTCCCTACTTCTCCTCTCTCCATCCCTGAAGGTGGAATTGATGGGGGTATGTCAATAATCTGCTCCATGGGCAGAGTTGAAGTTGCCTCAAGAGAGCTAGAATCACCAAGCCCTTGAACCTCATTTAAGTTCCGTTGCCCTTGAGCAAGGTCTTGAGATGGCTTAGTGTCTTTCTTTTTTCCCTCATACTTCCTCATCTGGCCATTTCTAATTGTTTTTTTTTTTCTTTTTCTATAACTTGCAAGATTGTTTAAGGCCAATTGAATTATGTTATATATATAAAATACCTCTGTGGAAATTGAATGAGGCCCAGTTTTTTTGTGAAATTCTTTAAGTTGTTCTGCACCAAGTTTCCTATTATCTATACTTATTTTTTCTTCCTCTAAGAACCAAGGGGATGTGCATTTTAATGTGCCCAAGAATTTAGCAATCTGTACTCAGGTTATAAGTAAACTTTGTTCCTCAATTATCTTAATCATGCTTTCTATAGCACCACTGTGGGGTGGGGGTGGGGATGGGGCTGGGGCTGGGGGAGTATCTTTTCCTAATATCGCCCCATTTCAGCTATAAGAGGTTGCTAGTTTAGCCCTTAACCAAGTTAAGTTATTTATTTGTCTATTAAAATACTCACCTAATTTCCTGGTCACAGGAGGACTTCAGTGGAAGTAGGGTGCCTGACCCAAACATTGGATGCCAAAAATGTTGAGACCCTGAATATACTAGAATCAGCCAGAGTCAGAATGAGCAAAAGTCTTTATTCTTGGTCTTTTGCTGTTGAGGTCTGGGGATTAGATCTAGCAATCTCCACACCTCCTTCCTCTCTCTCCACCACCAAGAGAATGACCCTCTTCCTCCTACTCCATCTACTGATATCACTTCCCCATCTTTGTCCATACCCACTGATCAAGCCAGCAAAGAGTTGAGTAAGTTCATCCTCCAAACATGTTGATAGAGAATTGTCCAATTGGTAATTAGCCTCACATGCTTAGTTATCCAAGTGCATGTGTTCAGTTCTAGCCCTTTACAGGTAAGTAGGTGGCACAGTGGATAGATTGCTAGACTTGGAATCCAAAAGACTTGTCTGAATTCAAATATAGGCTCAGACAATTCTTAGTTTTACTACCATAAGCAAGACATATAACTTCTGTTTGTCCCAGTTTTCTCAACTGTAAAATGGGAATAATAATTGCTCCTATCTCACAGGATATGTAAGTATTAACTAAGTTAAAATTTATAAAACACTTAAGTGTCTAACAAACAGCAGATGCTTTATAAATGCTAACAATGAGGAGGAGGAGGAGAAGGAGGAAGATGGCATATTGCCATAAACTTAGAAATCAATAGCAACTTGACTTTCTAGAAACCATTCTTATGATAGTTAGGCTAGCATTATATACTTTTTATTTGAATAGCAGCAAAGTGACTGAGTATAGAAGGAAAAAGAATAGCCCAGCAAGAGTAGAAATGTTTGCTTTGTTTTGAGTCATGGAGTGCTAGAGCTCTGAGAAGAGACTCTGGAGATTAACCAGTATAATCCTATCATTTATCATGAGAAAATTGGGCCTTAGAGGTGAATTCTATGACAATTATGCCTAATCTAATATAACATAGTGATGTCAGAATCAAGGTTACAAAATAAATGATCTTACAATTAGCATTCTGTTAATTTCTTTCAAACTTTTAGAATAGTTGCGTTATAGATTTTTATAGCATCATATATTGACACCTGGGAAGCTCTGTTTTTAACATTTCTCTGTCTGTATCTTTTCTCATTCATATACCTGGTATTTTGAAATGACATAGGGATTTCTGTCACTCTGGGGTTATTTGGAGAAGGGTGCCTATGTGATTTAATGGATATCCCATGTGATTCCTGGGATACTTTAATAGCATTCCAGCATTTTCCCTCAACTCATCAGCTGCTTTCCTTAAGCTGACAACAGAAAGACAAAGTACCCATTTTTTTCACTGAGGAAAATATAAAGTCAAAATTACCCACTTTGGAAATTTGTAGGGGAAATTTCTTGGATACCAGTCCAGGTGGTAGCCTGAGGAACAGGGGAAAATGTAGACAGTGTTTTAAGATCTCAACAAAATTTGCACTTGAAATATATTGTCCATATCACTTTGTGGCTGGACAGGTTTGGTAACCTATGTTAGGTTAAAATTTAAGGGAAAATAAAATCAAGTATATTTATGAAATATTAAAATTATGACAGTCTATATTGGGTCTCTCCTTTGGTCCACATCTGGAAAAATTCCTTCAATCCTACCAATTCTGTGATGCTCTATATTATTCAGGCCACATAATTTATTATATAATGATAATAAAAAATAAACTTGTTAGAAATTAATGTGCCTTGTAATGTACTGGCATAGACTTAGAATCAGTAGCTATTTGGTATTCCAGAAAATATCTTCATGTTGGCTAAGGTTTTCTTTTGCAGTTAGTGAAATATTGCCTTAGTAGAGTGGTCAGCTCACTTGCCTGCTTATAATCTTACTAATTACCCTCATGGAATGCCTGAGAAGTTTAAAAATCCCCCTAGCACTCTACAGTTATGGAAGAATTAAATAGTTGGGATACACTTCTAGAACTCATTTTAGGAATTGCTCCAAGAAAAAGTGTATGAAAGAAAGTAGTCCTTTTTTCTAAAGGAATTTTTCACAAGTTAAAGGTTCAACCACTTCTGGTGATATAGCATTGACAATAACTAGAATCTGGCAGCACTTGGATTACCCACCCAATAATTTTCCATATCTTTCTTTTCTCGTTTTCTTAATTCCTGCACAAAATCAATTGTAGATTAAAAATTCCATCTGAAGTGGATATCTTCAACATAGAGAAGAGCTAATCCAATTCCAATTGATCAATGATGGACAGAATCAGCTACATCCAGAAAAGGAACACTGGGAAATGAGTATAAACTGTGAGCACTGTTTTGTTTTGTTTTGTTTTGTTTTTCTTCCCAGATTATTTTTAGCTTCTGAATACAATCCTTTCTTTGCAATAACAACAACAAAATTCAGTTCTGCACATATATATTGTACCTAGGATAAGATATTTAATATGTATGGAAATGCCTGCCATCTAGGGGAGGGGGTGGAGGGAAGGAGTATAAAAATTTGGAACAGAAGGGAGTACAAGGGATAATGTAGTAAAAAAAAAAATATTACCTATGAATATGTACTGTCAAATAAAATGTTATAATTATAAAAATTAATAAAAAATTTTTTTTAAAATTCCATCTAATGCAGTGAAAGTCAAAAAGAGAAAAAGTCAACTGCTATACATTGGTACAAATCTCATAGTGTCTTGACCCCCTAACATAGCTTCGTCACTATTTCAAATGTGCTTGTAGCACATCAGCTTGCATTGTTTGGGTGCCCCTCTAGTTCCTGTATGAATAAAAGTTGAAGATTCTTGCTATATCTCCACAATATACCGATACTTCATTGAAGATGATATCATTAAAACATATCATCTACCTAGCATCTTAGCAAATTCTCTATGGAGTATTGAAAAATTCCAGGGATATTTCCCTGTCTCGATTCTCTATTCTAGTCCATCTTCCTAAAGTATGGAATTGAATATCTAATACACACATATAACTCTACCTCCACCTATATACACATTCATTAAGTTCCACTGACTTTGCATCACCTCTGGTATTAAATATAAAACCCTCCATTTAAGATTAGAGCACTTCAAAATCAATCAGTTCCCCTTTTGCCTTTCCAGTTCTTCTTCTACTTTTACTTCTCCTTCCTCCTCTCATGCCCATGTACTCTGAAATCCATGGCAATGTCTTCCTTGATTTTTCTTGTGCTAAATACTCCATTTCCAAATGCTGAATGTTTTCTTTGGCTGTTGTCTCTATTGGAATATTCTCTCTATTTAACTCTTCCTCCTCACTTCCTTCAATTATCAGCTCAAATTTCACCTTCTCCAGGAAGTCTTTCTGATTATCTCTTAAGTTACTGTCTTCCTTCTGCTAATTAGCTCTAATTCCTGTATTTATTCTTTGGTCAGCCAGATGGTACAAGGGGATAGAGAACCAGATTTGAGGTCAGGAAGACCTATCTTCAAATCCAGCCTCAGATATCTACTAATTATATGAATCAGTATAAGTCACTTAACCTTATTTGTCTAAGTAAATCTGTAAAATTAGCTGGAGAAGGAAGTGGCAAAGAACTCTAATATCTTTGCCAATATAATCCTAGAGGAATTTGACAAAAAGTCAAAGTCAACTGAAATAACTAAATAATAACAAAGTAGCTTGCTTGCACATAGTTGTTTGCCCATTGTTTACCCCATAAGACTGAGATCCTTGCCTTTCTTTATACCTCTAGTACTTAGCCCAAACTAGTCATTTAATAAATGTTTATTGACTGATGACATCAGAAATTCCAAATTGAGGACATCTTGTTTGAAATAACCTCAGTAAATGATAAGTATGAAGTACTGATATTTTCTAAAGTCTTATCTTGGTATTAAGCTTTAGTAACTCTCCAAATATTTATTATTAGGTTGAGAAGCTGCTGGTAATAAAATGGAGATTTATTTTCATTCTCTTCCACTTATAAGAGGGTATATTTTTATCTTTCAAGTGAATTGATGCAATGTAGGTCCTGATAAAAGGATTAAAATTTCTCCCTGTCAGCTGCCATTTCATTAAAAAAAAATAATCTTGTGATATTTGTCTATAAACATGGGAGATCAATACGGCATGATGATTCAAATGCCTTAGATATAGATTCCAAATGATACTGCTGAGGTTCAAGGGTCATCCATAAAATTTTAGGTTCCAGACAGATACTTACTACAAGGTATCTCAAAAGAATTTGCAGGGTTGAATCCATCTCCAAGTCAAGGGGCAAATTTTATTATAATTGTAACACTAATTAGTTCAGGCTAAATTCCAAAAGGAATTATCAAAAAAGCAGAAGAAAAAAAGTAAATTTATAGGGCAAAATGAGAGGAATCAAGTGTTTCATGTCAGTGATATGCTAATTTTATGGTTTAGAGGTGGAGTTGCTGAGTGGTCTGTTTTTGACTTGATAAGCAGGTGCAGTACCATAGTTCTCTGAGCAGAACTCAAAGGGAACCTTCTGAAGGTGTGAAAGTGCCACTAAGTCAAGTGGCAGATATTCAATTTTGTTCTGTACCTGTGTTAACTTTAAGTACCTCATTATTGTTCCTTAGTGTCAGAAATTCTGTTATCACTGACCAACAGTCTGTTATCTGACAGTAAGCAATATTTGTGACTTTACCATTCTTCTCATATAAAGTAAACTAGGGCAACATAGCCAAGAAGAAGAAATATATCATTTCTAATTACATCCCTTACATAGACAAGTGGGCTTAGGATTATTGCTGTAAACCTAAGGGCTTCACCACATCAATATCAACCTGTGCTTTTACTAGACCTTTTGCAACCATAACTGGGAGAAAACAACTAGATATTTCTATGTAAATTGTGTTCACAATACACTATTAGTAATATCAGTTTTATCTGAGTAATTAAGTTGTTTTTTTAAAAGCATTTTAAAGCATTACTGTGTGCAGCACTCTGTACTCAGTGCTAGGAATTGAAAAATATAAATAATATTTATAGCAAAATTCTTGTCTTTGAGGAGGTAGTATCCTATAGGAATACATCTAGATAGAAACAATACTAGAGATGGGACTGAGATGTGATATTTTAAAAAGTAAAGTATAATTGAAAACAGGGCATGATTGGGGCAAAGGAGAGACTTGTGTTATAGGAAAACTTGAAGGCACAATGCTCTGTAGGAGGAATAAAATGTTATAAAATCCTAATTAAAGATAACTAGGATGTACAGTGATTAGAGCACTGGGCCTTGAATAAAGACTTGAGTTCAAATAGGGCCTCAGATTCACTTAAAGCTGTCTACCTCAGGTTTCTCAACTATTAAAAAAAGGTATAATAACAGTACTTATCTTATGGAATATGGTTGTGATGGAATATTATTGAGCTAAATGAAATGATGAGCTTGGTATTAGAAAAAAAAACATGAATAGACTTGCTGGAAATAATGAAGAGTGAAAGGAGCAGAGCCAAGAGAACGTTGTATACAATGATAACATTATTATTTAAAAACAACTTTGAGTAACTAAGTCTTTTTGACTATTATAAATACCCTCATTAGCTATGCCATTTCTTTGAAGGAATATGCTATATGCATTGAGAGAAAGAGCTAATAAATTAAGTTATGTATAGAATGGTTTTACATACATAGATACATTTATACCTCCACACACACATATTTTATATAATGTCAGCCATCTCTAGGGAGTGGGAAAAAAGTAAGAAAAAGTTACATGATAACTATTACATATGTGTCTGTGTGTGCACGGAATAACAAATTGATTATAGTAAATTTTCAGTTTCAATAATAATTTTTTCTATTCTACTGCATTATGGAATGCTTGTTTTATTTCTTAAGTTCAGAATAAAATAAAGTTTAAAAACCACAAAGTTGATGTGAGGATCAAATACAATAATTGAAAAGAAACTTCTCACACAAATCAAATCAGATATAAACAATTGAAAAATATTAATTGGTCATGGCTAAGCCAAGGTAATATAATAAAAAAGATAATTCTGCCTAAATTGTTCTACATGTGTCATACCAATCAAACTGCCAAAATATTATTTTATAGAACTATCTGGAAGAACAAAATGTCAAGAATATCAAGGGAATTGACAAAAATAATCAAAGGATGGTAGCTTAGCAACACCAAATCTAAAACTATATTTAAAGCAATATTAATCAAACCTTTTGGTACTGCCTAAGAAATAGAGTGGTGGATCAGTAGAATATGATAGATATATACAACACAATAATCAAGGCCTATGGCAATCTACTATTGTACAAACTTCAGCTTCTGGAATAAGATCACTATTTGACAAAAATTTCCGGGAAAACTGGAAAATAAGGTCAGAAATTCAGAATAGACCAGCATCTCACAACCCATACCAAAATAAAGTCAAAATGGGTACATGAATTGGGCATAAAGGAGGATACCATAAACAAATTAGGAGAAGGGATAATTTACTTATCAGATCTTTGGAGAAATGATGAATTTATGACCAAAGAAGACCTAGGGAACTTTATGAAAGGCAAAGTAGACAATTTTGATTACATTAAATTAAAAGGTTTTTGCAAAATAAAACCAATAAAAATCTGATTTAAAAGGAAGTACAAAACTGGGGAAAAAATCTTGGAAACCAGTATTTCTGATAAAGATCTGATTTCTAAAATATATAAAGAAATTTATTAAATTTACAAGAATACAAGTGATTTTCCAATTCATAAATAGTCAAAGGATATGAACAGATTTTTTCAGATGATGACATTAAAGTCAATCATAGGTTATATGAAAGAATACTCTAAATCACTTATTGATTTGAGAAATGCAAATTAAAACAACTCTGAATTATCACCTAACACTAGGACACTAATGTATCATTGGTGGAGTTTTGAAATGATCCAACAATTCTGGATAGCAATCAGGACTTATGCCCAAAGGGGTATAAAAGTGTGCATACCTTTTGACCCATCAGTACCCTTACTGGGTCTGTATCCCAAGGAAATCATATAGGAGGGAAAAGGACCCACATGTGCAAAACTGTTTGTAGCAGCACTTTTTGTGGAAGCAAAGACTGGAAAAAGAGTGTATGCCCTTCAATTGGGGAATGGCTGAGCAAGTTGTGGTACATGAAAGTAATGGAATATTATTGTGCTTTAAAAATGATGAACAAGCTGATTATAGAAAGGTCTGGAAAGGTTTACAAGAACTGATGCTGAATGAAATAAGCAAAACTAGGACTGCCTAATACATAATCCCACCAAGAATGTGCAATGATCAACTATGAAAGGCTTGGTTCTTCTCAGTACTTCAGTGATTCAAACCAATCCCAATAGATTTTGGACAGAGAATGCCATTTACATCCAGAAAACGAACTAAGGAGACTGAATGTAAATCAACAGATGCTATATTCACTTTCTTTTTCTGTTTTTTATCTCTCCGGTGGTTTTTCCTTTTTGATCTGATTTTTCTCTCCCAACATGATTCCTAAAGCAATGTGTATTAAAAATGAATAAACTTACTTTAAAAGTAATAATTGCAAAGCTCTAAGCATAACTTATAACACTTACTAGGTGCTTACTAAATGCATATTTCCCTGATTAAAATTGCATGGTTTCATGACCCTTTCTAGTATCAAATAATGCCTCAGAAGTAGAAGAAGTGGTGAATGCCCAAATTTGAGAATTAGCAGAATATGGATATTGAGAAATGAAGTGGATCTGACATTCCAGAACAACATCTTAATGGTAATAGTGAGGTCTAAGGCAGTAAAAATCAAAATAATAACAAATTTGCATATATTTTGAAGTTTGCAAAATAATTTACAATAACCATAGTAATGAAGTGCTATTATTGTTACCATTTTAGACATGAGAAACCTGTGCAGACTAAGGTTAAGGTCAAGGCTCTGAGGATTGTTTTGAACTTAAGACTTTCTTGAGGTCCAAAACTCTATCTACTGTGGCATCTGGTTGTCTTCCCTGTTACTGCTTTTGTTGGAATGATCATTGTTATCCTGAATATTAACTTATGGCTTCATTAAAAATTGGTAACTATCTGTGAGAAAGTAGTGTATATTAGTACTTTATTGATAAACTATGACTGGAGTTGCTTATCAACTTAAACATATTATTGTAGCGTATTGAGGTAACGGCTTCTGAATATGGTACTCTAGGCTTTCAGTATTATTCACATGACAAAACAGCTGATGTATAATGATGGGAACTCTGGACCATTTGGAAGCATCATTGAAATAATCCACAGCTAGGATTGAAGTTCAAATAGATCTGCAAATGTTCTGGACCGAATATTTCTTTATATTATGTTGATTCTCTTGGCAAGAGGCCTTGTTTCTATCTTAATGGATAACATTTTATTAGTTACTGTTATTTTAATTTTTGACATATAGCCAGGCAGACATCCAGACTGGAGCCTTATTTTAAGGCATTATAAATTTAAAATTGGGGCCAGTAAAAGACACCAAAAGACAACTTCCTTTAGAACTGCAAATATAAGGTAATCCTGAAATATTTCAATCTAAGAATCATCTCAGTTTTTAACACCAAGACAAACAGTACAACTCTGTAATGTAATCCACAATGTTTTTGCCAAAATGTTGATTTCATAATTGATTGTGTTTTTAAAATATATTTTCAAGTCTATCAGCATCTTAGTTTAGGTGCACAGATAGCATCATACAATCATAGGGTATGATTTGGAAAAGGTTCTTAGAGATATTCTAACTGCTTCATTATACAAATGAGGAAAATGAAACCCAGAGAGAAAATAATAAAATTAATAACAATAATATTAATAATAATAATAATAACAACAACTAATAGTTATATATCACTATGGACCAGGTATTGTGCTTAGCACTTTTTAATTATTATCTTATTTAATCCTCACACCTACTCTGGGAGGCAAGTGCTACTCTTATCCCATATTACAGATGAAGAAACTGAAACAAACTGAGTTTATGTGACTTTACTAGGGTTAGTGTGCTAACTAAATTTATCTCAGTTCTTCATTATTGCAGGCCCAGTACTTTTACTGAAAATTCGACAAATAATAATTAGCCTTAATTATGGCATAAATTTGGACTCCCCAAACTTCCAGAAATAAACTTTAGAGTCTGTATTTTGTTCAAGAAAAATAAAGTATCTGCATAATAAGGTAAAGATTGGATGAATGACTTGAAACTTTTTAATGTACTCCCCAAATAGCTATTTTTGGAACAGAGCTGCTCAGATTTCTGTGTGGAGGCCTTTTTAATTGCTTAGCACTATCACTCAAACTAGAATTTTCACTATTATTATTGTCCAGCTTTTATAAGATCCTATCTTTGTCGACTGGGAAAGTATTTTGTATTTAATAATAAGAGAGCTTTGGACAAACTAGCCTTCATTTGAAAGTTTATATTCATACAAAAGGATTCAAAGCAAAATCTTACCATAGAAATGACTACAGCTTGATGCTATAAAAATTAACCAAATATTAACTTTATTTTAAAGCAACCTCTATAAACTTACATTGCAGGGATTTCTTCTTTTTCTAAATCAATTACAAAGACCGAAGTCATTAGACATTACTATCCTTGACTAACCTCCTCATTACCTAAGTTCTACTCTGTTTTTAAGACCTTTTTCATTTTCTTGCATCATTCTATGGGATAAGGTATGTCTCCTTTCAATGGCTAATCCTTCTATTTTCTAAAACTCATCCTTAGAAAATTTGTCCTACATGTATGCCCTCTCTCTTCACCATCTTCAACCTCTTTAGAACAACAGAATCCTCCTTAGATATCTTTTATATCTTGATTAATGAGGTAGGGAATTGGGGAGATACTTTTCTTTTATCTACCAAATGCATCTCTCTTTTCCTTTTGAGTGGCAGACTTCTCTATGTATGCTGCCCCCATTTCCAAATCAGCCACTCCTCATGCTTCTATCCTCACTATTTTGTTGAAATTGTTCATTTAGGGAGATTTCTGGTGACCTTGATAAGTCCAATTTTTGTCTCTTTTTATTTCTAATAACTCTATATTTGAAAGTGAATCATTTCTTTTCAACAATTCTCTCTTTTCCCGATTTTACCGATACTACATCTTGGTTTTCTTTCTTATTCTTTGAGTGTCCTCCTTTCTCTCATCCAACTCTTTAGATCACCAAGGCTTAGATTTCAGGTGTTATTTCTCTACACTGTCTCATAATTTTATCTATTACTTCTGTTCTCAAAATTTCAAATCTGTCTCTCTAACCTTTATTTCTCATTCATATCGTCCATTCTTTTTCCCTTTTCCCATAAATCAACTGTTTCCTCACCAAACTTCATTATTTTTATAAGTGGGCTTCATTATTTCTAGAAGTTATACCACTCCTTTTCCTACAATAATAAATATTATTTCATCCTTCATATCCTTCACCCCTATTAATTAGGCTACCATTCTTTCTTCAAAATATCATGTAAAGTCATCTTTTATTTTCTATTCCCCCTACTATCTCATCCTCTACTCCTCACACCCTGCCCATCTTCACCCCCAGTACAAAGATTTCACAATTTTATACCTGAATTATTGTGTTAAATTGCTCCTATTGGAGCTCAAATCAGCTATAGTCATTTCCATCTTTGTGTTTTTGTTCATATATTGTTCATATATGTTCATATATATATATATATAAAATTCAAAATGTTTTACATTTAATTTTTATTTCAATTTTTATAATTTTTATTTTTTACAGAATCTGTATACTTTTTCATCAAATGAAATTTATGTGAGAACATTTATTAAAGAGCTTACTATATGCTACTATTTTGCTGGAAATAAATCTCAAACTAGTTCTCAAGATTACATTTTAACAAACAGAAATATCTTTTGTGATATGGTAGCCAGGCAAGGGACTTTTCATTTGATGAGTGATAGGAATGATGGGGACCATAGGACAGTAGATTGATAATATTGATTTGATGTGAATGTTGAATTGTGGATGAAAGTTTGGTGAGGATGGACAAGGCAGGTGATAAGATATCCAGAATTGATATATATGAATATATTCTAGAGCCAATTGGCTAGAGTATATGAATGTTTTTAGACACTCACAGATAGAGACTCCTTAGATTTGAGGCAGATTTCCAGATCTGAATAGCACTTCTTCTCCAGTCTCCTACTCTCCTACTATCCAGAGGAGAAGGTATAGAATTTAGAGATCTAGGATTGAAGATGTTAGCCCAGAATTAGGAAACAAATGGTAAGGATGTCTGAGGATATACATTTAATTGTTCTGTGATTTATAATATCAAAATTTTTAAGTTTTATCCAACTTATAGAACACTCATTAAAATATAAAATTCAGTAATAATAGCTAACATGTGTGTATTAGTTAAAGGTCTCCATTTTACATATTTGAGCATTTTATTTTTATTATTTAGAGCCTATATGAATGAAAACCTCCAATCATCCTTGAAAAGTTAACCCTTATATGCATCAATGAAGGAGAACATTTCTTTGTTTAAAAAAAAAAAAAAAGCAAAATTCTTGCAAAGAGAGATTGTTCACTTTTTGTCTGTGTATTGTAATTCCTAAAGAAATGCTAGTTCATTGAAGATTCTTCCAATATGCTTGTAGACTGAATTAAACTGAAAACAGTTCTAAGTATGGAATTTAGCCTGCTGATTTATGGAAACTTATAACTTCATTAACATTTTACCCATTGTAGGAGACCTACAAAATCCTATCCAAATAGTTTTAAAAGTTTTTGAAAAGAAGTGGAAGAAAAAACAGATAATATCGCATATAAATCTAAGATATTTCCTTGAATACTCACATGAAAGGGCAAAATCCTGAACTAACATATAGCGACAAGTAGCTAAAAAAAACTTGAGAAAGCTTCATTTTGAATGTTTGACCTAGATTTATCTTGACCTAAACCTTCTTATTTAAATACAGATTGGAAAAGAATGTTTTGTTACTCTTTTGGTCTCAGTGCCTTCCTTTGCTTTGATATACTTGATATAGCTCAGCCAGCTCAAGTCAGATACTGGGAACATTATCTTTCTACAAAAAAGATATCTTTGCTAGGAAGCCAAAAAATAAATAATAAGGTGGATTTGTGTGTGTGTGTGTGTGTGTGTGTGTGTGTGTGTGTGTGTTTCCTTCAGAATGAGCCAGAGCAATTTCCATTATTTTGAAAACTAAAGCCATCAGAATGAGATATTGCCCAGTTTGCAAAAGGAGAAAAACATAACCCTGGATATATATGAGATTCGCTTTCATCTAATAGTGTTAATATAAATCCTTGCCATTGTAATTCTGCAAAAGAAAATTAAAACTATGACTATAAAATATCGAAGGGCCTCATGTTACAATGACCTCTTTGGCCCCACTTTGCTCCTCTACCCCCACCTAACTTTTACATACCCCCGACATAATAAGCCTGCCACCACTAATGTTATCAAGTAGCAATTGTGCCTAATTGGCAGGGAGGTGACAGACCATTCTGGTAATGTTGTGAAACTGTAAGAAAGGAGGAGTGAGAACATTCACAGGCCCAGCAGTAATTAGCCACTAATTTGGCCTGTTTGTGTGGGGACAGCTCATTAGAGCCCTTAAGAAACCTTGGAATAAAGAGAGAGAGTAGGGAGGAGGTAAGGTTAAATAATTAGTGTTCAGCAGATCTTTTTTTTAAAGATTCAAAGAATAGGATTGGGGGTTGGGGAGGGAATGTGACTAGGGTATCAACAAAGAGATGGGATAATGCTCTGAACTGGGGTTTATATTTTTGAGGGAGTGTAGGTATACAAGAATCCAAGAAATAATCTGTCATTTTTATTACAGGAGTGCAATTATGACCTTGCTCATCATCTAATATTTTATGATGCCAATTTCATGCTAACCATGAGATTTATCCATGTGGGATGCAAGAAGGGGATTACTGAGAAGGATTCAACTTTTCATTAAATAATTTATATGAGGATTTGAAATGATTTCATTGTTAACATATAGCAACTTTGTGTTTTCAAATTAAATAGATGGTTAAATATACATATATCTGGAAATATAAATATTCTGTACCATTTCTAAGTCTCATTTTTATGGGTGAAAGAACTCTTGAGAAATGAAGATTTGAAGCTTTCCTTACTAGCACCTATTTTGCAGTTTGCAATCTTAGTATATTACCTGGGGCACCTATCATTGAAACAGCTATTCCAGGCACATGTGGCACACTGTCACAAGCACACATACATATATGTGCATGTGTGTGTGTATATATACACACACACATATATATGTATATATATATATACATATATATATATATTTACATTTGCACCTACATAAATGCATAAACAATAGAGTATTATAAGAAGATTAGTTGATAGGTATTAGCAGGAGTATACTTTTAAAACCTATTTTTATTTATTTCATTAAATAAATGCATAGACAATAGAGTATTGTGAGAAGGCCAGTTGATAAGCATTAACAGGAGTATACTTTTTAAACCTATTTTTATTTATGTCATAAATATTTTCCAATTACATTTTATACAATTTTAACATTTTTTATAATTTTTTTTAAATTTTGAATTCCAAATTCTTTCCCTCCCAGCCCCGTGAGAAAACAAGCAATATGACACTGATTATTATGTGTGAAGTAAAGGAAATTGAATGACAGGAAGTTAACAAAGGCAGTAATCATTCAAATCTAGAGACAAGAGTGCTCCAAAGATGATGGTCAAAGTTTCCAGTTACTTCGGAGAAGACATCAAGGCTAAACATTTAGAAAGAAACATCATCAGATTTGACAGTTTTCAGATTATTGGTAACATTGAAGAAAGCTGTTTCAATCAAGTGATGAGGTTTTAAGCCAGTTTGTGAAGAGTTGGGAAATGACTGAGAGAAAAGAAAGTAGAAGAAAATGAGTGAGAGAAAAGAAAGTAGAAGAAATGAATGTACACAGATTTTTCTAGAATGTTTCCAAACACAGGAGAAACATCAACTACTTCTTTAGTTATATGCCCAAATCATATTTGGTGCTATGGTAAACTTTTAAAAATCAGTATCTTTATTTTTTTTATTCATTATATATATATATTTTTATTATATATATATATATATTTTATAATATTATCCCTTGTATTTATTTTTCCAAATTACCCCCCCTCCCTCTATTCCCTCCCCCCGACGACAGGCAATACCATATATTTTACATGTGTTACAATATAGTCTAGGTACAATACATGTGTGCGAATATCATTTTCTTGTTGCACAATAAACATTAGAATCCGAAGGTACATGCAACCTGGGCAGACAGATATTAGTGCTAACAATTTTCATTCCCCTCCCAGTGTTTCTTCTCTGGGTGCAGCTACCCCTGTCCATCATTGATCAACTGGAAGTGAGTTGGATCTTCTTTATGTTGAAGATTTCCACTTCCATCAGAATACATCCCCATACAGTATTGTTGTTGAAGTGTACAGTGATCTTCTGGTTCTGCTCATTTCACTCAGCATCAGTTGATTTAAGTCTCTCCAGGCCTCTCTATATTCCTCCTGCTGGTCATTTCTTACCGAGCAATAATATTCCATAACCTTCATATACCACAATTTACCCAACCATTCTCCAACTGATGGACATCCATTCATCTTCCAGTTTCTAGCTACAACAAAAAGAGCTGCCACAAACATTTTGGCACATATATGTCTCTTTCCGCTCTTTAGTATTTCTTTGGGATATAATCCCAGAAGTAGCGCTGCTGGGTCAAAGGGTATGCACAGTTTGATAACTTTTTGGGCATAATTCCAGATTGCTCTCCAGAATGGCTGGATTCTTTCACAACTCCACCAGCAATGTATTAGTGTCCCAATTTCCCCACATCCCCTCCAACATTCATCATTATTTGTTCCTGTCATCTTAGCCAATCTGACAGGTGTGTAGTGGTATCTCAGAGTGGTCTTAATTTGCATTTCTCTGATCAGTAGTGATTTGGAACACTCTTTCATGTGAGTGGATATAGTTTCAATTTCTTCCTCTGAGAATTGTCTGTTCATATCCTTTGACCATTTATCAATTGGAGAATGGTTCGGTTTCTTATAAATTATGGTCAGTTCTCTATATATTTTGGAAATGAGACCTTTGTCAGAACCTTTGTTTTTAAAAATATTTTCCCAATTTGTTACTTCCCTTCTAATCTTGTTTGCATTAGTATTATTTGTACAGAAACTTTTTAGTTTGATGTAATCAAAATCTTCTATTTTGTGATCAATAATGATCTCTAGTTCTCCTCTGGTCATAAATTCCTTCCTCCTCCACAAGTCTGAGAGGTAGATTATCCTCTGTTCCTCTAATCTATTTATTATCTCCCTCTTTATGCCTAAATCATGGACCCATTTTGATCTTATCTTGGTATATGGTGTTAAGTGTGGATCCATATCTAATTTCTGCCATACTAATTTCCAGTTTTCCCAACAGTTTTTTCCGAATAATGAATTTTTATCCCTAATGTTGGAATCTTTGGGTTTGTCAAAGATTAGATTGCTATAGATGTACCCTTTTTTGTCCTTTGTATCTAATCTGTTCCACTGATCTACCGGTCTATTTTGTAGCCAATACCAAATGGTTTTGGTGACTGCTGCTATATAATATAGCTTTAGATCAGGTACACTTAGACCACCTTCTTCTGAGTTTTTTTTCATTAGTTCCCTTGCAATTCTTGACCTTTTATTCTTCCATATGAATTTTGTTGTTATTTTTTCTAGGTCATTAAAATAGTTTCTTGGGAGTCTGATTGGTATAGCACTAAATAAATAGATTAGTTTGGGGAGTATTGTCATCTTTATTATATTCGCTCGGCCTATCCAAGAGCACTGAATGTCTTTCCAATTATTTAAATCTGATTTTATTTTTGTGGCAAGTGTTTTGTAATTTTTCTCATATAATTCCTGACTTTTCTTTGGTAGATGGATTCCCAAATATTTTATACTCTCAACATTTGTTTGGAATGGAATTTCTCTTTGTATCTCTTGCTGTTGCATTTTGTTAGTGATATATAAAAATGCCGAGGATTTATGTGGATTTATTTTGTATCCTGCCACTTTGCTGAAATTTTGAATTATTTCTAGTAGCTTTTTAGCAGAGTCTTTGGGGTTCTCTAAGTATACCATCATGTCATCTGCAAAAAGTGATAGTTTAATTTCCTCATTTCCTACTCTAATTCCTTGAATCTCTTTCTCGGCTCTTATTGCCGAGGCTAGCGTTTCTAGTACTATATTGAATAGTAATGGTGATAGTGGGCAACCTTGTTTCACTCCTGATCTTACTGGGAAAGGTTGCAGTTTATTTCTATTGCATATTATGCTTACTGACGGTCTTAAATATATACTCCTGATTATTCTAAGGAATAATCCATTTATTCCTATACTCTCAAGAGTTTTTAGTAGAAATGGATGTTGGATTTTGTCAAATGCTTTTTCTGCATCTATTGAGATGATCATATGGTTCTTATTAATTTGATTATTAATATGGTCAATTATATTAATAGTTTTCCTAATATTAAACCAGCCCTGCATTCCTGGAATAAATCCTACTTGATCATAGTGTATTATCTTGGAGATGATTTTCTGAAGTCTTTTTGCTAATATCTTATTTAAGATTTTAGCATCAATATTCATTAAGAAAATTGGTCTATTATTTTCTTTCTCAGTTTTCGATCTACCAGGTTTAGGTATCAGTACCATGTCTGTGTCATAAAAGGAGTTTGGTAGGACTCCTTCATCCCCTATTTTTTCAAATAATTTATATAACATTGGGGCTAATTGTTCTTTAAATGTTTGGTAGAATTCACATGTGAATCCATCTGGCCCTGGGGATTTTTTCCTGGGGAGTTGATTAATAGCTTGTTCTATTTCTTTTTCTTAAATGGGACTATTTAAGCAATTTATCTCCTCCTCTGTTAGTCTAGGGAGCCTATATTTTTGGAGAAAGTCATCCATTTCACTTAAGTTATCAAATTTATTGGCATAAAGTTGGGCAAAGTAAATCCTTATTATTTCTCTAATTTCCTCTTCATTGGTGGAAAGATCCCCCTTTTCATTTGTAAGACTATCAATTTGATTTTCCTCTTTCTTTTTTTTGATCAAATTTACCAAAGGTTTATATATTTTATTGGCTTTTTCATAAAACCAACTCTTGGTTTTATTTATTAATTCAATAGTTTTTTTACTTTCAATTTTATTGATTTCTCCTTTTAATTTTTGTATTTCGAGTTTAATTTTTGGTTGGGGGTTAATAATTTGGTCTTTTTCTAGCCTTTTAAGTTGTAAGCCCAATTCGTTAATCTTCTCTTTCTCAATTTTCTTCAAATAAGCCTCTAAAGATATAAAATTTCCCCTTATTACTGCTTTAGCTGCATCCCAAAGATTTTGATATGATGTCTCATCATTATCATTATCTTGGGTGAAATTGTTAATTGTTTCTATAATTTGCTCTTTCACCCAGTCATTCTTTAAGATGAGATTATTCAGTTTCCAATTACTTTTTGGTCTATTTACCCCTAACTTTTTACTGAATGTAGCTTTTATTGCATTGTGATCTGAGAAGAAGGCATTTATTATTTCTGCCTTCCTACATTTAATTTTGAGATCTTTATGTCCTAATATATGGTCAATTTTTGTATAGGATCCATGAACTGCTGAGAAGAAAGTATATTCCTTCCTATTGCCATTCAGTTTTCTCCAAAGGTCTATCATACCTAGTTTTTCTAATGTTCTATTTACTTTTTTAATTTCTTTCTTGTTTGTTTTGTGGTTTGATTTGTCTAAATCTGAGAGTGCAAGGTTGAGATCTCCCACTATTATAGTTTTACTGTCTATTTCTTCTTGCAGTTCTCTTAACTTTTCCTTTAGAAAGTTAGATGCTATACCACTTGGTGCATATATGTTTAGTATTGATATGGCTTCATTATTTATGCTACCTTTCAGCAGGATATAGTTTCCTTCCTTATCTTTTTTAACGAGATCTACTTCTGCTTTTGCTTGATCTGAGATAAGGATAGCTACCCCTGCTTTTTTGGCTTTACCTGAAGCATAATAGGCTCTGTTCCAACCTTTTACCTTTACTCTGTATGTATCTCCCTGCTTTAAGTGTGTTTCCTGTAGACAACATATTGTAGGGTTCTGCTTTTTGATCCAATCTGCTATCCGTCTCCGTTTGATGGGATCGTTCATCCCATTTACATTTACAGTTAAAATTACTAATTCTGTGTTTCCTGCCATCGTATTATCCCCAGATTATACTTTTTTCCCTTGACCCCCCTGATCCCCCTCCCTGATATTTAATTTACAGACCCCCCTTGTGACGCGCAACCCTCCCTCTTTTTTTTTTTTTTTTTTAAGGATCCCTCCCCCCTCCCTCCAAGTCCCTTCACTTATTCTCCTTTTCCTTTCCCCTTTTCCTCTCCCCTCTTTTAATGAGGTGAGAGAAAATTCTCTGAAAAACAAATATGTTAATTATTTACTCTTTGAGCCTCTTCTGATGAGAGTAATATTCACACAATGATTCTCCCCCTCACTAAGTTCCCTCAGATATGGTGTATTTTCTATGTCTCTTCCTGGGATGTAGTTTCCCTCTTTTTATCACTCCTTCCCCTTTTTCTGAACCGACCTCCTTCCCTTTACCACACCCCCCTTTTTTTCTTTTATATCAGTAAAATCAAATTATCCTTCTGTACTTTTTATATACCCACAACAGAGTTACAGTTCTCAAGGGTTCTGTGTACCTTTTTCTGTTTCTCTTCAGTCTTGTGGATGTAGATCAAATTTTTTGTTTAAGTCTGGTTTTTTTCTTAGAAACATATAGAATTCCTCTGTTTCATTGAATGACCATCTTCTTCCATGGAAAAAGATGCTAAACTTAGCTGGGTAGTTCATTCTTGGTTGCAGTCCTTGATCTTTTGCCTTTCGGAATATCAGGTTCCAGGCCCTTCTATCTTTTAATGTGGAGGCAGCCAGATCTTGGGTGACCCTTATTGTGGCACCTTGGTATTTAAATTGTTTTTTTCTAGCTACTTGCAGGATTTCCTCCTTTGTGTGGTAATTCTGCAGCTTAGCCACAATATTCCGTGGTGTTCTTTTTTTAGGGTCTATTTCAGAAGGAGTTCGATGAATTCTTTCCACATCTACTTTCCCTTCTGTTTCTATTATCTCTGGACAGTTCTCTTTGATAATTTCCTGTAAAATAGAATATAGGCTCTTTTTTTGGTCATAGTTTTCTGGAAGTCCAATAATCTGCAGATTATCTCTCCTAGATCTATTTTCCAAGTCTATAGATTTTCCCAGTAAGTATTTGACGTTGTTCTCCAGCTTCTCATTTTTTTTGTTTTGTTTGACTGATTCTTGGGTTCTCTGTGAATCATTCATTTCTATTTGTTCCATCCTGACTTTTAAGGAGTTATTTTCTTCTTTCACAGTTTTTAGTTCTTTTTGTAAATGCCCAATTTCGTTTTTAAATGAATTATTTTGCTCTATTGAGTTTTTTTCCATTTCCCTAATTTTTTTTTTGAGAATTATTTTCTTTTTCCAATTCAGAAATTCTATTTTCTTGAGACTTTTTTATCTTTTCCAATTCAGAAATCCTACTTTCCTGTGTTTTTTTAACCTTTTCTAATTCACTAATTTTGTTTCCCTGCATGTCCTGTGAATTCTTTATTTTTTCCAACTCCAATTTCAGGACGTTGTTATTCTCTATCATAACTTCCCTTTCTTTTCCCCATTTTTCTTCGATCTCCCTCAATTTTTTAAGAGCTTCTTCTAGGAGCGAGTTATGTGATGGGGGGCAGGAATCGTTCCCCTTTAGGTTGTTGTCTGTTGATTCTCTGCTGTCAACTTCCTCGGGGTTGCATACCCGCTCTTTCTCTGTATAGAAGGAATCTATGGTTTTTCTAGCTTTTTTGCTCATACTTAAAAAAATCTTTTGGGGTCTGTCTCTGGGGTAGGAAATTATTTACTTCTTTACCAGCTTCCTCCCAGACCGGATGGATGCAGTGGCCCTGCGCCTGAGCTAAGATAGAGCTCTGGGAGAGAGTTCCCCACCCCCTCCCTGGAAGTGCCTCAGAGGTGATTAGCATTACTGTGCTTCGAGGGCGTAGAATAGTGAAGACAGCACGAAGCCCAGCCTATGCGTCCGGGTGGGGAGTGGATGTCTGCAGCAGGTGACGTGAGAAGCCCCTGCGCTCAAACTGGAAGTGTCTGCCAGAAACCGCGGTCCCTAGTTCAAAGGTTCCGCTTCTCTGGGACTTCCTGGAGCTGAGTTCCACTCCCTCCAGCTAAGCTAGGCAGTGTGTGTTGCCTTGGGCTGTATCCACCCACTTGTCAATCTCTTAACTATTCTCAGGTGGTAGCTGAGGCCACACCCCCTGGTGCCGAGTCTACTGAGTCACCCCCAGGGTCCGGGGAAATTCTAATCTGAGTTTTAAAATATTTTGGCTTTCTCTTCTGAACTGCTAAATAATTAGCAGAGAAGAGCTAACAGCCTGTGCCAGATTCCTTTACCTCAGTGGCTTCTCTGATCCCAGAGCCCTTCCCAGCGCAATGGGCGCAGTGTGCCCCTACCCCACCGTCTGTGCTGGTCTTTCTTATTCCTCCCCTGAGAACTGACCTTTCCTGTTGAAACTCCAGATTCTCTTCAGCTGGTAAGTCGTGCTTCCAGTCCTTGTGGTATCTATCAGTCCTGAGCTAATTTTGAGACTTAATTTATCTAATTGGTTGTGAGGGAGTGAGGATGTTCACTGAGTCGTGTGTTTCTTCTCCGCCATCTTGGCTCCGCCCCCTCATTATATATATTTTTATAAAATTATCCCTTGTATTCATTTTTCCAAATTATTCCCCCCCTCCCTCTACTCCCTCCCCTTAAGGACAGGCAATCCCATACATATTACATGTGTTACAATATAACCTAGATAGAATACATGTGTGTAAATACCATTTTCTTGTTGCACAATAAGCATTAGATTCCGAAGGTACATGTAACCTGGGCAGACAGATATCAGTGCTAACAATTTACATTCACTTCCCAGTGTTCCATCTCTGGGTGTAGCTACCTCTGTCCATCATTGATCAACTGGAAGTGAGTTGGCTCTTCTTTATGTTGAAGATTTCCACTTCCATCAGAATACATCCTCATACAGTACTGTTGTTGAAGTGTACAGTGATCTTCTGGTTCTGCTCATTTCACTCAGCATCAGTTGATGTAAGTCTCTCCAAGCCTCTCTATATTCCTCCTGCTAGTCATTTCTTACAGAGCAATAATATTCCATAACCTTAATATACCATAATTTACCCAACCATTCTCCAACTGATGGACATCCATTCATCTTCCAGTTTCTAGCTACAACAAAAAGAGCTGCCACAAACATTTTGGCACATACAGGTCTCTTTCCACTCTTTAGTATTTCTTTGGGATATAAGCCCAGTAGTAGTTCTGCTGGGTCAAAGGGTATGCACAGTTTGATAACTTTTTAGGCATAGTTACAAATTGCTCTCCAGAATGGCTGGATTCTTTCACAACTCCACCAACAATGTATCAACGTCCTGGTTTTCCCACATCCCCTCCAACATTCATCATTATTTGTTCCTGTCATCTTAGCCAATCTGACAGGTGTGTAGTGGTATCTCAGAGTGGTCTTAATTTGCATTTCTCTGATCAGTAGTGATTTGGAACACTCTTTCATATGAGTGGATATAGTTTCAATTTCTTCATCTGAGAATTGTCTGTTCATATCCCTTGACCATTTATCAATTGGAGAATGGTTCGGTTTCTTATAAATTAGGGTCAGTTCTCTATATATTTTGGAAATGAGACCTTTGTCAGAACCTTTGTTTTTAAAAATATTTTCCCAATTTGTTACTTCCCTTCTAACCTTGTTTGCATTAGTATTGTTTGTACAGAAACTTTTTAGTTTGATGTAATCAAAATCTTCTATTTTGTGATCAATAATGATCTCTAGTTCTCCTCTGATCATAAATTCCTTCCTCCTCCACAAGTCTGAGAGGTAGACTATCCTCTGTTCCTCTAATCTATTTATTATCTCCCTCTTTATGCCTAAATCATGGACCCATTTTGATATATATCAAATCTTGGTATATGGTGTTAAGTGTGGATCCATATCTAATTTCTGCCATATTAATTTCCAGTTTTTCCAACAGTTTTTTTCCGAATAATGAATTTTTATCCCTAATGTTGGAATCTTTGGGTTTGTCAAAGATTAGATTGCTATAGATGTACCCTTTTTTGTCCTTTGTATCTAATCTGTTCCACTGATCTACCGGTCTATTTCTTAGCCAATACCAAATGGTTTTGGTGACTGCTGCTATATAATATAGCTTTAGATCAGGTACACTTAGACCACCTTCCTCTGAGGTTTTTTTTTTTTTTTTCATTAGTTCCCTTGCAATTCTCGACCTTTTATTCTTCCATATGAATTTTGTTGTTATTTTTTCTAGGTCATTAAAATAGTTTCTTGGGAGTCTGATTGGTATAGCACTAAATAAATAGATTAGTTTGGGGAGTATTGTCATCTTTATTATATTCGCTCGGCCTATCCAAGAGCACTGAATGTCTTTCCAATTATTTAAATCTGACTTTATTTTTGTGGCAAGTGTTTTGTAATTTTTCTCATATAATTCCTGACTTTTCTTTGGTAGATGGATTCCCAAATACTTTATACTCTCAACATTTGTTTGGAATGGAATTTGTCATTGTATCTCTTGCTGTTGCATTTTGTTGATGATATATAAAAATGCTGAGGATTTATGTCGATTTATTTTGTACCCTGCCACTTTCCTGAAATTCTGAATTATTTCTAATAGCTTTTTAGCATTTGGGGTTCTCTAAGTATACCATCATGTCATCTGCAAAGAGTGATAGTTTGATTTCCTCATTTCCTACTCTAATTCCTTGAATCTCTTTCTCGGCTCTTATTGCCTAGGCTAGCATTTCTAGTACTATATTGAATAGTAATGGTGATAGTGGGCAACCTTGTTTCACTCCTGATCTTACTGGGAAAGGTTGCAGTTTATTTCTATTGCATATTATGCTTACTGACGGTCTGAAATATATGCTCCTGATTATTCTAAGGAATAATCCATTTATTCCTATACTCTCAAGAGTTTTTAGTAGGAATGGATGTTGGATTTTGTCAAATGCTTTTTCTGCATCTATTGAGATGATCATATGGTTCCTATTAATTTGATTATTAATATGGTCAATTATATTAATAGTTTTCCTAATATTAAACCAGCCCTGCATTCCTAGAATGAATCCTACTTGATTATACTATATTATCCTGGAGATGATTTTCCGAAGTCTTTTTGCTAATATCTTATTTAAGATTTTAGCATCAATATTCATTAAGAAAATTGGTCTATTATTTTCTTTCTCAGTTTTCGATCGACCTGGTTTAGGTATCAGTACCATGTCTGTGTCATAAAAGGAGTTTGGTAGGACTCCTTCATCCCCTATTTTTTCAAATAATTTATATAAAATTGGGGCTAATTGTTCTTTAAATGTTTGGTAGAATTCACATGTGAATCCATCTGGTCCTGGGGATTTTTTCCTGGGGAGTTGATTAATAGCTTGTTCTATTTCTTTTTCTGAAATGGGACTATTTAAATAATTTATCTCCTCCTCTGTTAATCTAGGGAGCCTATATTTTTGGAGGAAGTCATTCATTTCACTTAAGTTATCAAATTTATTGGCATAAAGTTGGGCAAAGTAACTCTTTATTATTTCTCTAATTTCCTCTTCATTGGTGGAAAGATCCCCCTTTTCATTTGTAAGACTAACAATTTGATTTTCCTCTTTCTTTTTTTCTGATCAAATTTAGCAAAGGTTTATCTATTTTATTGGCTTTTTCATAAAACCAACTCTTGGTTTTATTTATTAATTCAATAGTTTTTTTTTACTTTCAATATTATTGATTTCTCCTTTTAATTTTTGTATTTCAAGTTTAATTTTTGGTTGGGGGTTTTTAATTTGGGCTTTTTTTAGCTTTTTAAGTTGCAGGCCCAATTCGTTAATCTTCTCTTTCTCTATTTTGTTCAAATAAGCCTCTAAAGGTATAAAATTTCCCCTTATTACTGCTTTAGCTGTGTCCCACAGATTTTGATATGATGTCTCATCATTGTCATTATCTTGGGTGAAATTAGTAATTGTTTCTATAATTTGCTGTTTCACCCAGTCATTCTTTAAGATGAGATTATTCAGTTTCCAATTACTTTTTGGTCTATTTACCCCTAACTTTTTACTGAATGTAGCTTTTATTGCATTGTGATCTGAGGAGATGGCATTTATTATTTCTGCCTTCCTACATTTAATTTTGAGATCTTTATGTCCTAATATATGGTCTATTTTTGTATAGGATCCATGAACTGCTGAGAAGAAAGTATATTCCTTTCTATTGCCATTCAGTTTTCTCCAAAGGTCTATCATACCTAGTTTTTCTAATGTTCTATTTACTTTTTTAATTTCTTTCTTATTTTTTTTGTGGTTTGATTTGTCTAATTCTGAGAGTGCAAGGTTGAGATCTCCCACTATTATAGTTTTACTGTCTATTTCTTCTTGCAACTCTCTTAACTTTTCCTTTAGAAAGTTAGATGCTACACCACTTGGTGCATATATGTTTAGTATTGATATGGCTTCATTATTTATGCTACCTTTCAGCAGGATATAGTTTCCTTCCTTATCTCTTTTAATTAGATCAACTTCTGCTTTTGCTTGATCTGAGATAAGGATAGCTACCCCTGCTTTTTTGGCTTTACCTGAAGCATAATAGGCCTCTTCCAACCTTTTACCTTTACTCTGTATGTATCTCCCTGCTTTAAGTGTGTTTCCTGCAGACCACATATTGTAGGGTTCTGATTTTTGATCCAATCTGCTATCCGTCTCCGTTTGATGGGAGCATTCATCCCATTCACATTTACAGTTAAAATTACTATTTCTGTATTTCCTGCTATCATATTATCCCCAGATTATGCTATTTCCCTTGACCCCCCTTGTGACGTGCATCCCTCCCTTTTTTAAGGATCCCTCCCCCCTCCCTCCAAGTCCCTTCACTTATTCTCCTTTTCCTTTTTCCTTTTCCTCTCCCCCCTTTTAATGAGGTGAGAGAAAATTATCTGAAAAACAAATATGTCAATTATTTACTCTTTGAGCCTCTTCTGATGAGAGTAAGATTCACACAATGATTCTCCCCCTCACTAAATTCCCTCAGATATGGTGTATTTTCTATGCCTCTTCCTGGGATGTAGTTTCCCTCTTTTTATCATTCCTTCCCCTTTTTCTGAACCGATCTCCTTCCCTTTACTACACCCCCCTTTTTTTCTTTTATATCAGTAAAATCAAATTATCCATGAGTACTTTTTATATACCCTCAACAGAGTTACAGTTCTCAAGGGTTCTGTGTACCTTTTTCTGTTTCTCTTCAGTCTTGTGGATGTAGGTCAAATTTTTTGTTTAAGTCTGGTTTTTTTTCTTAGAAACATATAGAATTCCTCTATTTCATTGAATGACCATCTTCTTCCATGTAAAAAGATGCTAAACTTAGCTGGGTAGTTCATTCTTGGTTGCAGTCCTTGATCTTTTGCCTTACGGAATATCAGGTTCCAGGCCCATCTATCTTTTAATGTGGAGGCAGCCAGATCTTGAGTGACCCTTATTGTGGCACCTTGGTATTTAAATTGTTTTTTTCTAGCTGCTTGCAGGATTTTCTCCTTTGTGTGGTAATTCTGCAGCTTAGCCACAATATTCCGTGGTGTTCTTTTTTTAGGGTCTATTTCAGAAGGAGTTCGATGAATTCTTTCCACATCTACTTTCCCTTCTGTTTCTATTATCTCTGGAAAGTTCTCTTTGATAATTTCCTGTAAAATAGAATCTAGGCTCTTTTTTTGGTCATAGTTTTCGGAAAGTCCAATGATTCACAGATTATCTCTCCTAGATCTATTTTCCAGGTCTATAGTTTTTCCCAGTAAGTATTTGACATTATTCTCCAGCTTCTCATTTTTTTGTTTTGTTTGACTGATTCTTGGGTTCTCTGTGAATCATTCATTTCTATTTGTTCCATCCTGACTTTTAAGGAGTTATTTTCTTCTTTCACAATTTTTAGTTCTTTATGTAAATGCCCAATTTTGTTTTTAGATGAATTATTTTGCTCTATTGAATTTTTTTCCATTTCCCTAATTTTTTTTGAGAATTATTTTCTTTTTCGAATTCAGAAATCCTACTTTCCTGTGATTTTTTAACCTTTTGTAATTCACAAAATTTGTTTCCCTGCATGTCCTGTGAATTCTTTATTTTTTCCAACTCCAATTTCAGGACATTGTTATTCTCTATCATAGCTTCCCTTTCCTTTCCCCATTTTTCTTCAAACTCTCTTAGCTTTTTAATATTCTCTTCGAGGAGAGAGTTATGTGATGAGGGGCAGGAATCATTCCCCTTTAGGTTGTTATCTGCTGACTCTCTGCTGTTAACTTCCTCGGGGTTGGATACCCGCTCTTTCTCTGTGTAGAAGGAATCTATAGTTTTTCTTGGCTTTTTACTCATACTTAAAAATCTTTTGTGGTCTGTCCCTGGGGAAGGAAATTATTTATTTATTTCTTTACCAGATTCCTCCCGGACTGGATGGATTCAGCGGCTCCTGCACCTGAGCTAAGAGAGAGCTCTGGGAGAGAGTTCCCCACCACCTCCCTGGAAGTGCCTCACAGGTGACTAGCACTGCTGTGCTTTTAGGGCGCTGTGGTCTAGTGGCTTCCCTGAGGTTTGAGACTGAACAGTAAAAGGCGACACGAAGCCCAGCCCATGCGTCCCAGTGGGGCGTGGATGTCAGCAGCAGGTGATGTGAAAAGCCCCTGCGCTCAAACTGGAAGTGTCTGTCAGAAATCGCAGTCCCTAGTTCAAAAGTTCTGCTTCTCTGGGGCTTCTGGGGCTGAGTTCCACAGCCTTCAGCTGAGCTAGGCAGTGTGTGTTGCCTTGGGCCGTATCAGCACACTTCCCCATCTCTTAACTAGTCACAGGTGAGATCTAGGGGCCACACCCACTGTGCTGAGATCTGCTGAGTCACCCCCAGGATCCGGGAAGATCTAATTTATCTTTGAATTTTTAAAGTGGTTTAGATTTCTCTTCTGAACTGCTGTATTATAAGCAGAGAAGATTTAACAGCCTGTGCCAGATTCCTTTATCTCAGTGGCTTCTCTGATCCCAGAGCCCTTCCCAGCACGATCAGCGCAGTGTGCTAGCACCCAGCCGTCTGTGCTGGCCTCTCTTCTTCCTCCCCTGGGAACTGACCTTTTCTGTTGAAACTCCAGATACTCTTCAGCTGGTAAGTCGTGCTTCCAGTCCTTGTGGTATCTATCAGTCCAACGCTATTTCTTAGGCTGATTTATCTAATTGGTTGTGAGGGAGTAAGGACGTCCACAGAGTAGAGTGTATCTTCTCCGCCATCTTGGCTCCGCTCAAAATCAGTATCTTTCTTAAAAAAAAACAAAAAAAAAACCAAAAAACAATACAAAACAAAACAAAACAAAACAAAACAAACAAACAAACAAAAAAATATGATGGCCTCTAATCCAAATCCCTACTTTTACAAGATAAAGAAAATGAGACTTACTGTGTCTCAAAGAGATCATAAAAATTGGAAAAGGATCTACATGTGCAAAAATGTATGCAGCAGCCCTTTTTGTAGTGTCAAGGAACTGGAAGCTGAGTGCATGCCCATCAGTTGGAGAATGGCTGAATAAGGTATATAATGTAATATAATATATAATGGAACATTATTGTTCAAAAGAATACTGATTTCAGAAAGGCCTAGAGAGACTTACATGAAGTGATGCTAAATGAAGTAAAAGCAAAAGAACACTATACACAGCAACAACAAAATTATGCAATGATCAATTCTGACAGACATGACTCTTTTCAACAATGAGGTGATTCGCCAGTTCCAATGATCTTGTGATGAAGAGAGCTATCTGCATCCAAAGACAGATCTCTGGGAACTGAATGTAGATTATGACATAATATTTTCATATTTTATTGTTGATTTTTTGCATCTTTTTCATTTTTTCATTTTTAATCTGATATTTCTTATGTAGCATGATATTTGGGAAAATATGGAGGAATTACACATTTAACATATATTGGAGAATATAAAAGAATTACACATGTTTAACATATATACTTACTGTCTAGGAGAGAGGGCAAGAGGGAAGGGAGAGAGGAAAAATTTAGAACACAAGGTTTTGCAAGAGTGAATTTTGAAAATTATCTACACATATATTATTTTTGGTATTTTTTTTCCTGAGGCTGGGGTTAAATGACTTGCCCAGGGTCACACAACTAGGAAGTGTTAAGTGTCTGAGACCAGATTTGAACTTGTGTCCTCCTGAATTCAAGGCTGGTGCTCTATCCACTTTGTCACCTAACTGCCCCAAAAATTATCTACACATATAATTTGAAAAGAAAAAAGCTTTAATGAAAAAATAAAAAGAAAATGTGACCCAGAAAGGTTAAACAGCTTTTTTTAAAAATCACCCAGATAATTATAATCAGTTCTGATTCAAACTTAGGTCCTATCCAAATATATTGCTTTATTCTCCAGGTAATGTACTTCTCAGATTCTCTAGTCTCAGTCAATAATGATCTTATTTTCCTTTGCGAATTTCATGATAAGCTTAACAATTCATGGAGCAGTTTGCCATTTCCTTCTCAAATTCATTTTACAGATGAAGAAACTGAGGCAAATAGAGTTAAATGATTGCCCAGGGTCACAGCTTGTAAGTGTTTGCACTCAGCTCTTCTGTAGCTCTATCTACTTTGCCACCTAGATGCCAAAGAAAAATAATAGAAATACTAAATTTCCCCCTCAAGAATGATAATATCAGATTATCTAATTTCTTTATAGGCCTCAAGTTCTAGCTATTTTTTTTTTCTTTGCAGGCTATATCACAATAGGATTCTGGATTCAACTCAAAACACATTCAGGAGAATCCATTTTTAATTTTTTTGTGTGTTCACACCTCAAAAATCTTAAATTAATTAATTATTTTATTGATTGTCTAGATTTAAGAAAGATATGTAGAAAATGTTAACAAATATAGGTTAACATTAAAACTATATTCTGTATATTTTTAAATTTATTTATCTTGGAGAACTAATTTTGAAACATTTACCAGCTCAACATTGAGGAAATAAAATCCCCCAATGTTTAAGTTTAAAAAGACAAAATCAAATGTATTTACATATTATCTTTCTGTAACTCTGTTCTATATAGCCCCCAAGTTCTACACTATTTGTGTCTGATTTTCTTTCTTCTAGTCTAAGTGGGAAAAGCAATTAGACTAATGTAATTATATGCCTAGGAGATCCATGCTGCCCTTGACATAATTGTGAAGGCATTAAGGGATCAATTATCAAGATATACAAAATAAATGAAGATCCCAGACACTTGGAGAAGTCTCAAACCTTATTATCCTTGAAAAGCAGGTAAAAATATCATTAACTACCAACCTAGGCCTGCACTTCCCACACACACAAAGTATGAGAAAAGTCCATATATCAAGAGCATTCTATTATAAAAAAGGAATAAAAAAGTTTTTTAATATAGTGTTTTATAAAGTCAGATCTAAATCCATTGGCAGAATATCAGTGTTCATGGGTGGGCCGAGCTAATATGATAAAAATGACAGTCCTACCTAAATTAATCTACTTATTCAGTGCCATATCAACCAAACTCTCCCAAATTATTTCACATACCCACAAAAAAATGCAAAGTTAATCTGAAAGTACAAAAGGTCAAGAATTTCAAGGAAATGTATGAAAAAAATGCAAATGAAGATGGACTATTTGAACTAGATGTAAAACTATATTATAAAGAAAAATCATCAAAATCATTTGGTACTCACTAAGAAATAGAATGCTTAATCAGTGGAATAGGTTAGGTTCACAAGACACTATAGTCAGTGCCTATAGCAATGTTTTGTTTGATAAACCCAAAGATCCCAGCTTCTGGGATAAGAACTCCCTATTTTACAAAAATAGCTGGGAAGCCTGGAAATTAGTAGATAGAAACTAGCCATTGACCCGTGCTTGCCACTCTATACCAAGATAAGGTCAAAATGGGTTCATGATTTAGACATAAAGAGGGATATCATAAGCAAATTAAAAAAAACAAAGGGTAACTTACCTCTCAGATATGTAGAGAAGGAAGGAATTTGTGACCAAAGAACTAGAATATATTATGGAATGCAAAAGGAATAATTTTGAATTTATTAAGTTAAAAAAAGTTTTTGTACAAACAAAACCAAGGCAGACAAGATTTGAAGGAAAGCAGTAAACTGGAAAAAAAAAAAAAAAGCAATTTTTTTTTTTTTACATCCAAGGATTCTGATACAAGCCTCATTGATAAATAGTCAAAGGATAGGAATAGATAATTTTCAGATGAAGAAATTAAAACCATTTCTAGTCATATGAAAAAATGTTTTAAATTACTATTGATGAAAGAAATACAAATTAAGACAACTCTGAAATACCACTGCATAACTCTCAGATTGGCTAAGATGACAGAAAAAGATAATGATGAATATTGTAGGGGATGTGGGAAAACGTGGATACTAATACATTGTTGGTGGAATTGTAAACTGATCCAACCATTCTGGAGAGCAATATGGCTACCAAACTCTCCATACTCTTTAATCCAAACAGTGTCTCTACTGGGCCTGCATCCCAAAGAGATCATAAAAAAGGGAAAAGGACCAACATGTGCAAAAATGTTTGTGGCAGCCCTTTTTTTTTTAGTGGCAAGGAACTGGAACTGAGCCTATCAGTTCAGAAATGGCTGAATAAGTAAGTTATGGTATATAAATGTTATGAAATATTACTGTTCTATAAGAAATGATCAGCAGGGTGATGTCAGAGAGACCAGGAGAGACTTACATGACCTGATGAAGTAAGTGGAACTAGCAGAGTATTGTACACAGCAACAAGAAGATTATATGATGATTAATTCTGATGGACAAATTCCAATTTAGAGATCTTGCACCTTTATCTAATGTGCTATCAGCTTCTTCTAGATAATTTGAAACAATTAAAATCTGATTCATTTAAACAAGTTCTATACAGATCATGAAAAACAATAATAATTACTGATTATGGTAATATTATGGACATACTTAGTCTATGAGACCAATTATCATAACAAGGAAAGAAAAACAGACTAAAAACAAATTAGTCCTCAAACTTATAATTCTCTTACCAAACAGAGAAAGAGGATGGTCCAAAGCAGCATCAAGTTAGAATATAAACTCACCTGTTAAATATTATGAAGGATGACAAAAGATTACGAATAATGTCATCTAAAAATAGAGAGAAAATAGGAAGGGTAAAAGGAATTTAGAGAACTTGAAAAAAATAGTTGAACTAAGTAAAACCAGACTTAGTGCATGTAAGGATAAAAATGGAAAGAGAACAATAGATAAAAGAAAGATGGAAAAAATCTGCAAGAATTTTTAACTACTCAAGAAAATAGAGTCCACCCCACCTATCCCAAATGTATTAATTACATAACTAATGTGACACTAAAATAAAGAGTATAAAATTATCCAGAATAGATTAGTTGTGCACAGAGGAGATATGGAGTTACTGTGAGGGAACTAAGGCATCCATTCACAAAGTATCTTACAGAAAATATGTAAAAGCTTTGGGAAAAATTAAATCTTATTAATGTTGAAAAATGGAAACAAGGAACACATGAATAATTGCTGAGCTATATATCTATATCTTCTATAAGATGTTTTTGTGAGAATCATTTTTACAGTAATGAACAGAATCTTTGATAAAGATTTTAGTATGAGATAGGCAGGCTGTGTAGCAAATGATAATACACAATAAATATTTTTTCCATCACACAATTGCCTAAAATGTAGAAAATACAAAATCCCATTATGCTTATTATTTTATGGATATTTTTTGAAAATATTTGATTAGGTAGGCCAAAACATTATCACTTTTTTTCTCCACAAAGTATCTTCTATCCCTGCATCAAAATCATTCAAAATTCCTTAACAGATATAACAAGAGGGGGGGGAAGAAAGGCACTTAAGGTTGATTTGTCCATTATTATCATTAAAATAACAGGTAAGTGGTACAGTGAAGAGTGCTGAGCCCTGTAATCAAGAAAATTCTACTTTATGATTTCAAAACTTACCTTGCAGTATATATGTGACTCTGAGCAATCAATTTAATCCTCTAAAATAAGGTGGATAAGGACACAGAAAATCATTCTAGTATCTTTGCCAAGAAAACTCCAAATTGGGTATTAAGAGTTGGTCATTCCAACAGGATGATTTCAGAAAGGCCTGGAGAGACTTACTTGAACTAATGCTGAGTGAAATGAGTAGGACCAGGAGATCGTTGTATACTTCAACAACAATACTATATGATGATCAATTCTGATGGATGTGGCCATTTTCAACAATGAGATGAACCAAATCAGTTCCAATAGAGCAGTAATGAACTGAACCAGCTACACCCAGCAAAAGAACTCTGGGAGATGACTATGAACCACTACATAGAATTCCCAATCTCTCCAATTGTGTCCACCTGCATTTTTGATTTCCTTCACAGGCTAATTGTACACTATTTCAATGTCGGATTCTTTTTGTACAGCAAAATAACTGTTTAGACATGTATACATATATTGTATTTAATTTATACTTTAACATATTTAAGATGTATTGGTCAACCTGCCATCTGGGGGAGGGAAGGAGGGGAAAAATTAGAACAAAAGGTTTGGCAATTGTCAATGTTGTAAAATTACCCATGCATATATCTGGTAAATAAAAAGTATTAAAATATTTTTTATAAAGAGTTGGTCATAACTGAAAGAACTGAACAAAAAAAGAGTCTTGACATTAAAGAAGAAAGAAAGAATCAGCATATTGTATAAGCAACGTATACTGAATATATGGAAGGGCATAGATAAGAATCGAGCAGATGTGGATGGATTTCTTTCTGCGTCAATGGAGGAACATCCAAAGAAATGGAATTACATACTTATTTAAGAAATTAAGATTTGAATTACAAAAAAATGTGAACAAAGTCATAGAAAATATAAAAGCTAGACATGTTTAAGGAGAGCATTGCAGATTAGTACATTTCTTTTTTTTTATTAAAACTTTTTTTTATTTTCAAAGCTTATGCATATTTATTTCAACATTCCTCTTTGCAAAACCCTTTGCTCCAAATTATTTTTTTCCTTTCCTTCTCCTCCTACCTTCCCTATATGGCAAGTAATCTGATATATGTTAAACATCTGCAGTTCTTCTATACATATTTCCACAGTTATCATGCTGCACAAGAAAAATTAGATCAAAAAGAAAAAAAAAGAGAAATAAAACAAAATGCTACCAAACAATAATCTACCTCTCAGACTTGTGGAGGAGGAAGGAATTTATGACCAGAGGAGAACTAGAGATCATTATTGATCACAAAATAGAAGATTTTGATTACATCAAACTAAAAAGTTTCTGTACAAATAATACTAATACAAACAAGATTAGAAGGGAAGTAACAAATTGGGAAAATATTTTTAAAAACAAAGGTTCTGACAAAGGTCTCATTTCCAAAATATATAGAGAACTGACCATAATTTATAAGAAACCGAACCATTCTCCAATTGATAAATGGTCAAGGGATATGAACAGACAATTCTCAGAGGAAGAAATTGAAACTATATCCACTCACATGAAAGAGTGTTCCAAATCACTACTGATCAGAGAAATGCAAATTAAGACCACTCTGAGATACCACTACACATCTGTCAGATTGGCTAAGATGACAGGAACAAATAATGATAAATGTTGGAGGGGATGTGGGGAAATTGGGACACTAATACATTGCTGGTGGAGTTGCGAAAGAATCCAGCCATTCTGGAGAGCAATCTGGAATTATGCCCAAAAAGTTATCAAACTGTGCATACCCTTTGACCCAGCAGCGCTACTACTGGGCTTATATCCCAAAGAAATACTAAAGAGCGGAAAGAGACATATATGTGCCAAAATGTTTGTGGCAGCTCTTTTTGTTGTAGCTAGAAACTGGAAGATGAATGGATGTCCATCAGTTGGAGAATGGTTGGGTAAATTGTGGTATATGAAGGTTATGGAATATTATTGCTCTGTAAGAAATGACCAGCAGGAGGAATACAGAGAGGCCTGGAGAGACTTAAATCAACTGATGCTGAGTGAAATGAGCAGAACCAGAAGATCACTGTATACTTCAACAACAATACTGTATGAGGATGTATTCTAATGGAAGTGGAAATCTTCAACATAAAGAAGATCCAACTCACTTCCAGTTGATCAATGATGGACAGAGGTAGCTACACCCAGAGAAGAAACACTGGGAAGTGAATGTAAATTGTTAGCACTAATATCTGTCTGCCCAGGTTGCATGTACCTTCGGATTCTAATGTTTATTGTGCAACAAGAAAATGATATTCACACACATGTATTGTACCTAGACTATATTGTAACACATGTAAAATGTATGGGATTGCCTGTCATCGGGGGGAGGGAGTGGAGGGAGGGGGGGTAATTTGGAAAAATGAATACAAGGGATAATATTATTAAAAATATATATATATATAATAAAAAAATTAATTAAAAAATTAAAAAATTAAAAAAAATTTAAAAAAATTTAAAAAAAATGCTACCAAACAACAATAAAAAGGTGAAAATATTATGTTATGATCCACACTTGATCCCTACAGTCCTCTCTCTGGGTGGAGATCACTCTCTTCATCACAAGATTATTAGAACTGCCCTGGATTATCTCACTGTTAAAAAGGAACACGTCCATTAGAAATGATCATCATAAAATCTTGTTGCTGTGTACAATGATCTACTGGTTCTGCTCATTCACTCCAGGCCTCTCTGAAATCATTCTGCTGATTGTTTCTTACAGAACAATAATATTCCATAACATTCATATACCATATCTTATTTAGCCATTCTCCAAATGATGGGAATCCACTCAATTTCCAATTTCTCACCACTAAAAAAGGGCTGCTACAAACATTTTTGCAACATAGGTTCTTTTTCCTTTTTTATGCTCCCTTTGAGATACAGGCCCAGTAGAAACTAGAAGAGTTCATTTCTTTGCAGTAAAAGAAGGGGAGACATATGAGAAAAGGCTAGAAAGATAAAGCCACAATCACATAATTAAGAAACATGACTGCCAGGCAAAAGAACATGAAGTAAAATAGGGATAGAGAATCACTAAAAACTTTTCAACAAAGTGATCACACAATAGAATCTATTATGAGGAATATTAGCTCAGTAGCAACAGGAAAAACTAAACTAAAGGAGGAAGAAAATACTGGTAGTAAAACCTAGCAGGAAGCTATCATAAAATTTAGATAGCTATGTTTTGAGAGTTTCATATATGTAGACATCATAGATCATCAATAGAACATTTAAATTGGGTTTCCAATGTGGTAATTTGTTTCTGTTTTTGTTGATCTATCCCCATTTTGTCATTCATTTTCCTGGTTGCTAGTAGTGAATATTTATAAAATAAATATCTTATGCTAGTGGTGCATGATTCTAATTAGCCTCTATTTTCTTTATTATATTGTTGTTTGTCTGTTAAAGAGCATGTTCTACTTTTTGTGACTCCATTTAGGGTTTTCTTGACAAAGATACTGGAATAATTTGTCATTTACTTTAACAGCTCAGTGAGGAACTGAGGCAAATAGAGTTGTGACTTACCCAGAGTCATCAAGCTATTACACCAAGCTATTAAATGTCTGAGGCCATAATTGAATTTGGGAGATAAATCTTCCTGATTCCAAACCCTGTGCTCCATCTATTACATCTACTATAAAATAAGGAATTATTAGTTTGTTAGCTTGTTAGCTATTTCTTTAAAAAAATATCTTACACTTTGAACTCAGTGGAAAATTTTCCAACTACTTAGAAATATATGTGTGTGTTTGTGTGTGTGTGTGTGTGTGTGTGTGTGTGTGTGTGTATGTGTATGGTTTCCAAAATCTTAAATCCAAAATCTAAAATCACCACCAATCTACTTGTTCATGAAAGTTTTCTTCTAGTTTTCCAAATATACTCTCTTATCAATTTAAAAGATATGGCTCATTAATCCAATTCCAGATGGCAAATCACATCCTGCAAATATATATTATAAAACAAAAGAATAAAATTTTAACAGAGTTCTGCTCTGGAATTCCTGGATTCATTTTAAATGTCAACAATGTGGTCAAATGGAGCAGAGGCAGTTGTGTAACTTCCACACCACAGCCTCATTCTTCACAAAAAGTTCCCTCTGATGTCAGTTTGAGGATAGAAGAAATACAAAGGGCACTCAAGGGAATGAGAATATGGTGCCTGAAGCAGTGTGAATCTAACAATTTTTCCCTGAGGATGATTCACATCTAAAAGTGAGAGCTTCCATGTTCCTGTGAAAAGTGCATTTGGGTTTGATTTTTTAATTTGAGAAAAAATATCAATGAAGTTTCACTTTTTAAGGCCAACTTTCCTGAGAATACATGTGTGCACGTATACACAAACACATGCATGCACAGAGGCAATGTGATTTTTCACTTCAATATGATTTGTCTTTGCTTTGAAGGCATATTCCATCAAAAGGAGAAAAAAATAGCTCATGCACTTTTGCTAATGGATGTGTTGGGAGGGAATCCACCCAAACACATAGCACTCAGGAGATCTGAAAAAGAGCTTTGTCCAAAAGCATGATTAAGCAAACTTAAAGATCTAAGGGAGGGAAAACTGCGTTAGACAGTATTTTGAAAACAGGCATTTGAAAAATATTTTTCCATTTTTAAAATAGGATAACTATTTGCCAAATGTTTAAGTTGGGTGACTGCTACAATATTTAAATTTTTGTATGAAATTAACAGTCTTTTGGCAAAAAATTTACACAAGACAACTGCCAGATCAAAATACATACACTCAATCTGTCCTTTAGCTCACCACTCATCCCCTCCTCCTCTGCTTTTTTTTTTTTTTAAGTGCTGTACTCTCGTCTTTCTTTGCCTTTTCATCCAAATAAAAGATGTGTTTTTAATCTGAAAGTCAAAGAAACTCTGAATGTGTGATGGCTGATAAAATGATTAATTGAAGAAAAGTATGAATTTACTAGAGAGATTTTGACACAATCCCTTTAATTTTATGACTTTCCTTTAAAAATTGGCATATTTAGATTGGAATTTATTTTAATAACATCAATATGCTTTTAAAAACTGATGCATTTGTATTTTTTTCTTTTTAACAATCTCTTAATATTATATGCTCTTTGTGATAAGGAGATTAGATAGTAAAATCAGTGAGGGAATATGTAATTCTTGTTTCAAAAAAAACCAAAAACAACTCTACTCTCTACACTCTAGATTTTTCCCCCTCTTTATGCAGAATTACAAAAGAAACCATCTTGAACTCCATACTTTTTCTTCTTGGTTCATCATCTTCAGTTAAGAGGGAATGATATGTGCTGAACTCAATATATTTACAACTTCATTATCTCTCTCTGGGGTCAGAAAATGTCACTGAAGTCTTAACTGTACTTCATGACATGAATCTGATTTTAGGGAGTCAAATAATAAGCCAAT
This sequence comes from Sminthopsis crassicaudata, assembly GCF_048593235.1. Taxonomy (NCBI): domain Eukaryota; kingdom Metazoa; phylum Chordata; class Mammalia; order Dasyuromorphia; family Dasyuridae; genus Sminthopsis; species Sminthopsis crassicaudata. The sequence goes on along the minus strand of NC_133617.1, from coordinate 559,174,127 downwards.
AAATATTTATTAAGTATATATCTAGTGCTAGGTTCTTTCCTAGAGGTTGGAGATAAAAATGAGCCTCTGTAGTTACAAAGTGTTTTCAATCTAATGGGGAAGAAAAGATATCTATCTATCTATTCACATTCATAAGTAAAAAGCAAATAAATACAAAGTTAATAAATACATGGTAATTAGGAAGTGGAGTTGACATGACCAGTTGCACCAGAAAGAACTCTGAGACAGAAGATAAAGAAGGAATGCCTTCCAGAGCAGGGAGGAGAAGGTGGGTAGCCAGTGCAAAAGCATGAGAGGTAAAAGGTAGAGTGAGGAAAAGAGATAATGGTAGTTTAGTTAGATCAGAAAAGATAGGAATAATTTCCAATGAGGTCAAAAAGATAAGCTAGGTACAAATTGTGAAAAAGTTCATAGTTTTTTTTTTTTTTTTTTTTTTTTTTTTTTAATCTTAGAGGCATTAAGCATTAGAGATTCACTGGAATTGTTTGAATAGAAGTGTCACAGAGCCAGATCTACACTTTAAAAAATTACTTTGGAAACAATGTGCAAAAAACCTAGATATTATATAGCATAATAAAAGAAAATAAAATTTGGAATTATGAGACTCATCAATCTTGGCTCTGCTATTCTACTGCTTTTGTGTCTGTGAGCAAGTCATTTCTACTCCTTGATTCTCATCTCCTCTTCTGTAACTAGAATAAATGCTTTTCTTTCTTTCTTTCTTTTTCTTTTCTTTCTTTCCTTCTTTCTCTTTCTTTCTTTCTTTCTTTCTTTCTTTCTTTCTTTCTTTCTTTCTTTCTTTTCTTTTCTTTCTTTCTCCTATCTGAAATCAATTATGTCAAATACAACAATATATATTATATAGTATGTATATTATATAAATTATATACATGTATGTATATATGCATATGTATAGATATACTTGTGTGTTTAATTTCTACATGATGTAGAAGATTATATTAAATTTGTTTGTGCATATGCATACATATATATTAAATATGCATTCCCATATTTCAACATCTTTTCATATATGTATTTTATATTAGACTTCTCTCTCTGTAAATGTGTGTGTGATGTGTATATATATAAATATATACACACCATGGTATAGCTAAATTATATGTATGTATATATATATATATGTGTGTGTATATATATATACATATATATATGTATATATACATATTGTTTATGTACCCAAATATACACATATATATGAAGAAAATAATATTGAAAAACAGTGATATGCATATAATATAAATTATACACAAACCTTATATGTATATTTTACATATAAATTATATAGATGCACCTATTCTATAGTCCTATTATTTTTAAACTCATAAGAATACTTCATTTCCTACCACATAAAACCATAGAATTATAGGGAACTTAGAATTTGAAGTTACCACAGAGATATCCATACCAAAACAATGACAATCACCTCTATATTAGTCTTTACAATGACTGTCCAGTCCAATCTTAATATCATTACTAAGCAAAGGATCAAATGAGCTCCAAAAGTTTTCTCTTCCTTAAGCAATTCCATTTTACATTTGAATGCCTCTAATCATTAGGAAGTTATTCCTAATCAATCCTAAATCTACTTCTGCTTCTTTTTCCAATTCTTGGTCCTTTAAGTCCCCAAATAGAAACTCCCAGGAATATTAATTATAACCAAATTCAAGAGTTTACAGGACAAGAAGAAAATATTGTTAACTTCCAGCAAGAAATAATTCAAGTATCATAGATCTCCACAGTCAGAATTGTACAAGATTTAATAGCTTCCCTTTTAAAAGAGAACTTGGAAAAGATCTTGAAATCTAATATTCCAGAAGACAAAGAAGCTAGAATAACATCCAAAAATTGTCTACCCAACAAAACTGAGTATAATTGTTTAGGACAAGTTGGGGGTGGGGGATGGATATTTAATGAAATAGAAGACTTTCCAGCATTCCTCCTAAAAAGACCAGAAGTGAATAAAATATTTTTTTCTTTGTATGCTAAATAGAAAATTGGACATTCAAACACAAGATTCAGGAGAAACATAAAAAGGTAAATGTGAAAGAGAAATCATAAGAATTTCAATAGATTTAAACTGTTTATATACCTATATGAGAAGAAGATAGATATAACTCCTTTGATCTGAAGCATTATTAAAGCAGTTAGCAGTCAACATTGATAGGTGCCATGGATATGAATTAGTAACGTTGGGATGATCTTAAAAACAAATAAAAAAGTGAAAAAGTATTGACTGGGAGAAAGGAGAAGGGATAGGCAGAATGCAGAAAATGTTCTTACAAAAAAGGGCATACAATTGGAGATTCATAATGGAGGGGAAAATGTCAGAGCAGATAATACTTGAAATTTACTTCTATCAGAACTGGTTAAAAGTTGGAAGAATGTATTTTATCATTAAATTGGTTGTAGGAATCTATCTAACCAAACATGGAAATAGAAGGGAAAAGATGTTATAGAAGGATGTGATAAAAGAAAGGGGAGATTAAGATAAGTATTCATAGGAAAACATATTTTTGAAGAAATGAGTGCTAGAAGAAAAAGAGGAAGAGGGGGAGGAGGAGGAAGAAGAAGAAGAAAAAGAAGTAAGAAGCAAGACAAAAGAAGAAAAAGAAAGAAAGAAAGAAAGAAAGAAAGAAAGAAAGAAAGAAAGAAAGAAAGAAAGAAAGAAAGAAAGAAAGAAAGAAAGAAAGAAAGAAAGAAAGAAAGAAAGAAAGAAAGAAAGAAAGAAAGAAAAAGAGGGAAGGAGGGAAGGAGCAAAGGAAGGAAGGAGAAAGGAAGGAAAGAAGGAAGGAAGGAAGGAAGGAAGGAAGGAAGGAAGGAAGGAAGGAAGGAAGGAAGGAAGGAAGGAAGGAAGGAAGGAAAGAAGGAAGGAAGGAAGAAAATGGGTTGAAGAGAAATGCATAGTAACTATAAGCATGAATATGAATGGGATGACACCACTCACAAAATGGAAACAGAAAGAATAATGTAGGACTTCCGGCCAAGATGGCAGCATGGAGGCAGACAGCTGCTTGAGCTCGTCTTTTTCTCTCAGAACTTACTTCATGACAAGCCTCAGACTTAATGTTTGACCCAGAAAGAAACCCACAAATAATCACCAAGAGAAGACATCCTTGAAAGTCGCCAGAAAAGGTCTGTGTTTGCTTGGGGGAGGGTCAATCAGACTGGGTGCAGACTGAGGGCAGGCAAGCCAGAGCGGGACAGGCAGCTCACACAGCTCAGACCAGAGGGGGATGGGTACGATCTCTGCCTTTTCTGTGAAAAGACTTTTCCCCCACCTGGACTGACTCAGCGCTTTCTCAGAGCCTCAGAGCGCAGACTCAGTACAGTCATTGCTGTTCTGTTAGTGGCTCTCTGCTGCCCTACCCCCAGTCTGTAGAGGAAGCCCATTAATACCATCCAGCCCCATCCCCCCAAAAACAGACCAATTGTTTCTCTTGTCAATTTGTTTTCTTTGATTCCTACTCTGACAAAATGAACAAAAAATATAAAAGGGCTCTAACCATTGACAGCTTTTGTATGGAGAGAGAGCAGACTTCAAACACTGAGGAGACTAAAAACAGACTGTCCCCAGATGAATCCCCTAAGAGGGATATGAGCTGCTCCTCAATACAAAAGAATCTCATAGAGGAAATCAAAAAGGCTCTCACAAGAGAGCTGGAAGAGAAATGGGAAAAGGAAAGGGAAGCTTGGCAAGAGAGCCTGAAGAAGTCATCCCATGCATTCAAAGACAGAGTGGATAAAGAAATCAAATCATTGAGAAACAAGATTAGTGAGCTAGAAATGGTAAACAACTCCAAGTAAAACAGGATTGGTGAGCTGGAAAAAGAAAACAGCTCTCTAAAAAATAAAATGGATAAAATGGAAAAAAAATTCCATAGAAGATAAAAACTCAATTGGACAATTAAAAAGAGATATAAAAAAAGTGAGTGAAGAAAATACATCATTGAAAATTAGACTGGAACAAGTAGAAATGAATGACTCAAGGAGAAACCAAGAGGTAGTCAAGCAAAACCAGAGAAATGAAACAATTGAAAAAAATGTCAAGTACCTTATTAGAAAGACAACAGGCCTGGAAAACAGATCCAGGAGAGACAATTTGAGAATAATTGGACTCCCTGAAAAATGTGAGGAAAAAAAGAGCTTGGACACCATTTTCGAGGAAATTATCAAAGAGAACTGCCCAGACGTTCTGGAAACAGAGGGTAAAATAGACATTGAAAAAATTCATCGATCACCTACTGAAAGGGACCCTAAAATCAAAATGCCAAGAAATATAGTGGCCAAGTTCAAGAACCATCAGACAAAGGAAAAGATATTGGAAGCTGCTAGAAAAAAGCAATTCAGATATAGAGGATCCACAATAAGGATAACCCAGGATCTAGCAGCGTCCACATTAAAAGCACGAAGGGCCTGGAACATGATATTCCAAAAGGCTAAGGAACTTGGTATGCAGCCAAGAATAACTTACCCAGCAAGAATGAGCATCATTTTCCAGGGAAGAAGATGAACATTTAACAAAATAAATGAATTCCATCTATTTTTGATGAAAAAACCAGACCTACATAAAAGGTTTGATCTTCAAACACATGACTCAAGAGATTACTAAAAAGGTAAAAAGAAATCTTGAGAACTATACTTCTGCCAAAAAAAATATGTAAAGAACATATGTACAACTTGTCTTAGAAACTAGAGGTGGAAAGGAAATAATATCATAAAAAAAGTGTAAAGTGGTGGTACTACATCTCATGAAGAGGCAAAGGTAACCTATTATATCTGAGAGAAAGAAAGGAGGGAGATGGACATAGTGTGTGTCAACAGACATATTCGATTTATGGTGAAACTTCTTCCACTTCATTGAAAAGTGAAAGGGAAGGAGTAAGCTAAGGGGAAGGGAATACAGAAATTTCGAGGAAAAGGGGTAAAATAAGGGGAGGATCTTTAAGGTGGGGGAGGGATCCTACAAAGGGAGGGCTGTGAAAAGCAAGTGATATTCACCAGTTTAATACTGGGTAGGGGTGTTAGAGGGAAGGAAAGGGGAAAAGCATAAGCAGGGGTTAATAGGATGGCAAGCAATATAGAATTAGTCCTTCTAACCATAAATGTGAATGGGGCAAACTGCCTCATAAAGAAGAAGCAGTTAGCAGACTGGATTAAAAGTCAGAATCCTACTATGTGTTGTTTACAGGAAACACACCTGAAACAGGGTGAGACATTCAAACCAAAAGTAAAAGGGTGGAGCAGAATCTATTTTGCTCCAGGCAAAACCAAAAAAGCAGGAGTAGCTATCCTCTTCTCAGATCAAGCAAAAACAAAAACTGATCTGATTAAAAGAGATAAGGAAGGGCATTATATCCTGCTAAAGGGCAGCATCAATAATGAAGCAGTATCAATATTAAACATATATGCACCAAATGGTGCAGCATCTATATTCTTAAAAGAGAAATTAAGAGAGCTGCAAGAGGAAATAGACAGCAAAAATAGAATAGTGGGAGATCTCAACCTTGCACTCTCAGAATTGGATAAATCAAACCACAAAATAAATAAGAAAGAAGTCAAAGAGGTAAATAGAATACTACAAAAGTTTGATATGATAGATTTTTGGCGAAAGCTAAATGGAGACAGAAAGGAATATACTTTCTTCTCAGCAGTTCATGGAACGTATACAAAAACTGATCATATACTAGGGCATAAAAACGTCAAAATCAAGGCAGAAATAGTAAATGCATCCGTTTCAGACCATAATGCAATCGAAATTACATTTAGTAAAAAGCCAGGGGAAAATAGACCAAAAAATACTTGGAAACTAAATAATCTTATACTAAAGAATGATTGGGTAAAACAGCAAATCATAGACATAATTAATAACTTCACCCAAGAAAATGACAATAATGAGACATCATACCAAAATGTGTGGGATACAGCCAAAGCAGTAATAAGGGGAAGTTTTATATCTCTAGAGGCCTACTTGCATAAAATAGAGAAAGAGAGGGCCAACAAATTGGGATTACAACTAAAATAGCTAGAAAAGGAACAAATTAAAACCCCCCAGACAAACACAAAACTTGAAATTCAAAAAATAAAAGGTAAGATTAATAAAATTGAAAGTAAAAAAATTATTGAATTAATTTTATAAAACTAAGAGTTGGTTCTATGAAAAAAACAACAAAATAGACAAACCCTTAGTAAACCTGATTAAAAAAAGGAAAGAGAAAAAGCAAAATTTTAGTCTTGAAAATGAAAAGGGTGAACTCACCACTAATGAAGAGGAAATTAGAACAATAGTTAGGAGCTACTTCACTCAACTTTATGCTGATAAATTCGATAACTTAAATGAAATGGAAGAATACTTTCAAAAATATAGCTTGCCCAGATTAACAGAGGAATAAGTAAGTAGTCTAAATAGTCCCATCTCAGAAAAAGAAATAGACCAAGCTATTAACCAACTTCCTAAGAAAAAGTCCCCAGGACCAGATGGATGTACAGGTGAATTCTACCAAACATTTAAAGAACAACTAACTCCAATGCTATGTAAACTATTTGAAAAAATAGGGATTGAAGGAGTCCTACCAAATTCCTTCTATGACACAGACATGGCACTGATACCTAAACCAGGTAGATCGAAAACTGAGAAAGAAAACTATAGACCAATTTCCTTAATGAATATTGATGCTAAAATCTTAAATAAGATATTAGCAAAAAGACTTCAGAAAATCATCCCCAGGATAATACACTATGACCAAGTGGGATTCATTCTAGGAATGCAGGGCTGGTTTAATATTAGGAAAACTATTAACATAATTGACCATATTAATAATCAAATTAATAAAAACCATATGATCATCTCAATAGATGCAGAAAAAGCATTTGATAAAATCCAACATCCATTCCTACTTAAAACACTTGAGAGTATAGGAATAAATGGACTATTCCTTAAAATAATAAGGAGCATATATTTAAAACCTTCAGTAAACATCATATGTAATGGCGATAAACTAGAACCTTTCCCTATAAGATCAGGAGTGAAACAAGGTTGCCCACTATCACCGTTACTTTTCAATATAGTAGTAGAAACTCTAGCGTCGGCAATAAGAGCCGAGAAAGAGATTCAAGGAATTAGAGTAGGAAATGAGGAAATCAAATTATCACTTTTCTCAGATGACATGATGGTATACTTAGAGAACCCCAAAGACTCTGCTAAAAAGCTATTAGAAATAATTCAGAATTTTAGCAAAGTTGCAGGATACAAAATAAATCGACATAAATCCTCAGCATTTTTATGTATCACTAACAAAATGCAACAGCAAGAGATACAAAGAGAAATTCCAGTCAAAATAACAGTTGATAGTATAAAATATTTGGGAATATATCTACCAAAGGAAAGTCAGGAATTATATGAGCAAAACTACAAAACACTTGCCACAAAAATAAAGTCACATTTAAATAATTGGAAATACATTCAGTGTTCCTGGATAGGACGAGTAAATATAATTAAGATGACAATACTCCCTAAACTAATCTATTTATTTAGTGCTATACCAATCAGACTTTCAAAAAACTATTTAAATAACCTAGAAAAAATAACAACAGAATTCATATGGAACAACAAAAGGTGGAGAATTTCAAGGGAAGTAATGAAAAAAAAATTAAGTGAAGGTGGTTTAGTTGTACCTGATCTAGAACTATATCATAAAGCAACAGTCACCAAAACCATTTGGTATTGGCTAAGAAATAGACAAGTTGATCAGTGGCATAGGTTAGGCTCATAGGGCAAGACAGTGAATAAAAATAGCAATCTAGTGTTTGACAAATCCAAAGATCCCAAATTTTGGCATAAGAATTCATTATTTGACAAAAACTCCTGGGAAAACTGAAAATTAGTATGGCAGAAACTAGACATGGACCCACATTTATAACCACATACTAAGATTAGATAAAAATGGGTCCAAGATTTAGGCATAAAGAACGAAATCATAAATAAATTGGAGGAACATGGGATGGTTTTCCTCTCAGACTTGTGGAGGAGGAAGGAGTTTGTGTCCAAGGGAGAACTAGAGACCATTATTGATCACAAAATAGAAAATTTTGATTACACCAAATTAAAAAGTTTCTGCACAAACAAAACTAATGCAAACAAGATTAGAAGGGAAGTAATACATTGGGAAAACATTTTTACAGTTAAAGGTTCTGATAAAGGCCTCATCTCCAAAATATACAGAGAATTGACTTTAATTTATAAGAAATTAAGCCATTCTCCAATTGATAAATGGTCAAAGGATATAAACAGACAATTTTCAGATGATGAAATTAAAACTATTTCCACTCATATGAAAGAGTGTTCCAAATCACTATTGATCAGAGAAATGCAATTAAGACAACTCTGAGATATCATTACAAACCTGTCAGATTGGCTAAGATGACAGGAACAAATAACGATGAATGTTGGAGGGGCTGTGGGAAAACTGGGACACTGATGCATTGTTGGTGGAGTTGTGAAAGAATCCAACCATTCTGGAGAGCAATCTGGAATTATGCCCAAAAAGTTATCAAAATGTGCATACCCTTTGACCCAGCCATACTACTACTAGACTTATATCCCAAGGAAATACTAAAGAAGGGAAAGGGACCTGTATGTGTCAAAATGTTTGTGGCAGCCCTTTTCATAGTGGCCAGAAGCTGGAAGATGAATGGATGTCCATCAATTGGAGAATGGTTGGGTAAATTATGGTATATGAATGTTATGGAATATTATTGTTCTATAAGAAATGACCAACAGGAGAAATACAGAGAGGCTTGGAGAGACTTACATCAACTGATGCTAAGTGAAACGAGCAGAACCAGAAGATCATTATACTCTTCAACAATGATACTGTATGAGGATGTATTCTGATGGAAGTGGATATCTTCAACATAGAGAAGAGCTAATCCAGTTCCAATTGATTAATGATGGACAGAATCAGCTACATCCAGAAAAGGAATACTGGGAAATGAGTGTATACTGTTATTTTTACCTTCTGAATCCAATTCTTCCTGTGCAACAAGAAATTCGGTTCTACACACATATATTGTATCTAGAATATATTGTTATATTTTTCACATGTATAAGACTGCCTTCCATCTGGGGGAGGGGGTTGGGGGAGGAAGGGAAAAAATCTGAACAGAAGTAAGTGCAAGGGATAATGTTGTAAAAAATTACCCATGCATATGTACTGTCAAAAAACCAAAAGTTATAATTATAAAATAAAATAAAAATTAAATAAACAACAACAACAACAAAAAAAAAAGAATAATGTATCAGAAGCTAGATTCCAACAAAATGGTCTTTAAAAGAGTCACGTGAAAAAGAAAGGCAAACACAGATTTAAAATAAAGGAATGGAGCAGAATGTATTACATTTCAGCTGAGGTTAAAAAAAAAAAAAAGGCGTGGGTAAAAGAAACATGATCTCATAAAAATAAAAAAGAAACCTAATTAAAAATAACCAGAGAAATTATACCTTGCCAAAAAGCACAATAGAATATAAAAAATAGAGCAACTTTCTTTGAAAAAGACCTTTTTACTCAAGTATATAAGAAACTGAGTCAAATGTACAAAAAAAGTTATTCTCCAAATGATCCTGAGATATTAAGAGGCAGTTTTCTGAAGAAACCAAAGCTCTCTAGTCATTTAAAAATGCTCTAAATCACTAATGATTTGTTCAGTCATTTTAGTAGTGGTTGATGTTTTTCTGACCTCATTTAGGGGTTTACTTGGCAAAAATCTTGAAACAGTTAACCAATTCCTTCTCCAGCTCATTTTTTTAACAGAGAAGAACCAGGAAAACAGTGCCCAGAGTCACATATTAATTATCTTGAGGTAGATTTGAATTGCATGAAGGTGAGTCTTCTTGATTCCAAGCCTAGTGCTTTATTCACTGTGCCATAATCTGAGGCTACAACTCACACTTATCAGAAATGACAAATACTGAAAGGTATGAGGGAAAACTGGTCCAATAATTAATGGTTGGTGGAGTTGTACACTGGTGTAACTATTCTGGAGAATTGAAATTGTGAAAAAAATATGAAATTGAGACTATGTCCAAAGGACCATGGGAATGTGCATACAACATTGAACCACCAATAAAACTAGATTTGTTTTCAAAGGAGATCAAAGAAAAAGGAAAAGACTCTACATGTACAAAATATTTTAGTAATTCTTTTTGTGAAACAAAAGAATTAGAAATCAAGTAGATGTCAACAATCAGAGAATGATGGAACAGACTGTGGCATATGATTGTGATGAAAGCTGTGGGGGCAGGTAATTAGTGCAATGGAGAGAGTGCTGGGCTTGAAGTCAAGAAAACTTATCTTAAGAGCACAGCGTTTGGGTTTAGTTTTTGTTGTTTTGTTTTTGTTCAGAAGTGAGCTTTATTGATCAATCATTGAAACAGAAATATCTCTTTATGATGTTTACCTATGAACTTGAAGTGAATAACATATTCAAAAAGTTTTCTGGGTGTTCATTGTTTTTCTCCTTGCTTCAAATGTTCACAACTGCTATTTAAAAAAAACAACAGTCTCTATTTTTCTATATATAGACCATATAATTCTATTTGCTTCAAAAATGTTTTATTTAAACTCTTTGAATATTGCAGGGAAGATCTTTGAATATTGAAAATAAAAGTGATAAAAGGAGGGAACTCATGCTCTAAAAAATGAACATATAAATATTTTGGGAGCAATTAATGTTGAAAGGGACTTCTGAGATTATTTCCTGACTCCAAGATATTGATGAGCAAGAATCCAAACTACAACATACTCAACAAGTAGTAGTCCTTTTACCCTGCCACCCATAATGGCCTTCACAAAGTATAACCTTCCAAAGCTAATCTATTTCTATTTTGGGCTAGGAATTTTGTCTGTTTGCTTCCCTTCCCCTCTCTCCCTGATACAAATCCGTATTTGCTTCTTTGCAAGTTTTATACACTTCTCTAAGTTTTCCCTCTGAGAACAGATTCTTCTTTTTACCCAGTTCATACAAGATCTGATTTTAGCAGAAATTGAATTTTCACACACACACACACACACACACACACACACACACACACACACACACACACACACAAGCCTGAATAAAAAGAAAGTTACCTATAATGAATTTGATATAGCTATTCCAACTGTTTCTTCTAATCCTGTGGAATAAAAAGATATTTTAAAAGTAAGGTATAATGAAGTTAACTGAATATTCAATCAAAATCCTACAAAAGCTCATTGACTATTTAAAGTAAATTTTAGTATAAGATAAAAGCAAAAATAATCAATAATTCAATCTGGTCCGGGTGATTCTAACTTTATGTTTATGGTTTTTAAAATATTTTCATGGCATTTCCTCCCAGGCAAAGTCTAGAATGGAGATACCACAAGACTCCCAAGCCTATAGAGCTTATCTATGCCTGTATGTCCAAGGTAGATCACATTTCATCTGAATTTTCATTCTACTACATATGCACATAATAATTCCTGAAGATTTTTGAAAAATATAAATTAATATTAATTTTACAATATTTCTAGGAAAGAAAATTGCTTACTGCTCAATACAGAAACATATATCTCTTAGTTTTACTATTTTACCACTTCATAAGACAGCTGGATGCTGCAGTGGGTAGAATGCTGGCATTAAAGTAAGGCTGGCATTAAAGTAAGACAGGCCTTTGTTCAAGTCCAGCTTTAGATATGTAATAGTTGTGTGACCCTGAGCAATTCACTTAACCATCTTTACCTTAGTTTCCACATCTGTAAAATGAGCTAAAGAAGCATATGAGAAACCATTACAGCATTTTTACCAAAAAAACCCTTAAAATGGTCACAAAATGTTGTTCATGATAGAAAACAATTAAACATTTTGCTACCTAATTTTGAGCATCTGAACTAAAAATGTTTTATATATTAAAATGGCAATAATATATACATCTGATGATTCTTTTTGTGAAATCAGTTCTAAACTGTTACCTATGATTATTAAAAATTCCACAACTTTTCTTCTGTTTTGATCTTTATGGCTTATATTAAGTATCATATTGATTTGTAAATATTATGTTATTTATACTAGGAATCCTGCAACAATCTTTGGTGAAAAGGATAAAATTTTGGATTTTAACAAAACTGTATCTCTTAAGGGTAGAAAAAAATGACCTGTGGTCAGGAGACCATAGAAGTAAAATAAGGTAGAAAGCTGTACATGCTAAATTTCAAAAGGGATTTAAACATCCAGAGTTTAGGTGCCTGCTCAAGTGCTGACTTCTTTGAATATGGAAAAGCCACAAGTTCTTAGTGTCTCAAAATCTGTATTTATATAAAATCTGTTTTATCTAACCCACAGTGTCTTTGAGAGGATTAAATAAGACAATGAGTAGAATAGTGTTTTGAGGACTGTTTAAAATCCATAAGAATGTATAAATTTGAGGATTGCTCTTCAATGTGACCAAAATATATGTCTACACTTGAGTTGATATTATTTGTGATGTTAGAATACTTTAAAAATTCCAGATCAGTTCCAGAGGCGGAGCAAAGATGGCAGAGAGCAGACAAAACTCTCTGTTACCACCTCTGATCTTGTCTCAACCCAACAGCAGATTAAACCTCTAAACTAGTCTTGAAGTCAAAGAATCCACAAATATTTGGAGTACAACACATTCCCAGAAGGCAATACTTTGAAAGAACTTCAGAACCAATCTGTTTCAACTGTCAGGGGAACAGTCTGCTGAGCCCAGATGGCACACAGGGAGACCTGGACAAGATTGGGGCTGGGAGTCAGTGTTGTAGCTTCCACACACCTGGAAATCTTCTGTGATCCTTTTAGGCTACTCTGTCCCAGTTGCAAGCAGGTGGTTTGGTGGATTTGCCAATTTTGGCAAATTGTAAAACACTGAACCCTGAAAGAATGGCAGATCTAGCCACCATTACCAAGCATTGGAAATCAATCAGTAGAACTGCCAGGGCAAATTAAAGCAGCTGTTGCTCCTTTGCATTGAACAGACCTCAAGCTTTAATTAATGAATAAAAAACTAAAAACAATTCTCACCATAGACGGCTTTTATGGAGAGAGAAAGAACAGACATCAAATCCTAAGGTTCCTAAAGGCAAAGCAACTCCATATGAAGCCCCAAAAAGAGACATAAGTTGGTCCCCATTTCACAAAGCTTTCATGTAAGATTGTATAAAGGATCTTAAAAGAGTGTTAGAAGAAAAATGGGGAAATGAAATGAGATCATTGCAAGAAAGAATGGGGAAAGTACATAATGCCCTAAAAAGATATATGAAAAAGATACTAATTCACTGAAAAACAAAATTTATGAAATGGGAAAAGAATGCAATGAATAAAAAAAATTCAATTGGTCAATTGCAAAAGAAGGTAAAAAAGGTAACTGAAAAAAAATGCTATACCAAAAATTAGAATTGAAGAAATGGAAGTGGAACTCAATAAGACTTCAAGAATCAGTCAAACAAAAACAAACAAACAAACAAAAAAAAAATAGAAGAACATATGAAATATTTCCTGAACTGGAAAATAGATCTAGGAGAGACACTCTAAGGATTATTGGACTTCCTGAAAGCCATGATGAAAAAAAGAACCTAGATATTATCATATAGGAAAGCATAAAAGAAAACTGCCCTGATGTTTTAGTATCAGAAGCTAAAATAGCCATTGAAAGAATTCACTGATCACCTCCTAAAACAGACCCCCAAGGGATTTAAATTAAATCCCCAAGGAATATTGTGGCTAATTTTCAGAACTACTGCACCAAGGAAAAGATATTGCAAGCAGCCAGAAAGAAACAATTTAAATATGGAGGAGGCACAATTAGGATTACCCAGGACCTAGCAGTCTCCACCTTAAAGGATCAAAGGGCCTGGAATCTGACATTCCTTAAGGCAAAGGAACTTGGATTACAGCTAAGAATAAACTATACAGTGAAAATGAGCATTATTTTTAAGGGAAAAAGTTGGAAATTCAATGAAATAGGTGAATTTTGCCTATTTCTAATGAAAAGACCAGAACTGAACAAAAATTTTCTAAACACAGAACTCAAGAGAAGCATAAAAATGTAAAAAGGAAAGAACTCTTGAGAACTATATTTCTGTTATGGGTATATTTAGAGAATATGTGTATAATTTGATTTTATTGTGATAATATGAAAAAGAAAATAGAGGTGGAAAAACTGGAAAAAATACTGGAAAAAAGAGGAAAATGAAGTAAAATAAGGGAAACTATATTTCACGAAGAGGGAAAGAAAATATAATTGAGGGAAAGAAGTGAGGGGCATGAGCATTGTATAAAAATTACTCTCATCAGAGACAATCAGACTGATTTGATTTCACAGAGAAACTTGTCTCATCTTATAGGGAAGTAGGAGGGAAATGGGAAAAAGAAAGGGAAAGAGTAATAGAAAGAAAAATAGTAGAATTAGGTATAAAAAAGGTATAAAGGTGTAAAAAAGGGGGAAAGGCTATAAAAGGGGAGGACTGTTTGAGGGAGGTAGTCATCAAAAGCAAAATACTGGGGAGGAAGGAAGAGGCAAAGAAAAGAGAAAAGCATAATTTAGGGTAAGGAAGATGGCAGGGAATACAGAATTACTTATTTTAACCCTGAGTATGAATGGGATGAACTTTTCCATTTGGAAGTGGATAGCAGAATGGATTAAAAGCCAGAATCCTACAATATGTTGTTTACAAGAAACATTTTAAAAGCATAGTAATATATGCAGAGTAAAGGTAAAGGGCTAGAGCAGAATATATTATGCTTCAGGTGAAGAAAAAACAAAACAAAACAGGGGTAGCAATTTTTTTCTCGGATCAAGTAAAAGCAAAGATAGATCTAATTAAATGAGATAAGGAAGGAAACTATATCTTATTAAAGGGTACCATAGATAATGAAACAATATCAATACTGAACATATATATATATATATACCAAGTGGTATAGCATGGAAATTCCAAGAGTAGAAATTAAGTGATTTGCAAGAAGAAATAGACAGCAAAACTCTAATAGTGGGGGATCTCAACCTTGCTCTCTCAGAACTAGATAAATAGAACCACAAAATAAATAAGAAAAGTTAAAGCTAAAAAAAAAAGTTAGAAAAGTTAGATATGATAAATCTTTGGATAAAAATTGAATGGAGACAGAAAGGAGTTTACTTTTTTCTCAGGTGTAAAGGGCTGAAACTTTGAATTGATGCACTGAAGTCGGAAAACCATGCACTTAAGGCTAATTACCAATTGGATAATACTCTATTTGCATATCCTTGGAAAATGGCCCTTCCCACTATTCCATGCTGATTCAATCTTTTGGTGTATACAGAGAATTGTGGGAAGGATTAGGGGGTGGAATAAGACAAGACAGAGTCACCTTTGGCAATAGAGAAAGAGAGAAGAGGAAGTGCAGATCCTGCATCCATTCAATTCACTTCTATCCCAAAGACCAAGAATAAAGACCAATGACTTTTTCTTATCCTGACTTTGGCTGATTCTAAGATATCCAGGGTGCTAACTCAGTCTTCACACTCAATGGTTCATGTATTAAAAAAAAGTTGACCATGTGTTAAGGAATAAACCCCTCAAAATTAAATGCAGAAAGACAGAAATAGTAAATGCATTTTTTTCAGATTAGTATGTAATAAAAATCACATGCAGTATAGGGCCAGGAGAAAACAGGCCAAAAAGTAATTGGAAACTAAATAATCTCATCTTAAAGAATGAATGAGTAAAACAGCAAAACATAGACATGATTATTTCATCCAAGAGAATGACAATAAAGAGACAATATACCAAAATTTGTGGGATGCAGCCAAAGTGGTAATAAGGGGAAATTTTATATCTCAAGATGCTTACTTGCATAAACTGGAGAAAGAGAAAATCAATAAATTGGGCATGCAACTAAAAAAACTAGAAAAAGAACAAATTAATAATTTCCAATCAAATACCAAACTTGAAATTCTAAAAAGAAAAGGAGAGATTAATAAAATTGAAAGTGAAAATTTATTGAATTAATAAATACAACTAAAAGTTGCTTTATGAAAAAACCAGTAACATAGATAAACCTTTAGTTAATTTGATTAGAAAAAGGAAAGAGGAAAATCAAACTATTAGTCTAAAAAATGAAAAGGCAGAACTTTCCAACAATGAAGAACAAATTGGAAAAATGATTAGGAGTTACTTTGCCCAACTTTATGCCAATTAATTTGATAACCTAAGTGAAATGGAGAAATACCTACAAAAATTTAGATTGTCCAGATTATTGATAAAAGGGAAATAAATTATTTAAATAGTCCCATTTTAGAAAAAGAAATAGAACAAGTTATTAACCAACTCCCTAATAAAAAAATCCCACAGAATCAGTTGCGTTTACATGTGAATTCTACCAAACATTTAAAGAACAATTAACTCCAAAACTATATAAACTATTTGAAAAAATAGGGAACAAAGATACTCCTAACAAATACTTTTTATGACACAGACATGGCAATGAGTCCTAACCAGGTAGAATGAAAACAGAAAAAGAAAATTATAGACCAAACTCCCTAATGAACATAAATGCAATTTTTTTAAATATTAGCAAAGAAATTACAGAAAATCATCCCCAAGATAATACACCATGACCAAGTAGAAATAGAGAGCTGGTTTAATATTAGGAAAACTATTAGCATAATTGACTATATCAATAACCAAATTAACAAAAAAAAACATGTGATTATCTTACTAGATGTAGAAAAAGCATTTGATAAAATCCAATGTCAATTCCTATTAAAAACACTAGCAAATATAGGAACAAATGGACTTTTCCTTAAAATAGTCAGTAGCATCTATTTAAAACTCTCAGCAAGCACATATAATGGAGATAAACTGAAACTAACTATATGAAGAGAGCTATTCATCAAGAGAAGACCAAAGCTATGAACAAATTTCCAAAGAAAAAGTGGAAAACATTAATGAAAATGTTTTTTTCAATAATTTACATCCTTAACAGAAATAAAATTTTAAAAACTGAGTTTTCTCCTTACATATGAAATTGCCAAAGATTCTTTTCTTTTTTAATGAAAATATTGAATAGTATAGGAAAGTGATAAAACAGGAGCAGTAGATTTGAGAATTCATCTAACCATTCTGAAATGTAACTTGAAATAATGTTAAAAAAAAAAAAAAAAAAAAAAAAAAAAGTTTTAACCTGGCAATTGTAATACTTGACAAAAGTCTAAGGAAATCAAAGACATAAAGACCCAGTATATACTTAAAATATTTATAAAACAACTTTTTGCAGTAGCAAAACCCTAGAAATAAAGCATGTGCTCACTGAATTATATATTGTATTATAAGGAAGGATGAATGTGAGGAATTAAAAACTGAATGGGAGGGTTTATACAAACTGCTGTACAGTAAAGAAAAGAAAAGGAGAAAAATAAAATTAATGACCACAATATAATATAAATGAAAACATGAAAGGTAAATCAATAAAGAGTATATGTGATGACTAATCTTAGTTCCTTAGTACAGTGGATGAAATTAATTTGTCTCCTTTTGGAGAGTTTGGATATGATGAACATAGAATGTTGTTGCCAGAAGACATAGATAAACTTGGTATAAGGGGAAATTTAATGGAAAATATAATGGAAAGTGGTATTTAAAAATATCATCAAGTCTAAGGGAATGGGGTGGAGGAAATGGAGAAAGAAAATTTTGGAACATGAGGTTTTTTGAAATGGAATATTAAAAATTATCTTTGTATACATTGTGAAAATAAAAAAACAACATTTAAATATATCAAATAAATTTTAAATGATATAAGGTGCTCTTTATAGTATCCAACTAAAATCCAATAGGAAAAATATAAACTCTTCCTCATTGAATGATAAAAATTCCCAATATGTAATGTAGCTATATGAATATTCATGGTACTAGTAAGAGACATTTCAAAAGAAAAGATAATTAATCTATAAATTTTCTGTGTCTAATATACTCAATGAAATAACATTAAAAGAAATGGTACTGAAGATATTGAAAATGAAAGTATTCTATAATTCTAGAGTTAGGAAAGTATCTTTATCTTAAGGATCTTTAAAAATATGTCCTATTCATTTTCCATAAATTATTTTATATCTTTCTTTGCAAATAAATATGTTAACTACATTAAGCTATATCATAAATAGTCCCCAGATTTTTATGAAAAATAGAAACTATAATCATCTCCCAAGTTTGAATAAAACAAGTTGAATTGAATAAAGAAACAGAAAAGTGATGTTAACCCATTTTCTCTAAATATTACTATAAAAGTATAACTATAATTATTAATAAATATCAATATGATAATATTTTAGCCAAAAACCATTTCTCTTTTGTACCTCCCCAAGATATACATCCCAAAGAAATACATATCTAATTGACATTCCAGTTCTTTTTGTACTTTTAAATTGCTTCTAAGAATAACAGGGCAAATTCACATTTTCTTCAAAAAGACCAAGTATACCTTTGAGTGCCCATTTTTCTACAATAATGCCAACACTGATTATTCCCATCCTGTTTTATTTTTGTAAGTTTTTTGAGTAGGAGGTACCATTTTACACATGCTTTCATTTACAATTTTCTTATTATTAGTGTGGAATTTAAGGCACTATAATGCCTATTATAATTTTAATTATATTAATTTTGATAAATATAATATTAAAATTAGTTTAAGATACTGCCATCATTACAGAAAAAGATAATGTTACATGTTGGAGGGGATGTGGGAAAACTGGGACACTAATACATTGTTGATGGATTTGTGAATTGATCCAACCATTCTGGAGAGCAATTTGGAACTCTGCCCAAAGAATTATGAATCTGTACATACCCTTTGATTCAGCAGTGTCTCTTCTGAGTCTACATCCCAAAGAAATCATGAAAGACAGAAAGGGACCCATCTGTTTGTAGCAGCCTTTTTGTAGTGGCAAGGAATTGGAAACCCATTAGCTGGGGAATGGCTGAATAAATTATGGTATATGAATGTAAAGGATAATTATTTTTCCATAGGAAACAATCAAAGGGATGATTTCAGAAAGGCCTGGAGAGACTTACATGAACTGATGCTAAATGAAGTGAGTAGAACCAAGAGAACAGTGGTCCATAGCAACAATAAGATTATGTGATGATCAGTTCTGATGGAAGGCAGTTCTTTTCATCAATGAGGTAATTCAACAAATTCCAATAGATTTGCACCCAGAGAGAGAACTATGGGGACTGAATGGGGATCACAACATAGTATTTTCATTTTTTTGGTATTGTTTGCTGCTTTTTTTTTTTCTTTCTCATTTATTTTTCCTTTTTGGTCTGATTTTTCTTGCACAGCATGATAATTGTGGAAATGTTTATAAGTATGAATGTTGAAAACTATCTTTGCATATACTTTGAAAATAAAAGCTATTATTTTAAAAATAAAATAAAATAAAAAAGAATTAAAAACTGACATCATAAAGATAGACATACTTTAACTCTAGATAAAAGTAAATTTCAGCAATGACAATTTAATATAAATATTATTGTTTTTTAATGATTAACTTTTAAAAAGTCATGATGTGTATTCAACTTCCATTCATGTTAGAGTCCTATGTATCTATCTAAATGGTTAAATTGTAGCAAATGTATCAATTTGAAATGATAGAAGGGATTTCTCACTCAGGATTTCTTTGAAATCACATGTGCCTCTCCTCTTTCATTATATCACATTCCTTATGAAAACTACTATGTGTAAAGGGCAGGAACTCTGGAGAAATATACTTAAGGCTCAGTATGATTGATTTAATCTTACAATAAAGTGTTAATTCAGTGGAATTGATAAGTCAATGGTTATCTGGTTTAGCATGGTGATTAATAGTTCTCTAGTTCCTTATGATTGATTTAATCCTAAAACAAAGTGTTAACTCAGTGGAATTAAGATAATGATTCTCTAGTTTACTTGTACTTAGTATATCTTTGATTAGCTTCAGGCACTTTGAGAGAGAACACTGGACTAGCCTCTGGTGGCTCTCCTGCTTCCTGCATCCTCCACTGAAACCAAGACACATTCTGAAGGTCCCCCAGCTATCCTGGCCCCAGGTGAAAGAGACAGACTGTGAAGGAGACAATAAAGACTTAGGACTTTATCCCTGATTATTTTTATGGTAATTATTCTGCTGAGACCAAGGCTGGTCCCCAGACCTCCATAAAGCTTGGGTTCCAAGAATCTGTATGTAATATGAACAGTGGCCACATCCCAGTAAACCATCTAGGTAGACGGGTAAACCATACTGAGAGTAGCCAATAAATAGGCTTCAAAACCATTGATGAGTCATGGGGGTATCTACTTCAAACATGTGAACACTTCTCCTAGTTGTAAAGGTGGCTAAGGCAAATGCTTTGGACTATTTAAACCTAGTTAAGACAGCAGAGATCCAAGGTCACTCACTGTATCCTGGGTTGTCATCAGTTGTACTAACTTTTGTCTAGCTACTATATTTCAATGACTGTGGAAGAGAGAATGATATTGATGACTTCATGAACTGTACCTGGCTTAAATCCTGTATTTTGCATATTATATTATTACATATGTATATAATAAAATAATACACATAATACATATGTTTATATTACTATATATTATATATGTATAATTATGTATATTAAAATTTATTATATGTGATTATCTATAAAATTATATATATGTTATATTTTATATATAGTATTTAGTGAGGTTATATGTAAATATTTATGTGTGTATCTGTACTTTAATATATGATTATATTATATATTTATGTGATTATATATAGTTTACTATATATATTCATTATATATAATTATATATATTCTGTATTACATATACTATAAAATTATATTTATATTGGATCTAAGTGAAATATATGTAAATATGTATAATGTACACATAAACACATGTAAAGGGCTGAAAATCTGAGTTGCACTGAGTGCAAGCACTTGAGGCTAATTACCAATTGGACAATACTCTACTAACATAAGAGAGAAAGGAGGTGTGGAGATTCCTATTTCTATTCCCCTGAGGGCAACCCCAAAAGTCCAACAATAAAGACTTTTGCTTATCCTGACTCTGGCTGATTCTAAGGTATCCAGAGTATTAATGAGGGTCATTAGAAACTCATATGAGACAAATATATGTGCATATGTATCTATTCCTTTGGAATCTGTGATGGTATTTTCATTATCAGAAGTATCAGAAAACAATTGAAAATTAATTTTGTGTAGGAATTTTTATAGTGGGCTAATTAGATATTTATTAAAATATGTTTATTTTATATAAAACACATTTTCAGCAAACATCTTCTATAAACACACATTTAATTATTCAAAATGTTATGAGTTTATAATTATATATATTTTATTAGCCTTGATGTGTCTTTTTAATGGGTTTTCCCCCTAAGGAAAAAGAAATGGACCTTTTTTTCTTTGGTGTTTAAGAGGTTTCTTTTCTTTTCTTTTCTTTTCTTTTTTTTTTCAAGAAGCATAAGATATTTTTTGTGCATCAGTTTATTATAGAAATAATAAAATACACAGCCTTGGGCTGAGAGTGGGTTAAGCAAATATGTGAATCATGTGTTATGACATTAGTAAGTCAGAGTCTCAGGACAGGAATCCTCTTCAATGGTCTAGGCTACTATCTATTTATGATATAGTAGATAAATCCTAGAAAATGTCAGAGATACATCAAAGGTAAGTGACTTGCTTAGGGTGACATAGATAATAAGGATTAGAGGTGAAATTTGATTAGAATTTTTTTCTTCACTCCAATCCTAGTGTTCTAACTCCTAAGTATGTTGGCACATCTATAAATGAGATTTTTAGTTATTGATAAAACTCCAGCCCTAACACTATACTTAATATAATCAGATGTGCTCATTTTAATGGGCCTATTATAATCAGATGTGGTAATTGCTACAGGGGTAATAATTTATTTAATCTTTGGCCCTGTTCAAGTGGTTCTTTAAAAAAATATTAACCTAAATACTTGGTTGCCTCAGGAAATATCTGATATAATTTTTTGATCACTGATTCATCTGTTTGAGAAATGCAAGAAGTTCCAATGTATGAAGTACCAACATAGATCCTGTGTAATTTATTTTTCTATGTATTGCCTTCAACACTTAAAAAAGATAGGTTTTTGTATGCAAAGTGATAAATTTCAGATATGAGGTCTGGACAACTCAGTGCTAAAATGGGTAGAACTCTGGGCGTAGAATCAGGAAGATCTAAATTGAAATTTGCTCTTGGACACTTTCTAACAATGTGATCCTAAATTATTCAATTAATTGCTCTCTGTCTCAGTTCCCTCAACCATAAAATGAAGTTAATAATATCACCTAGCTCCCAATATTATTTGTTTGTAATAGGCTAAGGAAAGTTTCTGGTATAAAATAGATAGCTAGTAAGTAATTTTCCTGGGATACTAATGCATTGTTGGTGGAGTTGTGAAATGATCCAATTATTTTGGAAAATCTGGAACTATCCCCGGAGGGCTATAAAACATCTTTTGATCCAACAATGTCTCTACTGGGCCTGTATACCAAAGATATCTAAAAAAGGTAAAAAGACCTGCATATACAAAAATGTTTGTAATAGCCATTTTTTGTGGTGGCAAGGAACTGGAAATTGAGTGGAAATTGAGTGGTTGTCCATCAGTTGGGGAATAACTGAATAAGTTATGGTACATGGATGTTATGGAATATTATTGTTCTGTAAGAAACAGTCAACAGAATGATTTCAGAAAGGCCTGAAGAAACTTATGTAAACTTTTGCTAAGTGAATGGAGTAGAACCAAGAGAACATTGTACACAGCAACAAAAATATTATGTGATGATCAATTGTGATGGATTTGGCCCTTTTTAATAATAAGGTTATTCAAAGCAATTCCAACAGACTTGTGATGGATAGTGCTTTCTGCATGCAGAGAGAGAACTATGAAGAACGAATGTGGATCAAAGCATAGCATGTTCACATTTTGTTGTTAGTTTGCTTGTGTTTTTTTTTATCTTTTTCATGTTTCCTCTTTTAATCTGATTTTTCTTGCACAGCATGACAAATATTGAAATATTTAGAAGAATTAAGCTATACTAGATTGCTATTTTAGGGAGAGAGGAAGGGAGGGGGGAGGAAGAAAAATTTACCATGTTAGGTTTTCAAAGGTGATTGTTGAAAACTATCTTTGTATGTATTTGGAAAAATATATAATACTATATAAAACAGACAATTAAATAAATGTTTTCTTTTTTATTTTTTAATAAGCAAATAGAAACTTCCCTCCTGTTTTTTCCTTTTGCTTTTTATTGCTTTTGCTATTTTTAGCTGAAAATTATTAGATCTTCTCTGTGCAATCTTCTCACCTCACCTTTCAGACCTATAGACACTATTGCAATCATCCTTTTTCTAAAAAACAGCAGTGAAAAGTATATATAGTCAGTATTTTCAGTTTTCTTAGGGAATGATTTTCAGTGGCTCTTTCCTAAGATAATCACGTGAAGAAATCTTTGAGTTGCTCTTTACCAGTTGTCCTAAGAAAATAAATTGAGAAAGAATTCATTTTGTTTAATTGTGATATATTATTCAAGTGTCCAAAAACTGCTATGAATTAATACATCTTTTGAGTGGGGTGGAAAGGACAAAATTTTTCATGAGACAAAGAAAATCTGTGTGTTGTCTTAACCAGTGTTGATGAGATAGATTAATTGCAATATTCTGGGGAAAAATTCTAATGTAAGTCAAGATATTATGCTTGTGATATCATGGGTCCTTTTTGAGAATGAAGGACAAATAGCAACAGCGACCAGTGTTAATGAAATAAATTCAATGCAGCTCCAATGCTTGAATTAAACAGAGCAAATTGGTAGCCAAGGAGAAAGAATGTGTCCCAATAATAAGGACACTATTAAATGTTACTGTTTTAAATATTTCTAAAAAATCATTGTTCATGACTATTATTTGACTATTTGACTATTATTATATGACTATATATATATATAGATATACGTATATATATATACACATATATCTATATATCTATACGTATATCTATATATATATATATATATATTTACATATATATGTATACATATATATATAATTGATATTTATGTATAAATATATATTATATATCTTTTTAACAAATCAAATATTCTGAGTTATAGTAAAGTCTCAATGATTCCAGAGTAATGCATATTAGTGTAGATAAGTTACAAATTTTAAAATCTTCTCCATAATACAGAAGTGCCTTGTCCACCTCTGTATATGTTGTAAAGATGGGTCAAAAAGGAATAATCAAATTAGATCATTTGAAGGCAGCAAACCAGTCGACAAGATAAGGAATCTTATTATATCTAAGGCTTTCTGAGTAAGGGTAATATCCAAACTAACTGACAGATTGTAAAATCCCAGTGTATTTGAGACAGATCACTGAAACTGTAAGACATGAAACTAAGAAAGACTTTGTTATTTGTTCAACAGAAACTTCCAGGCTGTCTACAGAGAAAAGTGGAATGGGGTCACTAAGATAATTATCCAACAACATCAGTGGGGAAAGTTGCCCTTGAGGAAAAAGGAAGTTTGAACTTGAATTATTTAGAATGGCTTTCTATATTTATTAGATTCGTTGAATGTTTGCCTGGCTGATCACTTCCCTGTGCTTAGTCTTGTATGTAATGTGACTAAAAGATTTGGAAGATCTTGTAATCAGTATAAAAGGGAGTACCAAATTACCCTGGTATAAAGAATTATGATTTTTTAAGAAACATCCTTGATTTGTGTAATAATTAAAATTGATTACAGTTAGCTAGGATAAGAAAGAAAAATGACTTCTCCAAACTGATGTTCTAGTCTTTTTTTTTTCTTTTTTAAAAATTATCTCAGAAGTGGTAAGTCAAAAGTTTTAATATTTTTAGCTAAACTAGTTCTTTCCATTGTAGTAGAGCTAGAGTGTGCTAACTGTGCATCTGACCTTGGCAAAAGTCTTTCAGTTACACAATGACTAACATCATTCTGTCAGCCCCATGACATTTCATCTTTACATCTATACATTTTCCTTTTCATTGCTTTCTCTAAGATTTGTATTATATCTTTGTCTAAAAACATTTGGGGCCATATATTGTCTTTGATGCATGTTCATTGCCTTAGGGATAAGGAAATTCTGATAGAGTTTTAACCCATTCTGTTTTAACTAACTGTATCAAATACATTTTACCAAGACATACACACGCACACACACACACACACACACACACACACACACACACACACACACACACACACATATATATATCTCCTGGATGCCTAAAAACATAAATGGATTTTATAAAGTAAATGAAAAATATTGTCTTCATCAATGACAAATATTTATTGAGATATTATTTTGTACTAGCAGTACTTTATAATCTATAGAAATATTATATGATTTCTATCTGATATCATAGAGGTCAAATTATGTGTTCTCTGATTCTGTCTTTACAATCTTCTCCATATGTTATCCCTTATGCCCCATATAAATGATGGGGAAAAAGAGACAAGCTTTGTGCTCTGACAAGGAACAGTTATATATTTTTGCCCAAGCATTTTTTTACTTAATATGATCAATGTTTAAAAGTTTTAAATTTTAAAAACTCATAATTATCAAAAGTATTGGCTGACATTCACTTCAGTTTTTTTTTTTAACATGTATCATAGAATGAAAATACTCTCAGATGAAAATGTTCCCATGACACCCATATTTGGAAGTGCATAAAATATGCATCTTACATCCTACATGGAAGTTTTATGTCTTAACTAGACTTTCGTGTTATTTTTTGTTTAAAAAAATGCTAGCATAACACTAAAAACTTTATTTTTCCGTAAATGTCACAATATAAAAATTTCCTTAAAATCCAGCACTACCTTATTATAAAATGTTCCAGTACAATTTATCCTTCTGTATCTTATTGCTTCTATATTCTCCTGAACATTACATCTTACCTTTCTCTTTTTATTATACAGTGTAACAATATTTATATTACCTCCACTTTTCTCATATCTATATTTCATCTTTCTCTTCTGCATTTTGATTGCTTCCTTATGTGTCTTGTTTGAAATCATTTACTTTTTTTTCCACACAAAAATTTTTATCTAACAATGGAGAATTTTGTCATTAAAAATTCATTCTAAACTATCCTAATTTGAAGTCACAACATAAAATTGTGATCTGGTCAGATTTGATGCAACTAATTAGAATATGACCTAGTCATTACTGATACAAAATGGAATAATTTTGGGGAAAAATTAAGATATTTTGGAATGTGATATTTATGAGGCAATAGCCAGTACTATAAATATTCTAATATTTTGACAAATTCTATTGGTACAAATTAAGTAGTTTCTAATAATAATAATCAAATGTACATTCATGAATGTATAATCCTTTAATTTATAAGCTTTCATATATGAAAGTGTTCTAATGTAGGCTGTTCTTATTTTTTTTTATTTTATGCACAGTCACAGATTTTACTTTCTTTTTTATTGTTTGGTCTATTTGTCAAAATAACCTCTTTCTCTGTGTTGAAAAGGAACATATAAGTAACCAATAATTGTATTCTTTCGCACTTGTCCACAAACTTCTAAGGTTTAAAGGAAGATCTACTTAAAAATAGATAACAATATTGGAAGAATAAAAACAATATGAGAAAATACCCACAATAACAGGTATGTCTGTATAATTACATATATGTTTAATGTAGTTACATATGTTATGTGTGTACATGTATGTTTGTAAACAAATTAACTTTTATATAACACTTATTATATGCCAGGCACTAGCTAATTGTAAATCTAAATCACCTTCTAATTATTACCTCATTTTTTCCTCACAATAACTTAAGGAAGTAGGTGGTATTATTTTCTCCATTTTCCAGAGAAGAAATCTGAGGCAAACAGTATGAGTGAATTCTCTAGCATTACATAATTTAAACTCTGGCCTCCTTAACTCTGAACCACTACACTCTATCCTTTGAACTACCTTACTGCTCAAATAGCCATAAATATAGTAATATATACACACATAAATATGTGTATACACATAAGAACATGCATGTAAATCTGTGTGCATAGATATAACATATATGGACACATGTGTGTGCATGTTTATTAACATTCTTTCTTTAGACTTTACTTTCCTCATTTGTAGAATAAGTGGTTAGAAATGTAGGCAAATAGGAAAAGATGCTCCAAGTCATTATTAATTAGAGAAATGCAATTTAATACAACTCTGAGATACCACTACACACCTGTCAGATTGGCTAGAATGACAGGGAAAGATAATGCTGAATGTTGATGGGGATATGGGGAAAACTGGGACACTGATATATTGTTGCTGGAATTGTGAATACGTCCAGCCATTCTGGAGAGCAATTTGGAACTATGCTCAAAAAGTTATCAAACTTTGATACAGCATTGTTACTACTGGGCTTATATCCCAAAGAGACAATAAAGAAGGGAAAGGGACCTGTATGTGCAAGAATGTTTGTAGCAGCCCTTTTTGTAGTGGCCAGAAACTGGAAACTGAGTGGATGCCCATCAATTGGAGAATGGCTGAATAAATTGTGGTACATGAATATTATGGAATATTATCGTTTTGTAAGAAATGACCCAGCAGGATGATTTCAGAGAGGCCTGGAGAGACATGAACTGATGCTGAGTGAAATGATCAGGATCAGAAGATCATTAAATATTTCAATAATAATACTATATGATGATCAATTCTGATGGACGTGGCCCTATTTAACAATGAGATGGAGCAAATCAGTTCCAATAGAGCAGTAATGAACTGAGCCAGCTACACCCAGCAAAAGAACTCTGGGAGATAACCATGAACCACTGAAATAGAATTCCCAATCGCTCTATTTTTGTCTGCCTGCATTTTTATTTCCTTCACAGGCTAATTGTACACTATTTCAAAGTCTGATTCTTTTTGCACAGCAAAATAACTGTTTGGACATGTATACCTATATTGTATTTAATTTATACTTTAACATATTTAATATGTATTGGTCAACCTGCCATCTGGGGGAAGACGTAGGGGGAAGGAGGGGAAAAGTTGGAGCAAATGGTTTTGCAATTGTCAATGCTGAAAAATTACCTATGCATATATGTTGTAAATAAAAAGCTATGAAAAAAAAGAAATGTAGGCAAGATTAGAAGGGAACAGTAAACTGGGAAAAAATTTACATCCAAAGGTTATAAAAATAAATAAATAAAGGCCTCATTTCTAATAGAGAATTGACTCAAATTTATAATATGAACCATTCTCCAACTGATAAATTGTCAAAGAATATAGACATATAATTTTCAGATTAAGAAATTAAAACCATTTCATATGAAAAGGTGGCTCTAAATCTCTGTTGACCAGAGAAATGAAAAGTAAGTGTCTGAGATACCACTACACAACTTTCAGATTGTAGAAGATGACAGGCCAAGATAATGATGACTGTTGGAGGGAATTTGGGAAAACTCAGATACTAATACATTGTTGGTGGAGTTGTGAATGATCCAACCAATCTAGAGAACAATTTAGAACTATGCCTAAAAGGCTATCCAACTATACAACTATACTATATCCCTTTGATACAGCAGTAGCTCTACTTGTTCTGTAATTCAAAGAAATCATAAAAAAGGGAAAAGGATCCACATGAACAAGTGGAAAGGAACTGAAAACTGTGTGGATGCCCATCAGTTAGAGAATTACTGAATAAGTTATGGTATGTGAATTTTATACGAAATTATTTTTCTATAAGACACTATCAGCAAGTTGATTTCAGAAAGGCCTGGAGAGATTTACATGAACTGAATCTAAGTGAAATAAGCAGCATCAGGAGATCATTGTACATGTCAAAAGCAAGATTATATTATGGTCAATTCTAATGGACATGGCTTTTTTCAACAATGAGATGATTCAGGCCAGTCCCATCGGTATTGTGATGAAGAAAGTGTAAAACACAACATAGTGATTTTTATTCTTTTCATTATTGTTTGCTTGCTTTTTAAAATTTTGTCTCTTTTTTTTTCCTTTTTGGTCTGATTTTTCTTTTGCAGCATGATAATTGTGAAAGTAAGTATAAATGAACTACACAACAAACTCAGGAGGTCTAGGTGGAGCAAAGATTGCTGAATAAATGCTAAAAGCTGCTCGAGCTCTCCCTGTTTTCCTCAAAAACCACCTGAAACCAAGGCCCTGAATAGTCTGATGGAATGAAACCACTCTCCAGCTCACGATAGATTAGAAAAAACTTCAAGAAAAGACATTCTCACTTGGGTTAAAAGGATGTTCAGCCCAAGTCAGATAGACTCTAAGAAAGCCAGTAAGAGAGTCTTAATCACAGAAAATCAGCAATTAAGAGCCTCAGTCCTAGCTCAATAGTAAAGCAAATCAGTGGGGCAGTTCCCAGTAAGAATGCAAACTTTGGGAAACCTGGCTGTTACCTGAAAAGAATAGGCAAAGCTGTCTCCTACAAACACGTGTCCCTGTGCTCAAAGCCAAGTCTCAGAGCTACACAGGAAGCTTAGGACAGCAACAACTTTTACCTGAGGAGCATATCACCCCCATAAAAGTTTAAACAAGAAGATATATCAAAAGAAAAGGAAAGAAAATAAGCAAGAAACAGAAACATACCATGACCATAGAAAGCTATTATATTGACAGGACTGACCAAAATACAAACTCACACAAGGACAGAATTTCCACAGAAGAAATCTCAAAGAATGAGATAAACTTATTTCAAGCCCAAAGAGGCTTCTAGGAAATGCTCCTAAAGGACTTCAAAAGGCAAATAAAAGAGATAGAAGAAAAAATGAGAAAAGAAATTAGAGGTACAGATGAGAGTTAGCAGCTTGGAAAGGAAAAGAAAAAAAGTCTGAAGAAAACAACCATTGAACAGTAGAATAAACCAAATAGGAAAAAAATATACAAAAGCTAAGTGAAGAAATTCACACATTAAAAACTAGAACAGGACAAATGGAAGCTAATGACTTTGTGAAACAGCAAGAATTCCCTTCAAACAAGGGAAAAAGAATGAAAAAATGTAAGAAAATGTGAAATACCTATTCTACCTCTATTGGTAGAATAGTTGATCTGGAAAAAAAAAAAGATCCAGAAAAGACAATTTAAATCTTATTAAAAAAGATAAGGGAACTGAAGCTGGGTGAAATGAGCAGGACCAGGAAATCGTTGTATACTTCAACAACAATACTATATGATGATCAATTCTGATGGATGTGGCCATTTTCAACAATGAGATGAACGAAATCAGTTCCAAAAGAGCAGTAATGAACTGAACCAGCTACACCCAGCAAAAGAACTCTGGGAGATGACTATGAACCACTACATAGAATTCCCAATCTCTCCAATTGTGTCCACTTGCATTTTTTATTTCCTTCACAGGCTAATTGTACACTATTTCAATGTCGGATTCTTTTTGTACAGCAAAACAACTGTGTAGACATGTATACATATATTGTATTTAATTTATACTTTAACATATTTAAGATGTATTGGTCAACCTGCCATCTGGGGGAGGGAAGGAGGGGAAAAATTAGAACAAAAGGTTTGGCAATTGTCAATGTTGTAAAATTACCCATGCATATATCTGGTAAATAAAAACTATTAAAAAAAAAAAAAAAGACATTTGGCTCCTCATTAAAAAAATAAATAAATAAATAGGGCAGCTAGATGGCTCAGTGGATAGAGCACTAGCCCTGAAGTCAGGAGAACCTGAGTTCAAATCTGGTCTTAGACACTTAACACATTCTAGCTGTGTGACCTTGGGCAAGTCACTTAACCCCAATGGCCTCAGCAAAAATAAATAAACAAACAAACAAATAAATAAATAAATAAATAAATAAATAAATAAATAAATGAATAAAAGAGATAAGGAAGAAAAGTATATCTTGATGAAGGGCACTTTAAATAATGAAGTAGTAACAATACTAAATGTGTATGCACCAAGGAATGGAGCAGGCAAATTCCTAGAGAAGATTTATTTCTCTATTCCTAGAGAAGTCAATTATAGGAAAAATAGAAAAACAAACAAACATACAAACAATACTATTCTAGTGGGGGACCTCAAACTTTCCTTCTCAGAATCAGAAAAATCTACTACAAAATAAATAGGAAAGAAATTAGGGAAATTAATAGGATCCTAAAAAACCTAAATATGATAGACTTCTGGGTAAAATTGAATAGGGACAGAAGATAATATTCTCTTTTCTCTGCAGTCCATGGCATCTACAGAAAACTTGAACATTCATTAGGGACAAAAACCTCAATTGAATCAAATTTAGAAAGGCATTAATACTAAATGCTTCCTTTTCAGATCACACTGCAAAAGAAAAAAAATTATATTGAGTAAAGGGGCTGGGAAAGATAGATGAAAAACCAATTGGAAATTTAGTAATCTAATTCATAAAATGAATGCATCAACCAACAAATCACAGAAACAATTCATAATTTTATCCAAGAGAATAACAATAATGAAGCAACATACCAAAACCTATGCGATGTAGTCAAAGCAATTCTTAGGGGAAATTTCATATCTCTAAATAGCTACATGAATAGCATGAAGAAAGAAGATATCAATGAATTAGGCATATAACTAAAAAAATCTAGAAAAAAAAAACAAATCAAAAACCATTAATTAAATACCAAATTAGAAATTATGTAACTCAAAGGAGAGATTAATAAAATAGAAACTAAGAAAACTATTGAAATAATAAATAAAACTAAGAGTTGGTTTTATGAAAAAAAAACACTAAAATAGACAAACCTTTGGTTAATTTGATCAGAAAAAACAGAAAAGAAAAAAAAAAAACAAGTCACTATCATCAAAAATGAAAAGGATGAACTTACTACCAATTAAAAGTAATTAAGCAATAAATCAGGAGCGATTTTGCTCAATTCTATGGCAGCAAGTCTGACAATCTAACCAAAAAGGATACATATTTACAAAAATATAAATTGCCCAGGTTAGAAAATAAATTATTTAAATATTCCCATTTTAGGGGAAAAAAAGTTGAACAACTCATTAATGAACTCCTCAAGAAAAAATTTCCAGGGCCAGATAGATTTACAGGTAAATTCTACCAAACAATTAAACCACAACTAATTATAATACCTTGTAAACTATTTGGAAAAAAAAAAAAAAAAAAGTAAAGATGGAGTACTGCCAAAAGCTCTATATGACACAAATAATAGTACTGATATCTAAACCAGGAAAAGCCTAAACAAAGAAAATTATGATCTAATGTCTCTAATGTATATTGATGCAAAAAAAAATAAATAAAATATTAGCAAAGGGATTACAGCAACTTAGCAGCAGGATAATACATATTGACCAGGTGAGATTTATAACAGGAATGCAGGGTTGGTTCAGGACCAGGAAGACTATTACCATAATCAACCATATCAATAATAAAACCAACAGAAAACATATGATAATCTCAATAGATGCAGAAAAAGCTTTTGAGAAAATAAATCACCCATTCCTATTGTAAACACTAGAAATCATAAAGACAAAGAGAGCTTTCTTTAAAATAATAAGCAGTATTTATATAAAAAAATATAGCAAGCATTATTTGTAATAGAGAAAAGCTGGAAGCATTCCCAATAAAATTGGGGTGAAACAAGGAGGCCCATTATTACCACTATAATTCAACATTGTATTAGAAATATTGGCTTTAGTAATAAAAAAAATAAATTAAAAGAACTAGAAAAGGCAAGGAGGAAATAAAACTATCACTCTTTGCAAATGATATGATGACAAACTTAGAGAATCCTAGAAAATCATCCAAAAATCTACTGGAAACAATTCAAAACTTTAATAAAGTTGCACTATATAAAATAAACCCACACAAATCATCATCATTGCTCTATATTATTGACAAAGCCCATAGACAAGAGAAATAGAAATTCCATTTAAAATTACTGTAGACAAAATATTTGGATGTCTACATGTGAAGATAAACCTAAGAACTATATAAACACAATTACAAAACACTTCTCACACAAATAAATTCAGATCTAAGCAAATAGAAAAATATCAATTTATGATGGGTAGGAAGAGCTAACAAAATAAAAGATGACAATTCTGCCTAAATCGGTCTACTTATTCAGTGCCATAACAATCACACGCCAAAACATTATTTCATAGAACTAAAAAAAATAATGGCAAAATTCACCTAGAAGAATAAAAAGCTCAAGAACATTAAGGGAAGTAATGAAAAAAAATTACAAAGGATGATGACTTAGCAGTACCAAGCCTAAAAATTATATTATAAAGTAGCAATCATCAAAACTATTTGGTACTAGCAAAGAAATAAGAGTGATGGATCAGTAGAATAGATTAGATACACATGATATCAAGGCCTATAGCAATCTAATATTTGATGCAACCCCCAATTCCAACTTCTGAAATAAGAACTTATTTGGCAAAAATTGCTGGAAAAACTGAAAAACAGTATATCAGAAACTCATCATAGACCTACTTCTCACATCCCATACCAAAATAAAGTTAAAATGGATACATGATCTGTGCATAAAGGATGCTACTATAAACAAATCAGGAAAACAAGATATAATTTACCTGTGAGATATTTGGAGAAGGGAGGAATTTATGACCAAAGAAGAACTAGAGAATATCATGAAAGGCAAAATGGACAACTTTAATATAATAAATTAAAAAGATTTTGCACAAATAAAACTAACAGAAAGATTAAAAGGGAAGTACAAAACATGGAAAAAATCTTTACAGCCAGTATTTTTGATAAAGATCTCATTTCTGAAATGTATAAAGAACTGTGTCAAATTAATAAGAATACAGGTCATTCCCCAATTCTTAAATGTTCAAAGGATACGAACAATTTTCAGATGACAAAATTAAAGATATTTATAGTAATATGAAAATACTGAAACTTGCTTGACCATGATCATAGCCCTTGCTTTACTGTACTTGAACAAAACCTGTCAATTATACTGAAAATCAGAATGTAGTGTAAGTGGGTAAGGTTTCCAATGTAGACTCATTTTGGTTCCCCTCATGTATTTGCCACCCTACCTCACTCACTCACAAAAATATTTGTTGTGCTACTAGAGAATGAAGCAATCAGCCTTGGGGCTGCCTCATTCTTGAGTAGTATTTGAAGATTACTATATGGTTTATAAAAACATTTTGCATATTCTGTCTCACTAAATCTTTTGTGAGGTGGAGGCTATTATTATTTCCTATCATCTTTGTTTAAGATTTTGTCACTTTCAAGTGGTATTATCACAACATTTTCTGATTTTCTTCATTCTTCAAGTGTATCCCCTCTCTAAACCATCTTTTACTCAACTGTCAAAGCGAGAGTTTTAAATCACAATATTGACCATTCTATTTCTCTGCTCAATAATTTCCAATCGCTCTCTATTATCTCTGGAATTAAATGTAAAGCAAAGTTTTTGGCATTAAACTTTTTTCACAACCTAGTTCCAACTTACTTTTCCAAGCTTATTCTACATCATTCCTATTCATGAACTCAACTTGTCAGGCCAATTGATCTTACTGTTGTAAGCTGGTG